>NC_081412.1:107054628-107367961 GCF_030272615.1 Cryptomeria japonica
TCGCATCTGTGATCATTTTAATCGCGTCTGTGCTCTGCAGGATTTTTTGTTTTGCATTTTTTTGCAGAAATGCATCTGTGAGGTGTTAAAACGTATCTGTGTAGGGTGGAATCGTGTTTGTGTAGGGCAGAATCGGGTCTATGTAAGGTAAAATCACGTCTGTGTTTTAAAAAAAAAAAAAAATTTTTTTTTTTTTTTTAGGTTTTCATTTTTTGCCATTTTGTCTTACATTTAATGTTTTAGATCTGGTTTATTTTGAGCTAACATTTTCAGATCTAGCTAATGAAATTGGTGCAGCTTTTCTTGAAAGTAAAATCATTTTTGTTGAAGGCCCCTATTTTCACAAAGTCTTTTGGGTTTAAAATCTACCTAACTTGTGTGCTTGCAGGAAGGGGTGATTATTTGAAACAATCCAAACTACTAACAACTCTTTGTTGCAGGTCCTTGGCAAGGATTTTTGGATTTTTATTTGTGTGCCTTGTTTTCATAGACTAGCAAAACACTTCAATTGGTGCACTAAAATTGAATCATTGTCTTTTGTGTCTTGAGCAATAGGCTCTTTTTGTTTAATCTTTAGAGGGCCTATCTTTCCGTGTGGTCATTAGGACTACTAGTGAGAAGAGAACGACCCAAGTGGTAGCGAGGAAAACCCACCTCTTCCGAACCACTATAAACAACTGTATTCATGGTGAAAACTATGAATAACGTGTGCTGATTAGTTCATACTGACACTATGTCTCCCCATAAACCCATTTGATCAAATTTATTTGATCAGTTGTAGGGCGTAACCCCTATTGGCTGGGAGCCTTCTATATTTACAGAGCTGAAAGTGCCTCATGTATGGCCACACGAGTAGATGCCCTTACTAGCACCTTTTTGTTTTAGAAGCCCAAATCCTTCTAGTTGTTGAGGCAGGAGGTCGGACCTCTGGTAGCGGCCCACACACATATGGTTCTTAGTAGAGATACAAAGTTCACCACAGGGAGTTTTCATGGGGACTGATGCTTGGCTGACCTGAGAAGTGAGTGCCGAGGGTGGAGCCAGTGAGGTCAAACATCTAAGTATCCGCTCTGAATAGCGTAGCCTCGGGGGTAAAACCCCATGTGGGATCAACAACTATTGTCTTGGCTAGCCATAAGAATTGTGCTTGACTTATTTTAAACATTCAAAACATTCAAGACCAAACAACAAAACATTGTGTCTTTTGTGTCTTCAAGTGTATGTAAAACATTTTTACATCAAACAACACACTTTTATTCGAGTCATTTTTGAGTCTAGACACTTGCAAACATTGAGTCCTCATCAACACTGTGTCCTCTTGTCACGAAAAACAGTCAAACAGTCAGATTTGGTCACAACAAAACAACTTCACAGATTGGAAAAAATTGCACAAATTTTGTAGAAACACGTCTGTGTCAGACATAATAGTGTCTGTGTTGTATAACTGCGTCTGTGAAGGGCAGAAACACATTTGTGTCCCCAGAATCAACATTACACTGCAAAAAAATCTCAGAAGTGCGTCTGTGTTGAACAGAGCCACGTCTGTGTCGGGAAACCGCATCTGTGAAGTATACAGGCGCGTCTGTGTTTAGAATTGAAAAACTGTTACAGTCTAGCAAACAAACACAGTCAGTTTCAGAATTCTTGAGCTTCCTAGGTCATTTCTCCAGGGTTTCATTTAGCATTCAACCTGTCTTTGGGTCTCACAAAATCCATCATTGCTTTACACCTTACATTACATCCACAATTGTCTAAACTTGAGTCAAAAGGTCACTTGCTTGTCCTCACTATACTTTGTCAACACACTACATACAACAACACTTTACTAAGTGGTCCCTCATCAAGGTTTCTTACCTTTGGGTCTCATTTGGTCTTACTTAGAGTCAAGGTCAACTTACTTCATTAAGAGAAACTATCCTCTCTTTGGAAGCCACACCTACTCTACTACATACATACTTGGTCTTACACTTTGGACATTGCAAGTACACTTCAGATTCATTTACATTCCATCCAACTCTTGATCTTCCATACTTCTTTTTCCATTTTCATCTAGTCTCACATATCTCAGTCAATACCTAGTTCATGGTTGAAACCCGTCTTCAAAAATCTAGGAGAGAAACTAAAGAGGCTCAAGAGTCCGCAAACATGAGTTCTTATGAGTATGAGAATGATATCTTTTTCAATTCTGATCATACTACATTACCTGACATGGATGCCTATAGAAACATTCAAAATGTTGAGAACATAGACACTACAAACAACAATGCTGCACACAATGACAATATGGACAACTTTTCCGTACATTCAGTAGATGTGGAAGAATCCATTATGAATTCCCATTTCAATCGATTGGTTGAGGAAATAATGAGGAGGGATAGATAATACTTCTTACAAATGATGGCACAAAGTGGAGCCAAGATACCTCATGATTTTGACATGTCTCAAATAATGGAACATAGGCCTTTGCAACAAACTCACTCCAACATGGATCAAAGAAGGCCTAATAGTGGAGGCAATAGAGGACCACATATGGTACCTGAATCACCATCATATTTGTTTCAAAAACCAGAGGTCCCACATACACATGGTCAAGCATATGATACTCACCTTCGCAGACCATTATGGAAGTCTTATGCAAATAAATATGCTCAATCACATACCAATGCCAAGGATCAACCACTAAAGCAATGGGATATTCAAAGGCATGCTCAAAATTTGGACACAAGGAAACCCCATGTCAAATTTGGGGGCAACACATTAGAACATGACATGCCTGTAGAGTATGGTATACATGCACAAAATAGATATGGTGTTCCTCAACATGAATCTATACCAAGTGGTCCATATACGCAGCATCACTATAGACCTCCTCCATATGAACATGTGTATGATCAATATCATCCATATATGCAACATGCTCCTCCTCCAATTGGTGCCTCAAGCATGGGATATGGCCCAAGAAGTTGATCTCCACCTAAGAGTAATTTGGAACAACAAATCAAGGACTTACAAAAGAAAATGGAGGACATAAATACACCGAAGCCAACATACACAATGAGATACATATGTCCTTATCCATTTGACAAGAGCATTCCAATGCCTCCTTTTCCTACACACTTTGTGACACCTAAATTTGATAAGTATAGAGGAAAAGGGGATCCTAAGGCACACATAAGACAATTTTTCACAGCTTGCATTGAGGTAGCAGCAGAAGAGACATATTTGATGAGATTATTCCCACAAAGCCTAGGTGATCAAACTATGGAATGGTTCTCCCAACTTCCACTTGGAATTAAGTCTTGGGGTGACTTAGCAGAGGCATTTATCCAACATTTCTCCTACAACATAGAGACAGACATATCAGTCACTACTTTGTGCAACACCAAGTAAAAAGAGGGAGAGTCTTTTGCATCATTTTTACAAAGATGGAGAAATCTAGCCAGCAGATGCTCTTGTGAAATTCCACAAAAACAAATGGTAGAAATGTTCACCCAGAATGTTAACAAAGAGATTGGCTATGATCTAAGGAAAGCTTGTTTGTCCACCTTCAAGGACGTCATTGAAAAAGGCTTAGCGACAAAGAAGGTCCTAATTGAACAAGGAGTTATTAAGATATTCAAGGAAAACAAAGATGACTTTAAAGGAAAAGACAAGCCAAGATTTTGGAATAAAAACAAGAACACAGTCAATGATGGTGTTGTTGATGCCAACACAGTGCGACCCAAATTCATCTTTTTGGGATCAAGTTCTACAAACAATCAAGTGAATACTCAAACAACTTCCAGATCACGAAGGAAATACACTCCCTTGGGAGAACCACTTGAGTCAGTCTTCAAGAAGCTTGTGGCAAACAAGGTAATCACAGTTCTAGATTTTCCTCCATATGAGCCAAAGGTTAAGCCAAATTGGTGGAATGATGATGAGTATTGTGAATTTCATAAGAGCAAAGGTCATAAGACAAGAAATTGTCATCGACTAAAGAGCATCATACAAGATCTCATTGATAGAGGTGACATTGAGATTGAGGGACACTCATCTAATCAAGAACATGAGATGTTTAAGGAACCATTCCCAAAGCATGACAAGGGAAAAACTAAAGCCACAGATGACCAAACCAATTATACCAGAGCATTCTACAACTATGATTCAACTATCAATCACATCTCGATGGACAATTATGTCTCTACCATTATCATCAAGGACAAAACGTCTGAGAATTCTACCCGAAGACCCAGGATTGTCCTAAAAGGTGTTGGATCTTCTTCCGAACCTACCTCTAAATGTAATGTTACAACCCACCGAGGTAAAATCACTTTGCAAGGTGCTCCAGCTAAAAACACCACTTCCTTATCAACCAAACCTGAGTATGACCTTGTAGAACAATTAGGGAAGACACTCGCACTCATCTCCATCCTTGAGCTATTACGCATATCCCTCGCTCATAAAGCCATTCTTGACAAAATCTTGAGAGATACTACCGTTCCTACTAATCTGAACATGGACCAGTTTCAAGCCATGGTGGGATACCTTTCCATTCCACACTCTCTTACATTCATAGAAGCCGATGACGCCTGCATAAGTCAGCCACATAATGCACCTTTACACATTGAAGCCTTCATACACAAACATAGAATCAAACAAGTCCTGATAGATGGAGGAGCGGGTCTAAACATATGTACATTGAGCACTATTAAACAATTGGGATATTCCAACAAAGCTATGAATTCTACAAACAAAATTACTATCAAAGCATATGATGATGAAGAGCGTTCATCCAAAGGCACAATCACCTTACCTCTCAGAGTTGGGCCAGTTACAAAGGATGTGGTTTGTCAAGTCCTAGATCTAGATCTCACATACAACATACTCTTGGGACGTCCATGGATTCATGAGATGAGCGCAGTCCCTTCTACATATCATCGATGTATCAAGTTTCCACATAATGGAGTTGAAGTGACCATCAAAGCGGATCCAAATCCATTTATATATTGCAATAATCTGTGACCTAGATCAGAAATAACAATTCCAGCCAATTGAGAAGCTGTTCCATCTTCAACATATGTGGATCCAGAATCATTAAAAGCTTCTACATCAAAACAAACAGAGCTAAAATAAAAATTCAAGATTAAAGACATTGGATGTGGTGAGTATATCTTTCATGTTGATCAACTCCCACTATCTCCTAACACATTCAGTCGTCAAGAACAATCTACAAGCAATATGCAAGACCAAGGAATTGGGTGTGAACCACCTAGTGTTATGGCTACTAAGTCCGAATGCAAATCTCCTCTAGCGGTGCAAGCAACTCTTGATATCAATAGTCCTAAGAGTGGTTCCAACAAAGAATCTATTGAGTCTATCGCCAACCCTCTTGATAACTCACATAGCCTTACCATTTCATCCACTCATTCCATTTCCACTCCACTCCCAGACTTGGATAAACAAGAATCACAAAAGCCCTCACTCATTGGGGATCAAAAATCAAGCTTTGAAAAGAAAAATTTAAGAGTCAAAAATAAAGAAAAGTCCTTTAGTCCAAATCAAAATCAAAAGCTATTGGACTCTGCAAAAATCAAAGTCAAGGATAAAAATCATATGAAGAAAAAAGAGCAAGAGTTGATCTCCCCTAATATCAAAATAACTGGGGGCAAAAGTTCTAAAATTTCAAATCAAAAAGCATACTTGTTGATCCTAAGTCTTCGTCATGTCATGATACTTTCACTTCTTTTCGCAATCATAAGCCTTCATCACTCATCCACTTGTTCCACACATCCATCCCCTTCTGGCGATACATCATGGAACTTTAATGGAACTTCCTTGAGGGACTTTGTTGTTAGGGATGCCCAAAATTCTTTAGGTGACATGCATATGGGCCTGTGTAGTCCACACACTAGTAATTCTATCTCAGTTCCTTCATCAAGGAAGATAGGCACTCAAGCTACACATCATTCAGTCAAGGAACAATGTAGCTAGAATCACAAGGTCAAGCCTCACACATTTGAGGTAGGTGATTTGGTCCTAAGAGAAAATCCCAAAAATCAGCAAGACAAAGAGAAGAAGGGTAAGTTCAACCCAAATTGGCTTGGTCCTTACATCATTACAACAACATATGGATATGGGGCATATCAGCTCTCAACTACAGAAGGTGAACCTTTGGAGGATCCTATCAACAGCATGCACCTTCACAGGTTTTACACATAACTCTTTGGAATATCCTAAATTCAAAAATACAAAAAAAAAAAATCAAAAATTTCAAAAATACAAAAAAAAAAAAAAAATTCAAAAATACAAAAAAAAATTATAAAACAAAAAAATTGTTACTTGGTGAAAACCTGGCAAACAGGTGCCTTGTGACACAAAAAACATTGAAAAATTGAAAAAAGTAAAGAGAAATAATTTCGTCCAACGGTGAAAACCACTTCGGTGGCGCCCTGGGCAAGTACCATGTTGAAAACTGGGTCACCAACGCCATGCGTAGAGACATTGCTCCTCCCTCCTTCATGATTCACTTTCATCCTTTCACTTTGCACACACTCACAACCTATTCATTCATAATAAACTTACCCATTCCATCATGGCTTGTTATTGATCTACCCAAGATTGGTTCGCCATTCATAATAAACCTCCCTTTTCACCTCCCTTTCCATCCATAATAAATCAGATCCTATCTGTGGCTAAGGCAAATCCTACGTCTAGTGATGGGTGTGGAACTAAGAACATCACATGTTTCAAGGAGTACAGTTTCTTCCAGCTTTCTTTAGTCTATCCGTGCACAATCCGCAATAAAGCAACATTTGCATCACGGATCTGCAATAAAGTATCAGTTTTATGGATTCAGTCAGTTTCAGAGGAGACAACAACAACAATGGGCTTCAACAAATCAAATCTTTCAACAGACTCAGACAACATATGGTTCAGTGCTATCTATCCTTTCTGTGAAAGTAAACATTGTGACCACAATCAAATAAGACTTATACAAGTGACAAGAGACACTAAACTTGAGGACTACAGTGGATGTTGGTGTCGAGTCTTGGTTTTCTTTTGATTTCATCTTTCTTGGTGACATGTCTTTTAGCTTTTCCGGGATGTCTCTGACTAGAGATTCTATCTCCAGGGTGTCTTTGACTAGAAAGGCGAGGATGGGGTATCGTCACCTATTTGTATTTGCTATCTATGGATTGTCTCTTAGTAATGCTATGACTTGTCCAAGGATATGAGGACACTGTGAGTCTAGTATGAACTGGGGCATTCCTTGTTTGTGACTGTCTTATCTCCATGCCAACAGGTACAATGACTTTCTGGGTCGAACATATGCCTCGATTGTCATAACCTACTTGCCATAATAAAGCTCAATGATGATAATGCACAAGAAGCTCTTTCACTTTCATATCTTCTGTCTTTCATCCCCCTTTCTTGATTGACTTCCATCATCCTTCTTGAGTCCGTGTAGCTCGCTATCACATGACTGAGTATAATGACACACCAAAAACATTTGCATTTCATATAGTTGCACCTACATTACCACATATAAGCATTTCATACATACATATAGATATCACAACTGCATCACATCCTGCACACAACACATATTAGCACATTTTATATTTTCATCATGTAAATAATTATTTGCATTATAATATTCATCCGCATTTCATACATTCACATTTGCATCATGCATACACATATAAAACATAAAAGAACAAAAAAAATAATATTGCATTGCATCATATACATATTTGCATCCATATCATAAGCATCACATAAGAACATCTCATCACATAGGTACACATGCATATAGCTACCGTAAAGATGAATCATCTCATATATATATATATATAAAGTGTCATGATACAATGATGTCAAAATCATATGGCTACAATCACCCGCAGGTGTCTACATCATCATACAAAAATGGTACAATACTGACACATAGGGAGCCCTCTACGGCTACGATGAACTCCCTCCCTCAGAGCCGGCTGGCCTCAATGGAGTCTGAGCCCTAGAAGGACCCACCCCAAGATCATCTCTCCTGGCTCCTATGTCCTCTGCAGCCACCCCTCGTGTCGCCCTATCCGAACAGAGGAACCCACTGATCACTCCTGCCAATACTACTGGTAGTGCTAATCCTATCTGTGTCATTGTGTCCCATGCCACATGTCCCACCCTCATCTCCAGTCTCGGATCCTAGAACACTCATCTAAGGGCATCCCTGTCTCCGTCTCGATCGTATGGAATCAACTCCCCATCAATCAGTATCTGCATAATCTTGTATACATCTTCCAGGGTGACTGTCATCTCCCCCATCAACAAATGAAAAGTGCAAGTCTCAGAGTGCCACCTCTCCGCCAGTGCAGTCAGCAATCCCATGTTTGCCAGAAACCTAGGCACATACATAATGTATCTCAGACCCATAACCTCAATGGCAGCCCTGTCCTCAAATGTCAACTCAGGTTGCAACCTCTAAGTCGATAGGAATCTCTCCCGTGACTCCAGCATAGGCAAATACTCCTGCAGTCAAGAAAATCAATCATGTCAGTCATAGTGGCATTCCCTGTTTATCACAAAATGCTACTTTTTATTTAAATGCATATGGCCTTCTATCCTAGTGACACTTACTGTTCATCACAAAGTGTTGCTTCTATCATAGTGGTACTCCCTGTTCATCACAAAGTACTATGTGTGTGACACTCACTGTTCATCACAAAGTGTTGCTCACATTTGCACTCCCTGTTCATCACAAAGTGCTGCTCATATTTTAGTACTCCCTGTTCATCACAAAGTACTCTATCTTGGTACTCACTATTCATCACAAAGTGCCTTGATCTATCCTAGTCTTCCCTAGAGGACCTGCTTGAGTGTATCCTCTTAGCAGCTTATCCAATCGACAGCGTATGTTCATCACAGAACTGCCGATTTGACCTAGAAGACAAAAATTTACATTTTTAAACACAAACGCGCTTACCTGACATAAACGTGCTCAAAGACTGCACAGACGCGCCTGACAAACATAGACGTGCCTATGCTTTGCACAGACGCGCCTAGGCGACACAGACGTGCCTTCTTGGCATAGACACGCCTGACCATCACAAACGTGGTTTCCATCATAGATGTGCCTGGCACAAACACAGACGCGTCTCGCAAGCATAGACGCGCCTGGCACCAATGCAGACGCGCCTGGACATTTTTGACATTTTTTGGGACCCTATTCTAAGCGCATTTATTGCTCTACCTAGCATGTATTAATGACAATAATAAATGCGTCAAAGTATGAGGAGGTTTGGTGGTACTTACCGGCTCTCCTGCCTCTGCTGGCCTCTGAAATTGGCGAACGTGGTCGAATTTGTGAATGAAAGCCATCGGTGCTGACTACTGCTGCTCTATTCTTGCTCTACACTTTGCTCTCGTGGATGTGTAGATGACAATGAGGATGTATTTCCCCCGTGGTCTATCTTATAGACTACCTTAGCCCTCGCCCTCATTTCCCGAGTCAGTCTTCATTATCCCGTGACTCTGTCACTTTATCCGGTCAGTCCATTCTAGCCTTTCTTTCTTATCGAGAGATTGTCTGCAATCTTTCCAGACATTTTCATCCAATCTCTTGAGGGGGCATATCATTCCCATCTTGAGGCAACTCTGTATCAGTTCATCTTATCTTCTTTGAAACAACGCGACAAGCCGCATTGTCTCAAAGAGGGGCAAAATGTAGACACCCAAAATTGTCCAGTCTAATTAAATAAATATTTTATTTATTTAATTATCTAAGTGTAATTCTTCTATTAATTAAATAAATCTTTATTTATTTAATTAATTCATTTATCCTCTTCTAGCCTTATTTCTCATTTAAATAAATACCTTTATTTATTTAAATTATCCTTTTTCCTAAATTAAATAAATATTTTTATTTATTTAATTATCCCACTTGCTCTATTAATTAAATAAATCTTTATTTATTTAATTAATTCATTATCTTTTTTTACCTATGACACATGTCATTCATCTCTTAATTCATACACTACCTACCTCTTTCATTATTTTATTATTTCCTTTACCTACCCTCTAATCATAGCCGACCTCCTTTTACACCTCTCAATCTTATCCCTTCATTTTCATATTGTGTCTTCTATATAAGGAGATGCTTTCCTCATTATCAAACCCTAATCATTCTATGCATTCTAATAATCTTTTATGCAATTGACTACACTACGATCCTACTTACAACCACATTCCGTTCTTTGTTGAGCTCTTGTGCACATAAAATCTGAGAGCAAATATATATCAAGCAAGATTAATGGAGATAGGAAGAATGGAGATTCAAAACCCTATTGGACATGTGATGGTATAATCTTTGTGATTTCATTTGATTTTCATTGTCTTAGGTAATCTTCATATGTTATGGTGGATCTTTGTTGTTGTTAGGCTAGGGTTTTTGTGGTTGAATCTATTTAGCCTTTCAATATTGTTATTATTGTTATCCATTTTCACCATATACAGGTTCCACATGGTCAAGTGCTTTGATGCCTTCTTCCATTGGTATATTATTCATTGGTGTTAGTGTGTGTGGCTATGGATTCTATTGTTCTTCATTATGCAGATGATCTAATCTATGGAGCTGATTTCTATGTATTTGAGATAAAATTGTATCCATGATGGCATTGTAAATGTGAAAGAAGATTATGTACTCTTGTATTTGTAATATCATGTAATATAATGATATAAATACTATGATCTTAGAATGTAATAAGATGATGTAATATCATATGGTTTATATTGAGGAAATGTTCATTATGTTTAGGATTGAGATAGACTTGTTATATGTAAACTTATATGGAATCATGTTTAGAAAGTAGTGGTTGTTAGCAAGTAGTGGTGTTAAGATACCCTAGGGAAAGAATGAATGGCTATATATTTATGGGTATGATGTTATTTTCCTTTTGTGTAGTAAAATTGGTTATATTTAAGTTATTTATACATTCAAGTTATGTAATGATTTATACATGAGTTAAAAATAGAATTAAGTGATGCTCTAGTGGATCTTGTGAAGATATTATATGCAATTAAGTTATGATAGTTCTCTATGTGATGCTTTTGTAGATGCTTTTTTTTTTTATAAATTCTATTTGTGGTTAGATTATGTTTATTTATCTAGGGTATTTTGGCAGGCATTACAACATGATACAAAACAAAGGTCCATATATAATAAGAATAATAGATTGAACTGTATAGGAAATAACATCTATCGAAATACAGATAACAGTTCACAACTTGATACTCATATTTCTACTTTGCAATACTTCCAGACCTTTGATTCATTGTAACTTAACATCTCATTCACATCAACCATAAAAAAAAAATAGCACCATACTGATACTCAAAACCTAATTGATTTGTTCATTAAATATCAGTCGGATCAACAATAATCTCTACGAGGTTGGCAAAAGGAAATGTAATGTGTAAATAACATCAACCCAAAATATTTCATGCGTAAGGTAAAGAAGACACGTGAGGGTTCACACCAAGTTGAAACACCTTCCAAATATCACCAAAAACCTTTACATGCAACCACTCAAACCAAAACACATCAACTAGTACAAATCAATTTGATTAACCCAAACTATTTTAATCTTGACCCAAAAATAGAATAAGCAGTCCATGACAAAAGGAGTGTAACACCTTAGGAATAACAACAACCGATCCACAAAATCCTCAAGGAAATATCAAGATGAGGAAAGAAATGCATTCTTATGCACACTCCTAAAACAACATCAGAACTAATCACAAAGAACAACATTGATCATGAACAACCATCCAATCAACTAAAAATCTTAAATAAAGCTACCAAAAATATTATATAATAGTTGAAATAGCCATCTGAAACATATCCTATCCAAACACATATTCTGAACCATGATACTATTCACCAGGATAGTCAGTAGAGATAACAACACCATTTCTAGACCAAAAAAAGAACATTAATCCTCCAGAATTACTTCATATCATCAACCAAATCCATCCAGAAAGTACAACATCAATATGTAAATAACTTTGTAGTATATAATCAACCAAATAGACATCAGAACCAACAACTAGATATAACCAAACATCAAGAGCACAAACCAGAGTAAATATATTGCACCATACACTTTTTCTATACATCACTTCCAAACCAAAACACTGACACAATAAAACATTCATATTAACATCATAATATATCACAATATATCTGGACCAAATAAATAGTCAGATATATCAACCATATTAGCATCAATAGCTAGATCACACAAATAGGTTTGACATCACTTACAACAAAAGCACACCTATGTGTAACAATCTGAGTTACAAAAATTTGATTAGGAAATATTTTATTTTTGGTCCCATTTTAATCCATTTTTTTTAGAGATTGGGCCACTAAATATTAAATAATATTCAAAAAATTTAAGAGAGGTATTAGATTTATCATGAGGCCATTTCTAGATGATTCTTGATGGTCATGAAAGGTTGTCATTGCAAGTATGAAATGTTGGTGGAAAGCTATTTTGAGTGCAATAAATGGGTGGGAGTTTTAATACAAAATTTTAAATTTTCTTTTTCCTCAAAAATAGGTGTTGTGGTTTTGGGCACCCAATTCAGATTGATATCTATAAATCCTTTGCTAGAGACTTATGAATTTTTTTTGTCAATCCATTCTCTCATTTCTCATTGTATGAACACTTTGTTCCACAATTATCTTTTGTGGAAAAAAATCCATAAAGGATTATAGATTTGGAATGATACTCCATGAGTTATGAGGGTCATAGGATGAAATCTCTATTATTCTTGTGGGAATTCTTACTATATGAGTGTATCAGAGCTTCAACAAACAATGTTATGCAACTAGTGTTTGAGGAGTGTTTGTTTGTAGGTGAAATGTTGTTGTTTAATTTTTAAATTTTTTGTAGGTGTGTTTTTATCTATAAAGCTATATTAGTAGTTATCTTGTAGTATCTCTATGATATTTGTGTCAAAATTAGGCAATGTACTATGAAATTTCACTATGGAAAATTCATTTAATTTGTGTAGAAGAATGCTATCAATTTCTATAGTGTTTTTTTCTATTTCTAAGGTTGTTTTGAATATGCGTATATTAGCTAATGATTAGGGCCCAAGAAATCATGTTTTGCTATAGTTGTTGCAGGAGAATTTTGGTGTAGATTGAGTGTTAGAGAGTTGTATTTGTTATTGTTGGTTTGATTCCATATCTATTTTCCTTGTTGTAATAAATTTTAAAGGCATTTTATAGATATTGAAATGATTATATATCATTTAGAATATTGCCATTAATATTATATGATGATACATTTTATATTTTAAATGTTCTAGAATAAAACTATACAATCTCAGTGATTCCTAGATAGCCTATTTTGATGTTTGGCGCAAGTTTGGTGTAAATTATTCTAATTTTTTTTTCAAATTTGATATTATTTTAAGAATCCATATTTATAGATTTATTATAATTGTTGTGTATGTCACAACCTAGTTGTACTTGTATCTCACATTTATTGTTGGGTTCTTTGGCTTGTCCCATTTTTTTATGAAAATTGTTATAATTCCCCATTGGTTGTTATATTGTACAAGGGTTTAGTCCCTTTCAAAACCCGCTTTTACCAATAATAAAACTAATACACATGTTGGTTCCCCAAAGGGTTTACAGTGCAAAAGGAAGAAACCAAGTTGATTCTTCAAGTATCTATGGAGACGCCAACTCCAACTATCAATATGCTTTAGAACTTGGACCAACTGACAAGGATTCAACATATCCTTCTACACTTTGGGCTCTACAAGACCCAGGAGGGTGATTCCTTAGTGAATTTATAATCTCTGCACCATACTCACAAATTGCACTAAAACAAAGCAGATAATCTCATATACAGGCTCAACTAAGAGTGAGAATGCTCAAGAATGGTGAATTATTCAGTGATCTTCAACCTATTGGAGCATGAGATGGAGAAAACATATAATAACAGGCATGAAATAAAATATATTCTGATAATCAATAATTTATAACAAATATAGATGAACAGAGCACAAAACAGACTGTAAAGACTAAGACAAGCTATAACTAGTGCCTTATTCCATTGGAGAGTCAAATTCATGAAATGTAGGATGAATTGCAACAAAATTTATCAGATAGCATGTTGAACTAAGAATATATTTCAACTATGACCCAAACCCGAACTACTTATCAAAATCCCTGCATAATCCCTACCACTTTGCAATTTTGTTATGGCATTTAATTGATCCCTTAGATCACAAGAAAAACACAAATCACATACATCACAACAATACAATGAATGAAAGAAATCCTTGATTATATTTCATTCAAAAGATAGTAGAATCATATAATGGAGAGAAATAGGTTTGGATTCTATTTCATTAACTCAAATACTATATCTATCATAAGACAATATACAATTCAATCCTTCAAAACCTGAACAAAATATGACATAAGACTCATTCCATTTTTGCTCTGCAAAAAAAAGACTTTACACTTTTCTCATTTGCACCTAAAACTTGCTAATGGAACCTATGACTCTGATTTAGAAAACTTGGTACAAAGTTAGAAAAGGAACCTCGTCTCTTGGCCTTGAATTCCCTTTTATAGAAAATAAGGGAGAAAACAAGCTTCGGATCAGAGGAGACACTTGGCATCAAAATGATTGGACATACATGATTCTTGTTATTAAATATTCCTTTGAGGAATATTACAACCAAGACCAAATATATTTAACTTCTTTACCATAACACTTCATGCACTCTGTCTTCCTTGTTATTTCCAAAAAATATCTTAATACGGCCCACCTTGCTATTGCTCACGTTAAAAAATATAACCGCTACAAGAAGACAAAACCGTTTACCAAACTGTCACATAAATAAGTTGGCTAGCTAACTGTTTGTAGTGTTTATTCCTCATTCAAATATGTCTTTCTAAATTCATTGTATTCTTTATCAGATGGCCACCGAAAACTCATGACTTCATCAACTTTTGCCCTATATGGAGTATACTTTACAACAACTTTAATTGCTTCTCTTTCAAAAGACTCGAAGAATGTCCTTGTGCATACAATTTTACCCATACTATTCTCTAGCAAATCAATATCCAAATCCTCACAAATCAATTCCACTTGAGTGTTGGTGATTCTCTCTGCCTCTTCCTTCCATAGCTGCAAAGGCTTGACAACTCCATTCTCATCCAAAATCCTTCGCAAAAGTGTATCATTTAACTCATTGAAACTCCTCATCAACTCTCTTATTTTTCTCTCTATGCTTTCTGGTTGGATTTGAGTTTCTTGCATTGACTTCACCAACAAATAAGTTGGCTGAAGTGTAGGTGGCCTCTCAGCATGATATTTAGAATCCATTGACATTAGTCTAAATTCATTTGCCCTTTGTAACCATTTGGTAAACAAAGGTATTGCCACCTCTTTATCCTAATCAAGACCTTGAATATTAAACAAAAAAATAATATAAATAATGAATACTAATCAACCTATTGTCAAATTTTTCATTCAAATGAGTTAACACAGAGCTAACTATTTATCTTTGCTTGAAGGCAGATGGATCCTTTGATTCCTTTAGTTTATTCTCCAATTTTGTGATCTTCTCCAACAATTGAGCCCTTATTGTATCAGTTGACTAGGTTGGTTCTTCAACAAATGGCTCCGATGAAGAATATTGAATTGATACATCAACAAGGGTAACAGGAGGAGAAATTGATGTTGAAGGTGTTGAAGTAGTTATAGGGGTAGTAGAGGATGCTTCCAATTGTTTCTATTCCATAAGTTGAACCTTAGAGTGCAACTCAATACATCTATGTTGCACCTTGTTATATTCACCAAAAAGGTGTTCAAACTTCTTGATAAGTTCCTTCTTCTCTATCTCTTCTCTCTTACTAGTCTCATGGGCTAATTTGGTTGCATCCATAGTTAATTTTGAAGCTTCCACATTTGATGTATCTGCAACTCTCTTAATTATTAGGCTTCCCCTCAAATTAGGGTTGATATCACCAATATTTGGTCTTCTAGGCCCTTGTTCCAATGACCAAATGGCTAGTGTGGCATAATCTTGCACAAATTCAGATCCTTTTAATGCCAACCTAGCTTCTTGTTCAAAATTGAAAGGTTGTTGTTTTGATTTTTTGATGGCATCAAAGGCCATTGCATCAACAATATCCCACTTAGGTAGAATTAGGACCCCTACTTGGCTGATGATTCTTCTACCTTCTTCAATAGTAATTTTTCTGAATTCTTCCATCATCTTACCCTTTACTTCATCCTGATTCTCCTAGTCAATTTTATCTGCCTTTTGAGCTTTCCTTTCTTCACATCTCCCTTTGTATTCATCAATCTTCATCTTCCATACTAGCTGCAAGAAAGATTGGCTTTGTACAAAAGCCTCATCTTCAATAAATTTATCATAGGCCTCTTTTCTTGCATCTTTGAAAGCTCTACCTTGGATATCCAAAGGAGTCAAATATAATTCCAAATGCCTTGGCATAGGAGGGATACCAACCTGAAAATCTGCATTTGTTACAACACCAGTATCCTCCTCTTATTGTTCTTCTATATGTGATTCCTCCATTTGTTCAACAACTCATTCATCTACCTGTCTTGGAGGTGAAAAGGGCACATATGGTGGTGAAGGGCTCCTATTTGGTTCTTCAAGATCAATGATCCTAATCCCCTTAAGTGGCTTTGCTTTAATTTTAGGGGGTGGTTCCTTCTTCATTATTTTCTTCCCTTTTCTCTTCAACATTTCATCACTCTCACTACTTCTCTCTTCATCACTATTTGTTTCCTTCATTACCCTCTTGAAAAAGGTCATATTGGCTGAAGGTGAGTCGATAGGTCTATCCTCTTCTAATCCATCAGTTCTATGTGGCAGCAGAGGTGGTGGGCCTGGTGGTCTTCTTTTCATTTGTTGTAGTAGGGTTGCTTTGTGTGGTGTTGGAGCCTGTTGAACTCTTCTCTCAACTTGCTTTTCATGAATTTGTTCTAGCCTAGCTCTTTTATCTTTTAGGGCAAGCATTACCTCCTTAAAGTTATTCATCAAAAAATCAATTTTAGCAAAGAATGAGCTAAAACCTTTTAATGGATCATAACTTGGATCCATCCTTTGAACAATATTCCATAGTTTCTTATAAGAAACCCACTTTTCCTTCTTTTCATCCTGAACCATAAAATCAAATTCATTCCTGATTATATCCTCAGGGAAATTGTGCTCATGGGGAAGTGGACCTCCTTTGATTTCGGTCCTAAAAAAATGTAGAAACCTTTAGGGTCACCGTGTCTTGCTGAGTTGACCCCCATATGATATGGTGCAAACAATTTGTCAAAATGAATCCACCCTCCCTTAGTGGTCACAAAATATGGGATGATTGTGAAATCATGGAAAATGGTTCCTTTACCTCTCCCTTTCAATTCTTTGTCATGAATCCATCCAATTTTCCAAATTACCTTTGCAAATCCCAGTCTAAAAGGTACATGAAAAGGCAACACATGAGGCTCACCAGGGAAACCATACATTCTAATTACTGTGCTGACTAGGTAGCGGATAACATCCCCCCAATTATGCTCAATTATCAAGAGTGACAACCTTTCCTTAGGTCTTAAAAAATCATGAAACTATGTTGTAATCCTAGGTGGATTCATTGTCAATCTTCCCCTTAATCTAGATGCAAAATAGTTATCAAATCTGACAAAGCTAGCTTCTGGCCTATCCCAAGACATGTCCATACTCCAAAGTTGCACTGACATTTCTTAACCACCAATTATCCTTAAATTCATGGTGCCTTCAAAATAATCTGCATTCCTATATAAGAACATGTTTATTAATAAATGAATACCAGAAGAAATGGTTGTCCAACGCACCACTCTTAATGTCCCGCAGCTCCTCATGAATATTGTCTTGTAGGTATTGGGCATAGTAAAAAACCACTATGAAATCAGGATGTTAAATCTGAATTGCCATATGCAAGAATGCCATAGACATAACTATAATAGGATGGAATCCAAAGACTTGACACAGTGAATAAAATGTTGCTTTGAAATATAGGGCAAAGGCATCAATTGAAAATGGATCGACTGAACTAGGGCCAATATAAAATTTTGTTTCACCTGCCTTTACCAAATGGGCTGGAACAAGGTTAGGTATGATAAAAAATTTCATTCTCTGGTATTTTGCCTTCAACTCCTCCAAATTTTTAGGTACCAAGAAAGAAAAGGGCTCATATAAATTAAATACCTCCTGAAATTTCTCTCTTGTGATAGACAATGAAATTTCTCCCTCATTGCCTCTTATGACCCTCAGAATTGGGTCATATCTATCTACAACTGCTCTGAGTAGATCAACATCCTTGAACACATTAGGCACCACCAATTTGCCTAAGTCATATTGCCATGTACTAGAAAATGGAGAAGCTAAATTCCTCTGCTTGAACCACAATTTGAACATGTCAACTCAAGACATAGGCACCTGAGCATCCGTAATGTTAAAAGCCTTATCTACCAAACCCTCCCCTAGGGTATTACCATTCTCCAACCTCTGTCCTTGATATCTGTCATTAGTTGAAGGTACCAATTGATACAAGAAATCATCTTAAAGAATTATTTTCAAGTAATCTATTTATCCCAAATGATTTCTCTAAGGTGCCATCTCTTAGACTAGGGTTTTCTACTATAATTCTTTGAATCCGAAAGGAAAAGACTAGGGCTTGCATGAAAACTTAATTGCAACAACAATTCAGGAAAATTCTCACTCCTTTCTGTCTAATCTCTAGCCCTAGAATAATTTATAACTCTTTCCCTATGATTTGCATGCAATTCACAACTTTAATTTATTTAAAATAGATGAGAAAATATCAGACGAACTTACTGCTTTAAACACACTAGAAAACCCTAATTTTGTATTGCAAGAAATCGTTCAAATCTCTTTTGGCTCTCGAATCACTTTTTGGTCTCCTCTGAATGCTTTGGTGACTCAAAATGACTCAGAAAATTCCTTTAATTGCTTTCTGGAACCAAGAGTCACCGTCCTATCTGCCATTACTGCTCACACGAGTGTAGAAAACAACTCCATTTGCATTTAAATCAAATTTGAATCTCAACCATTGATCATTTTCATGTTGGCAAATCACACAAACCATACTGGTCAATCTGACATTGACTATCTGTTGTCCTAGATTTCAGCATGGCCAAAATCATGAGGCAACCCTATGAAATTGGTCCATTTCGTACCTTATGGTCTCTGGGAGAGCTTAATCGACTTCATCGGTTAGCTCGTTTAGCTTCTTGCTTTTCGTTTTTGGTGGTTTCTTAGTTTTTCTAAGTTTGTAGTTTTACCTGCAGTTTAGACTTTAAAGTCCAAACTACAGGGTCTTTCTTTGCTTTATGCACATCGGACTTTAAAGTCTGATGTGCGTTTGCTAGGTTTTGAAGCCTATAGTTTGGACTTTAAAGTCCGACCTGCAGGTAGTCTTCCCTTGCAGTTCGGACTTTAAAATCAAAACTGCAGGCTGTCTGGCCGGGGAGTGCATGTTGGACTTTAAAGTCCGACTTGTATAGGTTTTAGCCTCCATGTCAGACTTTAAAGTCCGACAAGCACTGCAAGTTGGTCATTAATGCATCATTGATGGCTAATTACGGGGTTTATTTAATCCATTTTTGCGTTTTATTTTCTCATTTTTTGCCTATGCATTTTTTCCTCCGCACGTCTCCTCCATCATTTTTGCTCGCCATCTTGTGGATTTGACCTCGCCATCATTGGATTTTTAAAAAAATCACCTGTAGTGAAGAAGGTAGGGTTTTATGTTTTCTTTTCGAGGTTTTTCCTTCTTGTTTTGTTTTATTTCCTTCGGGTTTTGCTTGGTGTTGGGAGGGCAATCGGATTTTAAACTCTGATTGCCCCCCCCCTTATTCCTCATTTTCTGAAAGCTGCATAACGGGGTTTAAAGCCCATTATGCAGTTGGATTAAACGTCTCTGCATAACAAACTTTTAAGTCTGATATGTGGATAATTATCTTCGCATAACAGACTTTAAAGTCTGTTATGCGGAGATGTGAAGGTTGATTGACATGTTGGGTTTTAAAACCCAACATGTCAACCGATTGTTTTTACCCTAGCACATCAGACTTTAAAGTCCGATGTGCTGGATTGCTCGATGATTTTACCCCTGCACGTCGGACTTTAAAGTCCGATGTGTTATTGATCTACCCTAAATTAACACATCGGATTTTAAAGTTCGATGTTTTGATAACTCATCTCGGATTTGCACATCAGACTTTAAAGTCCGATGTGCTGATAACTTACCCCGATCTTGCACATCAGAATTTAAAGTTCGATGTACAATTTTTTTGTTTTCAAAAGAGCATGTCAGACTTTTTTCCCCGACCTGCTATTTTTGGCAGTTTTGCTCCCAAGCTTGTTTTGAGTCCTGTTTTTTGATCTGTTTGAGAAAAATTGATTTTGATAATGATGAAGAGCTAATCCTCAGTGTTGAATGTAGTCATCATGAATGTCAAATATCCCTCACAACAAATCTGAGCCTTCCTCAAGTCAGTTGGAATCTTCTCCGAGTAAAACATCATCAAGAAAGATGAAGTACAAGTACGACAAGTACTTGAATCTGTACCTAGAGAGTTCAGTAGACTCGAATATCAAGGAGATCAGAGACACTAAAGTTAGGCATGTAAATATGCAAGAATTTATTGATCGAGTTGAGAAGTCTCCTACTCGCCTAACTAATTTGATCAAATCCGATTTGCATAAATATGCATCTTTTCTAGTTGCAGCTCATGATCCAAAATTTGTGCTTGCAGTAGTGGATCACTTTGATCCAAATACAAGATAGGTGAAAGATGTAGATCAGAATGTCATCATGACCCTGGACAATATATTTTTCAATAGTGTCTTCAAAGGTTCCCAAGTTGAAGAAGTGGCTGATATTTCTCGAGAAAGTGCTCAAGAGTACTATGAGAAAAACGAGGATAAATGCAAGAAGGTAATCAATACTATTTTCCTCTCTACTGCAAGAGGTTCCCTAACATCATGATGGCCTAGTACAATGACATGGTTAGTATGTTATCAAGAGTGAGGGGGTTAAAAGACCCATTACTTTCAAAGATGGATGTGCTACTGCATGAAAATAATCAGGAAAGGAGCAACAAGAATTGATTGGGGTGAACAGATTAGCGATGCCCTCTGTGCTTAGTTGAAGGAGGTCAAAGTAACACTGAAATTTTATATGACCTAATACCTAGTTTATGAGGCTGCTTCAATGAGGCAATATCCAGGCTTATCTACTAAGGGTGATAGGAGGTTGGTACCCATTTGGGAGTACTATGATCAACTTACTATCAAGAATCAAGGTAGCCATTACAGAAGAGTTAATGATTCCTTCTTCGCTGTATGGAAGTGCATGTTTGATAAGGGCCTATAGAAGCGGAGAATATCAGAGGCTGCTTATAATAGGGTATCTCATTTTGGGTGTGTATTCCTGCAATTTCCCACATTCACTTACATCCAAATTAGATGTTTCTCAGGTGAGCCCTTTATTCTACCAAGGTTCCCTTCAGACAAAATCATTCTCATGGAGTTGTGTAGACAATTGATTAATGTGCATGAAAAATAATCACAAGCACATAAGACTGGGTTGAAGTTCCCAGAATCAATCGACAGGTACTCAGTGCTAACCAACCCCAAGGCCAAAAAATGGAGGAAGAAATACAGTGGAATACCATGAGAAGATTCAAGGCCCGAAATAATTTTGACTTTTGTGGCATAAAGAACAAACTCAAAAGGAGTTATACTCATGTTTATAGGTTGGAAGATGTTTGGCAGACTGTGAAAATGATGAGAATATAAGAAGGATGGATTTCAACCACCTTACTCTGGAACAAATTGAAAACTTGGATTTAGCAAAGATCCCAATGACCATGGAAGATACAGATGACATAATAGATCCGGTCTATTATGAGAAGAAATTTGCTGACTCTCCGCTTCCTCCCGTACAATGGTCAAAGAAGGAGAGCAAATCAATCACTCAAAGGATTTCTCCCATCCTGGCAAACACCAATGCATGGTTGATAAAGAAAAATCTCAAGATGAAATAGTTTCCTGCCAATTCAGGAGATGATGACAACAGTGATGGCCTAGTTGGAAAGAAAACTATAGGTGAGACAAGAATGAAGAGCAGGGTAGACCCACAAGCACTATCCTCAGCTCCTATAATACAATAAAAAAGGAAAGGGTCCAAAAAGGGTGAATCATCATCCACAATATAGGAAGCAGTGGCGAAAGAGCCAGAATAGCCACCTGCCAAGGAAATTGAAGAAGGTGAAATTCCTCAACAAGAGGAAGTACAGGCTGAAGAAACATTACACCCAACTGAAGTTGATGCCCCGATCACCTCACAGGTAATTGTCCACTCTATTGACTCTGACTCTGACCAAGAGGATGAGAATTTTCCAGATGGAGATCTAACTATGGGCACGACACAATCGGAGGCCGCTAATCAATTTTTCACAATAACCAACTTCTCCAATCTAGATGATATCCCTTCGTCTACCATTGAATCCACAATGATGGATTTTAATGAAGCCTTGGAAGAGGCACTTGCAGAACATGTTTCAGTAGACTTACCTGTCACTACCACCACCACCAAAATTCCACCATTGGTAAGTGTTGAAGTTGCATTCATGGCTCCTTCAACTCTCCCATCTGTAACTAAAGAGGTGTCAACAGAAGCAAATGTTCCACTAGATACTTCAATATTGGTGCCATCAATAATACTCATAACTGCTTTGAGCTCCAATCAACCTGCTCCCGAAACTTCAACTCAAAATTAGCAAGGAGCTACTACTCCATTGACCAATCCAAAATTACCCCCTTAGATGGAAGTAGTGGCCCCTAAGAGGAAAAAATAGGTGATCTCTCCAGATGAGTTTGATTTCGAGCAGTTGGTTCCTCCAAAGCCAAAAGGAACAAAGAAGCCAAAGACTGTATCTCGGGTTTTGGTGGACCTGACTTCTAAAAGGAAGTATCCTGAGGTCATGGTGCCATCATCAGATAAGGACAAAGGAAACATACGACCTGAGGATTATACCATGCAAGTCGTAGAACTTGGGGTGGAAACACATGAGAGTGTCAAATTGAATTCTCAGACAACTTTTGATTCCTTGTTGAAAAGATTTGACCAGGAGAGGGTAGAGAAAAATGAATTAAAGTAGAAGTGTGAACAACTAACCAATGTTCTTCTAAAGGTCACACAATCTTCTCAAGAAATTGAGCCCATAGGATCCTCAATGGATACTGAAGCTCTAAAGAAGATTGAACAGGTAGGAGCTAAAGGCCAAGTGATGGATGAGTGGATTTCACAACTAAGGTCAGAAGGCTCTCATTATCTGAGTTCAACAATGGGACTATTGGCGGATTATGAATTAATCCAGAGTCAGATGCAAGGACTCAAAACCTCTTTATCACAGGAGATTGAGGAAGTTGTGAAAAGCACTTCCTTTTGGAGCAAAATGGAGGACTTCAGGATAGATGTCCTTGTTGAAAATAAGGTAATTACCACAAGGGAGAAGTACATCTAGATCTTGTCATTATTGTCTTATAAGTAAGAGACAATAAGGTTGATGATTGTAGAACTGGACTGAGAAAAGAAAGAAGGTGATGACGAGATTGATCTCATTTTTGCCAAAGTTGTTGATCTTCCTTGTTACTTATATTATGGAGATCAAAATCTCATTACTGGCGAAGCTATCACATAAGAATTCCTTTCCTTAATAGATCACTGCACGGGACATGATTTCTCACTTGACACATTTGACAAGCTATTGGAGATCCAAGTCAGTTTTGAAGTCCTTGCATCTATGCCGAAGGATGATCAAAAGAAACAGGTAAAGATTGAAGATGCAATTTCTTGCATCCGAGTAATCACAAGTTCTACCCCAATGCCGAATGAAGCAGAGACAAAAGCTATCCTGGCTAAGTTTGAAGATTTTCAAAAATCCAATGAGGAGGAGAATGAAGAATGAAGTGACCCCTTTTGACACCTTCTCTTTATGCAGTTGCACCGATAGATGCTGTCAATTTTTATGCAGCTGCACGCTTTCTTTATGTTGTAGTTGTAGTAAAATGGGACTGTGTAGTTGAATAAGTCAATTGTGCCCACCTTTTCCTCAACTTCTTTTCCTATATATGGAGGACCTCATTTGTAAATATTTATCTTTTTCATGCTTAGCAAAACTCTGCAAAATTTTTATCCCAACTAAGACTTTGGGCTTTTGTGGTGAAAATTCTATCAAGCAAATAAAGAAAACAATTTTGTTGATCTCAAACTTTGTGTTGTATCACAAAAATTGTTTATATAATTTAATGTTCCTATGTCGATTGAATATATATGTTCTTTATTTCTTTGATCTTGAAGATATTGTTATGTGGGTTAAAGAGCTCCTGAATCGTGCAAGTAGACTGTGTGCTCTTAGCATATTTGGGAAATCTTCTGATAAATTAAGTAATTAGTGGCAAGCTTTGTATTGCTACAGTTACTTGTAGTTTAAAGGATTAGAAATTTATACTTGAAGACTTTGAGCTACAAGCTAAGTTTCTAATTGTTTGATTTGTAATAATCAGTTTGAGTTAGTGTTACCTTCAAGGAGACTTTGTGCTTCTTAATAGTAACTCTTGGTGTAGTTTGTTAGATTCATAGTTTTTTTCTTAAAGCATCCAAAGAGATAGAGAAATTGTAACCAGGTGAAGGGAGAATACATAGACTCTGAAAAAAGAGAGTTATATGCCCAACACCAACCAACAAATTTAATTTCTTATTAATTAGAGGAGAAATTTCATAGGGAATCTCCCCTTGATGAGAGGAGAGATTAATTTCTCAACATAGCTTTGTGTGAATTATTTATTTTGTCATTCGTACGTTGGTGACAAAATATTCACCCAATAGTTTTTTGGGGACTCTGCTGGGGAGCGACGTGCAACTAGTTTGTCTTTTGGGTTGTAGTACGCTTTCATTGTAATTTCCATATTGTTGTTTTTATTTATTTTCTAATCTGGGTGATCGAAGTTACACTCGTGGGCAGTGATTAGCAGGAATTGTTGATCCTACTTTTGAAGTATTGCAGCAATTTAATTTTCCCTTTGTGACACCTCCATGGATGCTTTCTCCTTTGCAACGGGCACGAAGTTTTCCGCCATCTGCATGGCGATCTCCCATACCAAGTGAGGCATCAAGTCTGCATGTTTCAGTTGTTCCACTTGCAAGTTGTTTTGTAATACCACCCTATAATCCGTCAAGGATGGCTTCTCCTGGACCTTGGGGTACTACTTTTGGTCCTTTGAACTTGACCGCACCTTTGCATGAACTTCCCAAAGGTACGCAAAAAAATTTACCCAAATTTTTGGGGGATGGTTCTTAGCACTTGGATGAACACATTGCTGCCTTCTACATCACATGTGGAGTCCTAGGTGTTGAGCATGAAGATGTTTTAGTGAGACTATTCATTGAGACTTTGCATGGAGGTGCTACTGATTAGTTCTATCATCTTACAAATGCTTGTATCACAAATTGGGCAACTCTTAGAACATTGTTTGAAGCAAGGTTCAAGTCTGCCAAAGACGATCATGCACTGCTAGCTCAATTAACTCAAATGAAGAAAGAACCCTAGGAAGCTATGCGTGAATTTGTAGAAAAGTTCAACAGATTGCACAATCACATTCTAGTTTCTTCATGACCAACCGTTGGAAACTTGAAATGCTTCTTCATCAATGCTCAATTGCCAGAGGTGAGCTTTCTTTTGCGAAGAGATAATCCTACAGATTTGGATGCTGCACAATAGTTGGCTATATCGGTTGAAGATGATCTTATCCTCACTAGTAAGATAAGGAGGGATCCCAACAAGGTTAGAAATAATCAAATTGCTGATTTATCAATTCCTTCAATGAATTCTGTTGATCCCATGATACAAAAGTTAGCAAATGAGTTGTTGGCACTTAAGAAGCAAATTTGCTCACAAGGAAATACTTCTTATCATGTTGTTCCAAGAAGGACTTATCCAAACAATGCTTCCAATTATGCCATGCATAATCAGAATAAATTACCTCTTGCTCCAGAGAGGCTTGCGTTGGAAGCACCACCCCAAAATTCAGCTACAGGATATTATGAAGCTGAACAAAATGATCTTCCCTTGTTTGGTGAAGAAGATGCCAATTTGCATCAAGAAGATGATGCAGAGTTGGCTGGCGACTCTAATATCAGGTTTATGCAATATCAAGAAGATGATACGCCAAACACACTTGATGGAGATGTCTTTGCAGTATTCACCCATTCACAAGCATAGGCAGCTCAACTACTTGTCATTGCAAAGAGTGATGATCCTATCCAAATTAAGGACTCTCAACATTTTCCAATTTCTATTGTGAAGCATGGGACTCCCATACCAAATCATGCTAAGGACAATGCTATCTCAATGGATGCCGTGAAGGATAAAAGTGTAAGTGATTCTTCGACTGCTGTCAATTTTTCCACACCTATCAATTCTTCTACACATGCATCGAAGACTAGTGTACCTAATATTTTAAATTCTCAAAATGAGAATCCAAATCCATCTTTGATGATGAATTCCTTTTAGTCATTTGATATTTTAGACCATGCTAATAAAACCAAAATACAAATGTCCAAAGTTGAATTTTTGAGATCTAATCTAGATCAATTTGACCGTTTGGTCAAGTTTGTTAAAGAAAAAGATACTACCCATAGTAATCTTCCTAAGTCTAACTTACTTAAAAACAACTTAGTAACTTCCCCTTCTCCTACAGAGAAGATAGAACCATTCTACATCTCTTTGTTAATAAATGGTTATAAGCTTAGTAACTGTGTAATTGATTCTGGGGCATCTGATAATGTTATGGCTTCAAAAGTTGCCAATGCCCTTGGCTTAACTTTGACCAAAACATTTGGAAGGTGTTTCTCTATGGATAACAAGCAAGTCCCCTTGATAGGTCAAATAAAGGATGCACAGTTTGCTTTTCATTCACTCCCAGAAAAGAAGATTAAGATGACAGTACTGGTAGCCGATGTGCCGGCCTCCTATGGTCTATTGTTGGGAATAAATTTTTGTAGAGATGTTGGGGGAGAGTTAAACATGGATATGACTGAGGCCTATATTCTTGTTAAAGGAGTTGTCCAAAAGTTACTTCCAGAAAAAGAATCAAAATACACTGTTGTCAAGTCTGACGATTAGCAGGTACAGATTCCTTTCGAATCATCAGGTATGGGTAATTATCTCATGCATGTTGATGATGGTTTAGAGGTGGCTCCTGAGAGTGAAGATGCCATTCCACTAAATGATTTTCCAATTAATTGTGAAAGTAGTGTTACAGAATCAGAAAGATCTTCAACTTCACAACAATAAATTTTCAATTTTGATACCATTAGCATTGGTAGTCCAGATGATGTTTGGACACTAGAGTTTGATGGCAGCTATTCTTCTACCGAATCAGGAGCTGGTATTGTTTTGGTTTCTCCTGAGGGTAATATTTTCCCTTTCTCTTTCAAATTGTAGTTTGATAACACAAATAACACTATTGAGTATGAATCACTTCTTCTGGGAATGAATGTTGCTCAGAAGAAGGGAAAACTTGCATGCTCAAGGAGATGTGGAGTTAATTGTTTGTCAAGTCCGGAACATATATCAAACTAGGAGCGATAGGCTACGATATTATCGTAACCAAGTTTGGGATTTGATTGAGGCATTCAATGCCTTTGATAGATTTGTTGTCTCTCATGAATTTAATGATAGAGCAGATTCATTGGCAATATCTGCAACTTCTTTGGTTCCTCACAAAGATTTTTCTGGATCAACTTATGTTGTTGAGTTAGTTTTCTGGCCAAGTGTTCCTGACAACTCTGATCATTGGCAAGTATTTAATGATGATCATCATGTAATAATTTTTTTGTAGACCACTGACAATTTTGATGATCTATACTTTGAAAGTAGTCACTGCCCTTCAAAGGATGCAATTGAAAGTATTGATGCAGAAATGGGAGAAAAATTTCTGCAATTAAAAAGGAAACAAGATCCCCAAGGGTCTAGTTTCTCTAGAAAATCTTTTTGACAAACATGATCGTTATGTTAAAAAGAAACAAAGATCAGCTGCAGGATCAATGGAATATGAACAAGTAAACATTGGGACTAAAGATAATTAAAAAATGATCAACATTGGAAAGTGTTGTTCACAAGAAGAAAGGTAGAAATTTGTTGCATTATTGCAGCAATATGTTGACGTCTTGGCATACTCCTAAGAAGATCTAAAGTCTTTTCATCCCGAAGAGCTCTACCATGACATTTCATTGAAACCAGGTATTACACCTTTCCATCAAAAGCAAAGGAAATACAACCCAAAGATCTCCGATACTATCTTTGCTGAAGTACAAAAGATGTTGAAAGCAACGATAATCTTCCCAATTCATCATTCTTCTTGGATAGCCAATATTGTACCTGTACATAAGAAGAATGGTGAGATTCAGATATGTGTTGATTTTTGAAACTTGAATTGGGCATCCTTGAAGGATAATTATCCTTTACCTGTCATGGATCATGTCCTACAAGGTGTTACTGGAGCAGAGATGATGTCCATGTTGGATGGATTTTTGCGTTATAACCAAGTAGAAGTTTTGGAGCAAGATCAACATAAAACCACATTTACTACACCTTGGGATACCTTTGCATATCGCAGGATGCCTTTTGGATTAATAAATGTAGGAGCAACTTTCCAACGTGCAATGGACTTGGCCTTCCGAAGTTTTCTTGGTAAGTTCATTGTGGTCTATTTGGATGATTTGACTGTTTATTTTAAGGAACGTCAAGATCATTTCTTTCATCTGCAACAAGTCTTAGAGAAATGTCATTAGCATGGAATTTCCCTCAATCCCAAGAAATCTGTTTTGGGGTTACTGAAGGTAAGTTGCTTGGGCATATTGTTTCGAAAGAAGGTATAAAAATTGATGTGGAAAGAGTAAAATCTATTCGTGACCTTTCCTTGCCAACAAGTAAGATTTTTGTTCGTTCTTTCTTGGACAAAGTAAATTTCTTGCGAAGATTCATTCCAGACTTTGCTGAACAGACTTGTCAGATAGTTAATATGATGAAAGGTAATTCTCTTTTCAAGTGGACTCCTAAAGGAAAGAAAGCTTTCCATCAGATCAAGGAAGCCATGGCAAATGCTCAAGTCTTAGTATGCCCAGATTATACCAAAGAGTTTATCATGTATAGCTATGCATCAGATCATACTTGTTTGACTATACTGATGCAGAAAAATAAAGAAGGTGTGGAATCACCTATTGCATTTATGAGTTATCCTCTAAAGGCTCATGAGTTGAAATACTCATAAATGGAGAAGCATGCTTTTGTCATGGTGAAAGTGGTGAAACATTTCAGGTTCTATATTCTGAATTCACGTGTCATCGCTCTTATTCCTGATGCTGTTGTTAAGTCAATTCTGATGCAACAAGAGTTTGGAACTAAAAGGGGTAACTGGGTTGCCAAGATTCAAGAATATGATATGGAAATTAAGTCCACTAAGTTGGTTCATGGAAAAGGTCTATGTCATTTGATAGCTAACAACAAATCAATTGATGAAGTGGTGCTGGAAAATGAAGGTATGAATCAAGATCTTCCTAATGTTCTATTTGTTAGCACTACTAATGAGTGGTATTCTAACCTGGCTTATCTCTTAACATATGGAGATTTTCCTATGCACCTATCAAGGAAAGAAAGGTGAACCTTGAAGCTTAAAGTAGTGAATTTTGTCCTATGGGACAATGGTTTGTACAAGAAGGGTCTGGACGGCAATTTCTTGTGTTGCGTAGACAAACAACAAGTAAGATTACTTCAAGCTTTTCATGATCTTGCTTGTGGTGGACATTTTTCAGCCCTTGTTACTGCACACAAAATCTTGCATGCTAGATACTATTGGCCAACATTGTTTAAAGATACATACAATTGGGTTTGCAAGTGTGAGCAATGTCAGCAATTTGTTGGTAAGCCCAAATTAGCCGCGCTCCCTCTTAAACCAATAGTAATTGAAGAGCCTTTCCAACAATGGGGATTGGACTTTGTTGGACCTGTCAATCTAACATCTATTGCAGGTCACATATACATCCTCATAGTGACAGATTACTTCACCAAGTGGGTGGAGGCAATCCCAACTAAGCAATCTACCTCTGTGGTGGTTTGTCAATTTTTGAAGGAAAACACCGTTTCAAGGTTTGGCGTTCCTCATAAGATAGTAGTTGATAACGCTTCATGTTTTTCATCTTATGAGATAATTGACTTTTGCTTTGATCGTGGTATTACTCTTCACACTCATCTGACTATTATCTGCAAAGAAATGGTCAGGCCAAGTCAAGCAACAAGAATCTAGTTACTATTATGAGGAAGCTTGTTGACGAAAGACAACAGACTTGGCATAAAGCTCTTTATGATGTGCTATGAGTGGATCATATAACTCCAAAAAGAGAAATCAGTATGTCACCTTTTCAACTTTTGAATGATTTGAATGCCGAGATTCCAATCACTATGGAACTTCCAGCATTAAAGCTCGCCAAGGCCATTGAAGATGAAACATATCAAGATTCACTAGATAAGCGGATTATGTTTCTTTCTCAGCTGGAAGAAACAAGAGAATAAGTGGTAGATAAGATTGCTGCACACCAAAGCCAAGTGAAGGCATTGTTTGATAAGAAAACAACTTCCCATGAGTTCTCAGTTGGTGATCAAGTCTTGTTATGGGACAAGAGGAGGGAACCAAAGGGTTTGCATGGAAAGTTTGACTCCTTATGGAGAGGTCCCTTCACTATTCATGAAATATGTGGCAAGCATAGCTACTTACTTGCATATGCAGAAGGTACCTTGTTCTCGCTACCTCATAGTGGAGAACATTTGAAGTTCTTTGCTCAATAGAGAGCGATGTAAAGGAAGTTGCACTTTTTGTAAAATATGTATAGTCTTTTCTTTTCAGTCTTTTCGTCGCCTGACTCTATAGCCCAATGGATACAGGCACTCAGAGTTCTAGATTCTACAAGATTCAAGTGATGCAACTTGTTCCCCAATTAGAGCCAGATGTTGTCCTTAATTTTAGCACGGCCAAAATCATGAGGCAACCCTACGAAACTGGTTCGTTTCGTACCTTACGGTCTCTGGGAGAGCTTAATCAACTTCGTCGGTTAGCTCGTTTAGCTTCTTGCTTTTCATTTTTAGTGTTTTCTTAGTTTTCTATGTTTGCTGTTTTACTTGCAGTTCAGACTTTAAAGTCCGAACTATAGGGTCTTTCTTTGCTTTATGCATTTGTTAGGTTTTGAAGCCTACAGTTCGGACTTTAAAGTCCGACTTGCAGGTAGTCTTCCCTTGCAGTTCAGACTTTAAAGTTCGAACTGCAGGCTGTCTGGCTAGGGAGTGCATGTCGGATTTTAAAGTCCAACTTGTACAGGTTTTTAGCCTGCATGTCAGACTTTAAAGTCTGACATGCACTGGAAGTTGGTCATTAATGCATCATTAATGACTAATTACGGGGTTTATTTAATCCATTTTTGCGTTTTATTTTCTCATTTTTCGCCTATGCATTTTTTCCTCCGCACATCTCCTCTGTCGTTTTTGCTCGCCATCTTGTGGATTTGACCGCGCCATCATTGGATCTTTCAAAAAATCACCTGTAGCGAAGAAGGTAGGGTTTTATGTTTTCTTTTCGAGGTTTTTCCTTCTTGTTTGCATTTTATTTTTCTACTTGTTTTGTTTTATTTCCTTCGGGTTTTGCTTCGTGTCGGGAGGGCAATCGGATTTTAAACTCTGATTGCCCCCCCCTTATTCCTCATTTTCCTAAAGCTGCATAATGGGGTTTAAAGCCCATTATGCAGTTGGATTAAACATCTTTGCATAACAGACTTTAAAGTTTGATATGCGGATAATTATCTTCACATAATGGACTTTAAAGTTCGTTATGTGGAGATGTGAAGGTTGATTGACATGTCGGGTTTTAAAACCCGACATGTCAACCGATTGTTTTTACCCTAGAACATTAGACTTTAAAGTCCGATGTGCTGGCTTGCTCAATGATTTTACCCCTGCACATCGGACTTTAAAGTCCGATGTGTTATTGATCTACCCTGAATTAACACATCGGATTTTAAAGTCCGATGTGTTGATAACTCATCCCAGATTTGCACATCGATCTTTAAAGTCCGATGTGCTGATAACTTACACCGAGCTTGCACATCGGACTTTAAATTCCAATGTGCAATTTTTTTGTTTTCAAAAGATCATGTTAGACTTTTTTCCTCGACTTGCTGTTTTTGGCAGTTTTACTCCCAAGACTATTGTGAGTCCCATTTTTTGATCCGTTTGAGAAAAATTGATTTTGATAATGATGAAGAGCTAATCCTCAGTGTTGAATCCAGTCATCATGAATGTCAAAGCTCCCTCAAAACAAATTTGAGCCTTCCTCAAGTCAGTTGGAATCTTCTCTGAGTAAAACATCATCAAGAAAGCTGAAATACAAGTACGACAAGTACTTGAATTTGTACCCAGAGAGTTCAGTAGACTTGAATATCAAGGAGATCAGAGACACTGAAATCGGGCATGTAAATATGCAAAAATTTATTGACCGAGTTGAGAAGGCTCCTGCTCGCCTAACAAATATGACCAAATCCGAGTTGCATAAATATGCATCTTTTTTAGTTGCAGCTCATAATCCAGAATTTGTGCTTGCAGTAGCAGATCACTTTGATCCAAATACAAGACAGGTGAAAGATGCAGATCAGAATGTCATCATGACCCTAGACAGTGTATTTTTCAATAGTGTCTTCAAAGGTTCCCAAGTTGAAGAAGTGGTTGATATTTCTTGAGAAAGTGCTCAAGAGTACTATGAGAAAAACGAGGATAAATGCAAGAAGGTAATCAATACTATTTTCCTCTCTGCTGCAAGAGGTTCCCTAACCTCATGATGGCCTAAGGGATCTCACATGAGTGATTTCAATGAGGAGTACAATGACATGGTCACCATGTTATCAAGGGTGAGGGGGTTAAAAAACTCTCATTACTTTCAAAGCTGAATGTGCTACTACATGAAAATAATCAGGAAATGAGCAACAAGAATTGATTGGGGTGAACAGATCAGTGATGCCCTCTGTGCTCAGTTGAAGGAGGTCAAAGTAACACTGATATTTAATATGACCTCATACCTGGTTTATGCGGCTGCTTCAATGAGGCAATATCCAGGCTTATCTACTAAAGGTGATAGGAGGTTGGTACCCGTTTGGGAGTACTATGATCAACTTACTATCAAGAATCAAGCTAACCATTACATAAGAGTTAATGATGCCTTCTTTGCTATATGGAAGTGCATGTTTGATAAGGGCCTGCAAAAGTAGAGAATATCAGAGGCTTCTTATAACAAGGTATCTCATTTTGGGTGTGTATTCCTGTGATTTCCCACATTCACTTACATTTGAATTGGATGTTTCTTAGGTGAGCCCTTTATTCTACCAAGGTTCCCTTTAGACAAAATCCTTCTCATGGAGTTGTGTAGACAACTGATTAATGTGCATGAAAAAAAATCACAAACGCATAAGACTGGGTTGATGTCCCCAGAATCAATCGACAGGTACTCAGTGCTAACCAACCCCAAGGCTAAAAACATGGAGGAAGAAATACAGTGGAATACCATGAGAAGATTCAAGGCCCGAAACAATTTTGATTTTCGTGGCATAAAGAACAAACTCAAAAGGAGTTATACTCATGTTTATAGGTTGGAAGATGTTTGGGCAAACTGTCAAAATGATGAGGATATAAGAAGGATGGATTGTAGCTGGCTTACTTTGGAACAAATTGAAAACTTGGATTTAGGAAAGATCCCAATGACCATGGAAGATACAGATGACATAATAGACCCGGTCTATTATGAGAAGAAAATTGCCGACTCTCCGCTTCCTCCCGTACAATGGTCAAAGAAGGAGAGAAAATCAGTCACTCAAAGGATTTCTTCCATCCTGGCAAACACCAATGCATGGTTGATAAAGAAAAATCTCAGGATGAAACAATTTCCTGCTAGTTCAAGAGATGATGACAATAGTGATGGCCTAGCTGGGAAGACCCGCAAGCACTATCCTCAGCACCTATGATACAATCAAAAGGGAAAGGGCCCAAAATTAAATTTATTATGAAAGGGTCCAAAAAGGGTGAATCATCATCTGCAATACATGAAACAATGGCGAAAGAGCCAGAACAGCTGCCTGCCAAGGAAATTGAAGAAGGTGAAATTCCTCAACAAGAGGAAGTACATACTGAAGAAACATTAAACTCGACTAAATTTGATGCCCCGATCACCTCATAGGTAATCATCCACTCTATTGACTCTGACTCTGACCAAGAGGATGAGAATTTTCTAGATGGGAATCTAAGTATGGAAATGGTGCAATCGGAGGCTACTAATTAGTTTTTCACAATAACCAACTTCTCCAATCTAGATGATATCCCTTCGTCTACCATTGAATCCACAATGATGGATTTTAGTGAAGCCTTGGAAGAGGCACTTGTAGAATAGGTTTCAGTATACTTACCTGTCACTACCACCACCATAGAAATTCCACCGTTGGTAAGTGCTGAAGTTGCATTCACGGCGCCTTCAACTCTCCCATCTGTAACCGAAGAGGTGTCAACAACAGCAAATTTTCCACTAGATACTTCAATATCAGTGCCATCAATAACACTCATAACTACTTTAAGCTCCAGTCAACCTGCTCCCAAAATTTCAACTCAAAACTAGTAAGGAGCTACTACTCCATCAACCAATCCAGAATTACCCCCTTAGATGGAAGTAGTGGCCCCTAAGAGGAAAAAATAGGTTCTCTCCATATGAGTTTGATTTTGAGCAATTGGTTCCTCCGAAGGCAAAAGGAACAAAGAAGCCAAAGACTGTATCTCGGGTTTTGGTGGACCCGACTTCTAAAAGGAAGTATCACACAATTGGCTACTTCTTTTTGTGGAAGAGAGAGCCATGGGCTACCTATTAGGGTTTCTATTCCTTTGTTGTAATTGAAAGATAAAATGATGCAAGTTCAATTCCTAACCCCAAAGTGCAAGTATGAACTAATAACAAGATTGCAGAATTGAAATTAAACAATGGAAAGCTGTAAACACAAAGACAAGAATGTAGATGCATACCTAGAGTTAAAATCTGAGTGAAAATGTTCGAGACGAGGGCGCAGGCGCCACTGTCCTGATTCTGCTCTTGAAACTGCTGTTTTACAACCTGAAAAGCTGTCGGAAATGCTGAAACTTACTGTCTGACAGAAGGACCAGGGCACCCAGCGCCCCTGTCCCAGGGACCAAGGTGCCCAGCACCCCTTTCCCAGGGACCAAGGCGCTCAGCGCCCCTATCCTGGTAGGACCAGGGCACCCCACGCCCCTGTCCTAGTCTTTTGCCCTGAAATTTGGTGTGTAGATCAATTTCTATCTGCTTCTGCTGGATCTGCAACTTGCGGTGTCGTCCAAATCCCGAAATCTGCACTTATATCTAAAAAGGTATGGTGGGCGGCTATATAGGGTTTTGCCTTAGTCAAACCCTCACTTTGGCGATTTCCACCTCCACGAATAGCCAAGTTGTATTGTAAAAGTAGTGTGTGTGCAAGATCCTAAAAATGCAAGTAAGCAAACTAGAGCAACCTAGAAAGTAAACCCTAATTGCTTGTAAATGATAATGTAAATGCTCCAAATCAAGATGCAAAGTGATCTAAAGCATGAATACAAATGATATAATGAGGCTTATGCAAAGACATGAAAACAACATGAAATCATACCCAACCCCAAGGGAGGGGTACAAACCAATCTTCAGTCAGTGATCCCCTATTGCTCTTCGATGTCTTCAAAGCCCTAAATGGATGAATGAAACTGATGAATGCTTGATGGATGGATATTGAATGTTGTTGAAGTCTTCAAAGATCTGCTCTTTCACTACATAGAAGGTCCTTGAAACCAAAATTCGGATCCTTTCAAATGAAGAAAGAGAGCTCTTATATATGAAACCCTAGGTCTTAATTTCAACTTTTGGCTGACCTAGAGATTGAATCTCCCGCCAATTTCTTGGGGTTAAGCTTTATTTTATGATTGGATTGGGCTCCTAAAATTTTAGGAAAAATGTCCGGGACCGTGTGCACTCCGGGCGCCATGGTCCCGATAACTTTTCACCAAATTTTCAGGGCCGTCGGATATGATGATTTTAGAGAAAATCCTGAAGTTACAGCTGATTTCAGGATGTTTTGACCCCCGAAATCAAGCCCCCAAGTTCAAAATAGGACCTAATTAGGGTTTTTGATTAAATGATGTATTGGAGGAATAAAATAAAAGGGGCACACTTTAATGAAAAGGGCCCAACTTTATGATATGGGAGATGATAAAAATAGAACCTTCGACCTAATTAAGTGCTAAAGGGGAAACACAATGCAAAATGCAAAATGCGCCAAGGCGGGTGCTAAACCAAGTGTGAAATTGTACCACCCTAGCAAGTGCGTACAATTTACGATGCTACATTTAGCCCCCACTATAGCGGTCATATGAACACTACGTGCATATGCAAGCTAAACTACAGAAAAGTAAACATTATTGAAAAAGGATATATCCATAAGTTTGTCGAACGAAGCCCCCAGCGGTATCTGCAGTACACAGTTAGGAACTGCACCCTACAAAACACACGTTAGATCACAAAATCACCTAATGCTTACTAAGGAAGGTGATGAAAATTTGAGGGTAGCTATATGCCCCCCCTATTTTGGCTTGCTAATTTTAGTGAGTTGAAACAGGGTATCATGTTTACCACTTCGAATTGTTAAAGAATATTGATGACAAATGCTCACAAGAAGATTTGATATGAGATAAAAAACTAATGGAGAATCATTTGGTAAGAAAGAGGACTAAATCTCAATTCCAACACAACAAAGAGTGTGAGGATTTGAGAGTTCTCTAACAAGATGAAGGATGTAAATGGAAACAAAATGCAAAGAGAAGAAAAGAAAGGAAAAAAGCATGAATACACACATTGGTGATCCATGAGAAGAATAGTGAGAGAGAAAACATGGACTTCTCACCCCTAGATCTTGTCTAGGTGATCCATGGGAAAAGGACATGGAAAACTAGCCCCTAGAGTCTGTCTAGGTGATCCATGTAAGGGAGGAGAGTGAGAAAGTCTAGCCTTATGCCGCTAGTTCCACTCAACCTCGTGCATGTGTGTGTAAGGGAGGTTAGAAGCACCTCATAGGAGTCTATGCCCAAGTATGCTACAACCTGTATATGTATAGTACAAAAAGCGTGACATCTCGCTCTAAGAGTCTGTGCTCTGGTTCTGAGAATAACCCATTGCTCAAAAAGTGTAATGTTTATGTCATAAGTAAAGTAGAACAAGGATACCTACCTTCATCACAAAAGAAGATACCCCAAAAATGCAACAATGTCATAGATCCAAGCAAGAGAGTTTTGCACTCTTTAAGCATGGATAAGATAGTTGAAAAAGGGATATCTTGTAGTATGTGTAAAGGAGATCCTTAGAGGAGAAGAGATCTTTGTACAAAAGACACCTATCCCTGAGAGGAATTGTCTTAGACAAATATAACATCTTCTAGAATAAGACAAAGAAGAGAATAAGAATGCAATACTTCCTTCTTTTGCGAGGTGAAAGTGACTCTTAATGAAGGATGACGCTCTTTTTAACCCAATTGGGAGAGTGAATTCATTATGGATGTATTTTACCAAGTGCAAAAGAGGTTGTAGTCAAGGACTTACACATCTTGTAATAGAGAATCCTTGAACAAACAACAACAAATGCATACAAGGAATAACATCAAGTAATAAAGTTCACACTATCCACGAAATAGGAAAAAGTGGATCCTTAGATAAAAATAAGGAAAGATCATTGCCTCCCAAGGATAAGGACAATGAGAAGGACTTACACAATCTTCTGGGGAGAGATTTAGACATAAGCAAAATGTACTACATACTCACATGAGTTCATGAAAGCAAGACATTAGTGTATGTAAAATGCTCCTCACAAGAAGTGGGTAGGATAAGAGAGAGAATACACATCTTCTCCCATATCTAGGAAAAGAGGATTCTAAAGAAAAGATGATCTATATTTCCACACTATTACCCCAAAGGGAAATTTTAACCATAAAAAGAAGAGATGTATGAAATCACTCTTGTCCCCATAGGAACAAGAGATAACATAGAAAATTAGGCTATTATGTTGCTTCAAAAATATGATTGCACTTGAAATTGTACCATCATGAATGGCAATGAGCCCCCAGTAAATGAGCTACCAATGTCACATAATGATGAGCAACATAATAGCCATTAATGTTATTTAAAGACATGATAGACTAAATGAGGTATTTGAATATGACATGCTAAATTCTCAACTATAAGTGAGATCAAAAACATTTATAAAATGATAAAAATTGAAGAAGAAAAGTCACAAGAAATCTTAGAAGAGGGATGAGTGTAATTTATTAGAGCCTTATCCTTGGAGGAAAGGACTTTATGATGAATAGGAGATAAAGATTCATAAGTGGATTTAGAAATTTGAGGGGAGTCATAAAGAGATTTGTTCATCGCCAAGATTTCCTTATGAGGGGAATGAGAGTTGATAGAAGTAGAAGATGATTTAGTTGAAGTGAGATCATCATCACTACTAAATATAGCATTCACATTGAGAGATGGTCTTTTAGATGCTTTGGTGGGCTTAGAAAGATTATATCCAAGTCCAAATGAATATTCATGCATGTTATGTTCTAAAGGAACTTTAATTCCTTGTTCATTTGTGCCACAACCATTTCCACTATAGCCACTCTTAGCCAAAATGTGAAAACTACGACCATGAAGGGATGCTAAATCAGAGAGGGATGGTGATGCCCCATAGATCTCAGTGCTATTTGTTTTAGAGGAAGATGTTGAAGAGTTATTTGAATCAGAGGTAGCCACAAAGTTGTTACTGAATTGCTTAGACAAAGTGGGCTTCTCTTTAGTTTCTTCCTTAGATTTTCCCTTCTCAATCTTAGGCACTCTATATTCTCCTACAAAAGTAGGGTTAAAGTCTAAAGATCCCCAATCATCATCCAAGAGAGCCTTTTCAGGAGAAAATATATCTTTGGGAGAAGATTCTGATTGAGTAGAAGGATCAAGAGTACTAGATGGGACAAAATCCTTAAAGGAAGTAGATGCATTTGAAGTGGTAGAAGGATTGGAAGTAGTTGAACAAGAAGATCCAGTTCGTAATGGTTCTTGAAGATTAGTATCAGCTAGCAAGGTGTATGTTGTATTGTCATAAATGAATTTGACTCGCCCATGCAAAGTTGAGGGGACAACTTGAATTCTATGAAGCCAAGGTCTCCCTAATAGAAGATTGTAAGTCAAATTACCAGAGATGACATGAATAGGTGTAGGTAAAGTAACAAGACCTACTGTAATAGGTAAGATTATGATACCCAAACATTCTTTACCAACATTATCAAAGCCTCGAATAGAAATAGAAGAACGTTTAATGAGAGAATGATCCACATTAAGCTTGTCCAATAAATCAATACTACAAACATTAAGGTCAGATCCATTGTCCACAAGGGTTCGTCTTATAACACTTTCATTGATAATAACTACAATCATAAGAGGATCATATTGGTTTTGAATTTCATGAGAAGGTAACTCATCTTGTGTGAACACAATTTGAGCTTTGGGTTTTCTTGTAGAATCAATCAGGGAAGCCATGTTATTATTATTATTATTAGGTGTCACTGCAGGTGGGACATCTAAATTTTTTAAAGCATCTTGTAACATCCCATGATAGGCAGGTGAAGTTTAAACTAAATCCCAAATAGAAATCTTTGCCGGAGTAGTTTTAAGTTGTTCAATAAGATCATAGTCCTTACTAAGCATTTGTGAAATATGTGGAGCTTGCGGAAGAATTGGTTGAGGATTAGGAAGAGAAACTGGAGTAACAGGAGGAGGATTAGGCTGCCTATTATTTCTAGTATTATAAGTATGGGCAACCGCATTATAACTCTCTCTAGTTAATTGCTTGGCATAACTATAAGGACTTATAGGTTTTCTTCCTTGCATAGTGATGATAGGTTTATTTGGAGTAAGAAAGGAATCATGACCATACCCTCCTTGGACAGTAAGGAGAGGTGATTTAGGAACTTGAAAGGTGGGAGAAGGATAAGCACCTTGGACTTCAAAGAGAGGCTTATTATGCTCATTCAGGTTTATCATGTTAACTAATTTAGAAGTTTTGTTCTTGTCTAAAGACTTCGATAAAGCCACAAAGTCATCAAGAGCATCATCCAACAAAGCATGATCATATCGATTAAAAAGGTTTATCTTTTGATTCAAAAGGAGACATCTCTTCATAGAGGGGATCATTGAAAACAACCATGTTACTAGATTTAGTGGAAGAGTTGATAGGAATGTACCCTTGAGAGGAATCATTCGACTTATCTTTCTCATCACAACGAAATGGCATAGTAACAATGTTTATGAGTTTTTGGTAAAATGAAGGTTTGGTATCTTTAGGGTTCAAAAACTCATCTAAAGCTTCATCTAATTCATCTTGGCTATACTCATAATCAACATAATTGCATACATCATCATAAATATGAACATCTTGCAAATAAAAATCTGACATTTTGAAATAAAGATTGCATAAAACTTAAACACACAATGCAAAGAAACAAAGAAACACACTCTTTCTTTTCCCTCTTTTTTTTTTCTTTTTTTTAAAATGAAAAATGAAACTTAAATGAAACACTCTAAATCTAGATCTAGATCTAACAAATGCAATGCAAGAGAAAGTAATAATAAGATTCACGTCGGGTTCACCAAAATGTGTAGGGGAAAAAGCGAGACTAGGCTAACATGCCCTAATCCTACCTTTTGACACACATTGCGGAATACGAAAGAGCCTAGAGGTATCACACAATTGGCTACTTCTTTTTGTGGAAGAGAGAGCCACGGGCTACCTATTAGGGTTTCTATTCCTTTGTTGTAATTGAAAGATAAAATGATGCAAGTTCAATTCCTAACCCCAAAGTGCAAGTATGAACTAATAACAAGATTGCAGAATTGAAATTAAACAATGGAAAGTTGTAAACACAAAGACAAGAATGTAGATGCGTACCCAGAGTTAAAATCTAAGTGAAAATGTTTGGGATGGGGGCGCAGGTGCCACTATCCTGATTCTGCTCCTGAAACTGCTATTTTGCAACCTGAAAAGTTGTCGGAAATGCTGAAACTTGCTGTCTGACAGAAGGACCAGGGTGCCCAGCGCCCTTGTCCCAGGGACTAGGGCGCCTAGCGCCCATGTCCTGGCAAGACCAGGGTGCCCCACACCCCTATCCTAGTCTTTTGCCTGAGATTTGGTGTGTAGCTCAGTTTCTGTCTGCTTCTGCCGGATCTGCAACTTGCGACGTCGTCCGAATCCTGAAATCTGCACTTATATCTGAAAAGGTATGGTGGGCGGCTATATAGGGTTTTGCCTTAGTCAAACCCTCACTTTGGTGATTTCCACCTCCATGAATAGACCAGTTGTATTGTAAAAGTAGTGTGTGTGCAGACCTTATGTGTGTGCAAGATCCTAAAAATGCAAGTAAGCAAACTAGAGCAACCTAGAAAGTAAATTCTAATTGCTTGTAAATGATAATGTAAATGCTCCAAATCAAGATGCAAAGTGATCTAAAGCATGAATACAAATGATATAATGAGGCTTATACAAAGACATGAAAACAACATGAAATCATACCCAACCCCAAGGGAGGGGTACAAACCAATCTTCAGTCGGTGATCCCCTATTGCTCTTCGATGTCTTCAAAGCCCTAAATGGATGAATGAAACTGATGAATGCTTGATGGATGGATATTGAATGTTGTTGAAGTCTTCAAAGATCTGCTCTTTCGCTGCATAAAAGGTCCCTGAAACCAATGTTCAGATCCTTTCAAATGAAGAAAGAGAGCTCTTATATATGAAACCCTAGGTCTTAATTTCAACTTTTGGCCGACCTAGAGATTGAATCTCCTGCCAATTTCTTGGGGTTAAGCTTTATTTTATGATTGGATTGCGCTCCTAAAATTTCAGGAAAAATGTCCGGGACCGTGTGCACTCTGGGCGTCATGGTCCCAACAACTTTTCACCAAATTTTCAGGGCCGTCGGATATGATGATTTTAGAGAAAATCCTGAAGTTACAGCTGATTTCAAGATGTTTTGACCCCCGAAATCAAGCCCCCAAGTTCAAAATAGGACCTAATTAGGGTTTTTGATTAAATGATGTATTGGAGGAATAAAATAAAAGGGGCACACTTTAATGAAAAGGGCCCAACTTTATGATATGGGAGATGATAAAAATAGAACCTTAGACCTAATTAAGTGCTAAAGGGGAAACACAATGCAAAATGCAAAATGCACCAAGGCGGGTGCTAAACCAAGTGTGAAATTGTACCACCCTAGCAAGTGCGTACAATTTATGATGCTACATATCCAAAGAGATAGAGAAATTGTAACCAGGTGAAGGGAGAAGACATAGACTCTGGAAAAATAGAGTTATATGCTCAACACCAACCAACAAATTTAATTTCTTATTAATTATAGGAGAAATTTCATAGGTAACCTCCCCTTGATGAGAGGAGAGATTAATTTCTCAACATAGCTTTGTGTGAATTATATATTTTGTCATTAGTACGCTGGTGACAAAATATTCACCCAACACTATCATATGTGGCAAGTGGGCCCGTCAAAAGTATGAAATAGCACATCCATCTCACCGCCATCTCAGCGCAGTTAACGGTCCCATCATCAGCTTACCCCGACCCATAATAGACACATGGCATCATCTCGTGAAGCCACAGTGATTATCCTCCTCGCATCTTCGACTGCAGGGTCACAAGGACCATCTGATCTGCTCAAACGTTATCTTCCTGCCACAGTGACTGCCAACTTTAGCCGCTTAACCATCAAGAACCTTTTTATTGTGATTAAAACATCACCATTTATTTAATGCATGTGCAACTATGAGAATCTTTACTAGCTCGATCTTTAGCATAAAGACATCGACATAAATAATATAAGGCTCAAACTTAGGAAAAAATTAAAGCGCCTGCTAATAAAAATCAAAGGGGGTTTGCCTAGGATGATAGAGAGATAGACATAATGTTAGGAAATAAAGGGGGACCCAACCACGGGGCTAATAAAATATAGCGTGCTAGACATAGGAAAAATAAACAAGGGGTCGACCAAACAAATTAATGCCTAGGAAAATGACATGGCCCCTTCAATGACAAGATGACTCTCGGACTTAAGTTAATAAAGTAACACAGAATTATAACTGGTTTAAGGGGTTTAATAATAAGACTTAATTAAAAAAAGGCATAAACCCTAAACCCTAATCTTGAGGGAAATAACAAAGAGCATAATTAATTCAAAATGACAAAAGTTTTCACAAGAACATCAAATTTTTGCTAGGTCATTTTGCAGGACTATCAACACATATATTGAGAATAAACGAACATAGATTAATTGACTAGAGTTGGGAATGATAAAAATTGATAAGTCAATGTTATTTTAGTAAATTAAATGTCAAACAACAATGTACTTAGTTTGTTGAACAATATTGGAGATAAATATTTGATGTTGTGGAGGTTCTATTCACCTAAGAATAAAAAAACAATAGTTTGGTAATGGTCACTATTTAAAATTTTGTGTAGTACAATAATAGTGTTTTGCAACATGAGTTCAACACTACATGTTTTGAGTTTGATCTTTAAAGCATAGTTCTTGCAGAGTGGGGTCATATGTTATTTTAATCACTAAATTCTCTCCTCATTGATTGTCAACGGCTAATTGTGTTTAAAAACATATTGAAGAAATAACTAGATTGCAAGGGTCAAGTTCTGTTAGGTTTATCCCCTTGATTAGATTAAGTTATATAGTCATGACAAATATTGACAAACAATAGGATAATATGCAAGCGTCTTAAATTAATTTGATGTAGATTTGGATTTGATTATTCGATTCATTAAATTTTGTAATATATGGTGAATATATAGGTGTGGACATGGATAGGCCTAGTTCAAATGTGTGGAAGTATGTGTAAATGAAGGTGGATAAAGGAATAGGGAATTGAATCAACTTTGTACAAAAGTGCAACATTTTTAAATATATAGTTGTATTAAGGTATTGCAACAACATGGGCCCAAAGTTAAATGAGAATTGATGGATTTGAATCCTCTGTTCTTTGATTCATTGAATTCATCTATCCTCGTCTATTATCAAGGATCAATTGTATTTAAAGTGACCTTGGATAGATTGTTGGATTGCAAGGGTTAAGTTTTCCTAGGTTGACCCCCTTGATTAGATTAAATTTCGTGGTCAGGAAAATTATTGTTGGATAATAGAAAAGTATGCAAGTGTCCTAGCTGAATTATATGTAGATTTAGATTCTTTCTAGTGCTCCAAAATAGAGTGATCCTAGAACTATTTTCCTTTCAATTCATAGCATTTTTAGATGTGAAATGTGTTGCCCCCATATTTGGCCTATCTAAAATTTTAACTTCAAATCAGTCTCAGTGTCGAGTAAAGGTCTAATGAGTGTTTACGTGTAGGTAATGAGGACGCTATCCAAGGTCCTTGCTAGTCAAATTTTGAAAAATGGAAGAATTTTGAGAATTACCACAAATTGAGGGAAATCGCTCGACAGTCAGGATCTAAACATCATTTTATATCGTGTGGCCAACTTTCACCTAAACCCAGTTCATACTGTCATATTTTAAACTTTCAATTTTTGGTCTTTTTTGTCCCCAAATGACTAAAATATCTCATTTAAGGTTTTGCCATGAGGCATCAATAATTGTGTGGATCTATTTCCCTACCATTGACGCATGTTTCAAATTTCAGGACCTAACTCCCTACCGTTTGAAAGTTATGCCATTTTTCTCCAGCCAAAGCATTATATTTAAAATATTTAAATTATTTCTCAAATGATAATTTAATATTTTAAATTATTTTATTATTTTTGGTCATTTGCAATGGGAAAATTGACTTTAGTCATCAGTGGCATTCTTCCTTGATCCATTCTCAGTGAAAAATGGTTTCCAATGTGTAAAGGATAGCTTGCTCAACCAGAAGGTTAGAAATGCTCAGTTTTTTAGCATTCTTAACCTCATTTCTTAACCATTTTGTCAAGAAGGTTAGAAATTCTCACTTTTTGAGCATTTCTAACCCATATTTCTAACCTTTCATAAACAAAAAAAAAAGGGTTAAGAATGCTCAAAAAGTGAGCATTCCTAACCTCATTTATTAACCTCGTGGGCCCCACTTTGTCAAGAAGGTTAGAAATGCTCACTTATTGAGCATTCTTAACCTCTTATAATTGCAGAATATGGTAAGTGCAAACAGGCCATACATCACAGAGAAAATAGAGGAGTACCAATTGAAATGATTGCAGTATATGTATCACATTGTCTCAGAATGTGAAGCATGGACATCTTGTGTATGTCACCTCATCACGATATGCAAGCATGACAGAATTAACACCAGTTAGCTCTACTGCAATCTCCATTCTCCTCACCACTGGGTCATTTAACACCATGTAAAATGTAGGGAGTTGAATGCATAAACAATGCATGCGAAGTGTTTGACAGATTTCCTCAATGAAATGTGGTCTCGTGGTATGTGATGATCTCAGGATATGTACAAGATCAAACCACGATATAGAATGATTTCATCAGAGGTTGCTAGCGAACCAAGGTGAAAGGTGTTTGAGCAATTTTGTCAGTTGTTGTAGTCGCAAATGCTTTGGTAGACTTGTATGCAGGCATAGCCAAGACATGCATGTTACTGTTCTCATGTAATGCAATCAGCAGGTGTAAGGCCGAATTCCACTACATTTTAATTGGAGATTTATCAAAGCATAATATTGCCACCCTAGATAACTACAAGTTCTCCTTTCCCTCCTCACCTTATAAAGTTCTTCTTTCATGTTTGGTAAGTCATCTACTTCAGGAACGACCCTGAAAAGTGATTAAATAGTGATGGGGGGGGGGAATTTTTACAGAGGGAAAACTCTGCTGGAATTCTAGGAGAGACTTGTAATGACATTTTGATTTGCACTATGTATAGAAAGGATTTTGGACTTGTATATTTCCAAAAGGATAATGAAGAATATTTCTTAGTTCATATGTTCTAAATGTATTCATGTGTTATTATTGCTGATTTCTTGTATGTCGAATTGGTAGTCTTTTTATGCATATGTGATTTGTACAATTGATGTGATGATGCACAAGCAACCTTTGGTATCTCAGTTTGAATGTGTTGAAGTATCTTATCTCTTCATATGTTGAGATTTGTCATTCTTCCTTATCATCATCTCATGGCTAAGCATATTACCTTATGAACTCCCCTTGTAATTTGTTGCTAATGTTGGGAAATCTCAGTCGATGGTCGTATGTCTATTGTTGGGGTTTCTATCTTTATTTCTCTTCAGTTTTATGTTTTCTCCTTTATGTACTTTTAGGTTAAAAGTACACAAAATCCTAAATACCCCTATCATATGAGGGAGCTGCCCCTCTCAAACGTAGAGGAAGATCATGTTTCATAGAATGATCTCTCCAACTGTTGGAACATTTGTCACTGCTTATTGGGCAAACAGGGTTAGTTTCAGGTAAATGACCGCAGTGACAAATCTGTTTACCAACAGATTTTTGGCAACTCTACTAGGGAGTGACATACCAGTGTGCTTTGTTCCTCAGATATTTTAAGGTACCTTCTTTAGAATGAAGGTTGGCGACTCTGTCTAAAAGATCAAATTTAGAACAATGGTTTGGTACAAAGGAAAGTTGGAAAGTGACAGTGAAAGTGACGATGAAGATTATACATATCAAAGGAAGCAAGTTCCTGAGGAGCCTATAGAAGTCAACTTCTTGAAGAAATTTTATGGCGGCATGTAGTTTACTCCTGATAAGATTCACCCCGCCTTACATCAATTGTTGCAAAGCATTGAAGAAAAGGATGGAAAGGAGATTGGTTTTCTTTCTTGTGATAACTTACCTAAATCAACAACAATCAATATAGATGAAGACAAAAGTGGTCCTTCTGCTGTATCAGTTGCTCAATAGAATCAAAGTCTTGATAATCCTGAACAAGTCAACTTCTTGAAAAGTTTCTACAGTGGAAAGAATCTTGATCCTCATAAAGTTAATCCTTCTCTACTTCAGACTTTGCAAAAGATTGAGGAAAAAGATGGAAGAGAGAACCAAATTTTTGCTCGTGATTGTATTCTTGAATCAACAATGGATAATAGTGTCGATGCTCATTCTCCTCCACCCATTTTGCAACAAAATCAGATTATAGATGATTCACATATCAAGTTTTTGAAAAGCTTCTATGGAAATAGGAAACTTGATCATGACAAAATGCATCCTTCTCTGCTTCAGACATTGCAAAAGATTGAATGAAAAGATGAGAATGAGATACTTTTTCTCACCGATATAAATTCCTATGAGAAAAGTAATGAAAGGAGCTTGTTAGAGTGTTTATATGCAGAAGAAGATGAAGTCACATCTACTTGTAAGAACACATGTCAAGATCTAAAGATCTAAAGGTGAGTGAGATAGAGAAAGAAGATTGCATTGAAAAATTCCATGAGCACTATGAGGATCGTCATACCAAAGAAAAAGTATTCTATCAAGTTGAAAATAAAGAGCTTGAAGATGATGAATCAGATTCTTTCCTAACATGCATATAGCCGAAGCTTCAAGAAAATGATGAAGAGGAGAATAATAAAGATGAATCCCCTAAAGTCTTCATTCCAACTTGGTGTCTCGATTCTTCTGACGATGAATTTTTATGTGGAGAGGATATTCTCATTCATCCATCACTAACAGTGGAAGATGAAGACTTTTCTGAGGAAATCAAAGGCACGATACCTAGTGGACAATCCTGTACAGATACGATCAACAGAGAAGCAACCATAGGTAAACTTTTACAGACATATTCTTCATTTTCAAAAATGGGGACCTTTACTGAACTCCTAGATCAGTCCCGAGTGAAAGAAGATGAACCATCAAGCATCCACTTTTTATCATACATGCCACTTGAATATGAATTTTTCAAATCTGATGAAGAATTTGATGAAGAGGAATCATTGGAACAAGAGAACACAAAAAGTAATACAGATGTCTATGAGCAGGTTGAAAATGAAATCCATGTAGGAATATCAACGAATGTCCCTATCTTGATAGAATTACAATCTATGCCTTATGAAGTATTCAAGGTTCAAAGCAATCCTCCTTTTGAATTTTTAGATCAAGAAGACATCCTTATCAAAGACGATAGTTTTGGGAACTATACTAGGAATGTAGAGATAATTGAGGTAATGGATGGTCTAATGAAGGAAGCCCATGGAGTTAACTCTCATAATTATTGTATTCTAGATTGGTGTTTGAAGGCTCTAAATGATGACCTCTCCTATGGTGAAAGTGTGTGTCTCAATCCTTTGTTTTCAGGTGAGTGTATTTCTACAAGTGATTTTCAAGCTGATAGTCATGAACCTGATTCAATGGTTGCGTCTACTCAAGTTTCTTCACATCACAAATTATATGAAGGTTGTCCAATTCATGGATTAATTTATTGCAAACCCGACTATCAGAGGGATTTTCAGATAGAGGATATGGGTATTCTTGAGAATATTCCACAAATTGCCAATAATGTTCAAAGTGGTACCCAAATCTTTCAAGAGAGCTTGCAGGTTTATGATGAGATATGGTTGTTTGGTTCATTGCTCAAAGATATTTCTCATTTTCTACATGTTGATCTTGCTAGCCTGTTGAGCTTGCAGGTATCATATGGATGCATGCCACTATTTCGCAAAGGTGCCTATTTCTCTCAGCTCGTGAATGGTTTGGTATGATAATCATGGAGAGATTTGAGGTGGGAATTGCCTACCATGTACATAATTTAGTTGTAATTTTGTTGTGTTCATCCCATTTTTGTTTTGTGTCTAGTTTTCTCCAGCTTTACCCTATGTTGTTTCCTCTTTGACTCTGTTGCCCAATGGATAGTGCACTAGCCTGCGAAGCAGAGATTTTGGGTTCATCCTGCATCCTTTGCAGTCCTTGTCCCCAGTCAGAGCTAGCTATTGCCCCCATATTTGGCCTACCTAAAATTTTAACTTCAAATCAGTCTCAATGTGGAGTAAAGGTCCAATGAGTGTTTACGTGTAAGTAATGAGCACGTTATCCAAGGTCCTTGCTAGTCAAAATTTGAAAAATGGAAGAATTTTGAGAATTACCACAAATTGAGGGAAATCTCTTGAGATTCAGGATCTAAATGTTATTTTATATCGTGTGGCCAACTTTCACCTGAACCCAGTTCATACTTTGTCATATTTTAAACTTTCAATTTTTGGTGTCTGTTGTCCCCAAATGATTAAAATACCTCATTTAAGATTTTGTCATGAGTCATAAATAATTGTGTGGATCTATTTCCCTACCGTTGACACATATTTCAAATTTTAGGACCTAACTCCCTACCGTTTGAAAGTTATGCCATTTTTCTCCAGCCAAAGCATTATATTTAAAATATTTAAATTATTTCTCAAATGATAATTTAATATTTTAAATTATTTTATTATTTTTGGTCATTTGTGATGGGAAAATTGACTTCAGTCATCAGTGGCATTCTTCCTTGATCCATTCTCAGTGAAAAATGGTTTCCAATGTGTAAAGGATAGCTTGCTCAACCAGAAGGTTAGAAATGCTCAGTTTTTGAGCATTCTTAACCTCATTTCTTAACCATTTTGTCAAGAAGGTTAGAAATGCTCACTTTTTGAGCATTTCTAACCCAAATTTCTAACCTTTCATAAACAAAAAAAAAAAGGTTAAGAATGCTCAAAAAGTGAGCATTCCTAGCCTCATTTATTAACCTCGTGGGCCCCACTTTGTCAAGAAGGTTAGAAATCCTCACTTATTGAGCATTCTTAACCTCTTATAATTGCAGAATAGGGTAAGTGAAAACAGGCCATACATCGCAGAGAAAATAGAGGAGTACCAATTGAAATGATTGCAGGATATGTATCGCATTGTCTCAAAATGTGAAGCATGGACATCTTGTGTATGTCACCTCATCACGATATGCAAGCACAACAGAATTAATGCCAGTTAGCTCCACTGTAATCTCCATTCTCCTCACCAATGGGTCATTTAATGCCATGTAAAATGTAGGGAGTTGAATGCATAAACAATGCATGCGAAGTGTTTGACAGATTTCCTCAATAAAATGTGGTCTCGTGGTATGTGATGATCTAAGGATATGTACAAGATCAAACCATGATATAGAATGATTTCATCAAAGGTTGCTAGTGAACCAAGGTGAAAGGTGTTTGAGCAATTTTGTCAGTTGTTGTAGTCGCAAATGCTTTGGTAGACTTGTATGCAGGTGTAGCCAAGACATGCATGTTACTGTTCTCATGTAATGCAATCAGCAGGTGTAAGGCCGAATTCCATTACATTTTAATTAGAGATTTATCAAAGCATAATATTGCCACCCTAGATAACTGCAAGTTCTCCTTTCCCTCCTCACCTTATAAAGTTCTTCTTTCATGTTCGGTAAGTCATCTACTTCAGGAACGACCTCAAAAAGCGATTAAATAGTGATTGGGGGGGGGACTTTTTACAGAGGGAAAACTCTACTAGAATTCTAGGAGAGACTTGTAATGACATTTTGATTTGCACTATGTATAGAAAGGATTTTGGACTTGTATATTTCCAAAAGGATAATGAAGAATACGTCTTAGTTCGTATGTTCTAAATTTATTCATGTGTTATTATTGCTGATTTCTCATATGTCGAATTGGTAGTCTTTTTATGCATATGTGATTTGCACAATTGATGTGATGATGCACAAGCAACCTTTGGTATCTCAGTTTGAATGTGTTGAAGTATCTTATCTCTCCATATGTTGAGATTTGTCATTCTTCCTTATCATCATCTCATGGCTAAGCATATTACCTTATGGATTTCCCTTGTAATTTGTTGCTAATGTTGGGAAATCTCAGTCGATGGTCGTATGTCTATTGTTGGGGTTTCTATCTTTATTTCTCTTTAGTTTTATGTTTTCTCCTTTATGTACTTTCAAGTTAAAAGTACACAAAATCCTAAATACCCCTATCATACGAGGGAGCTGCCCCTCTCAAACGCAAAGGAAGATCGCGTTTCACAGAATGATCTCTCCAACTATTGGAACGTTTGTCACTACTTATCGGGCAAATAGGGTCAGTTTTAGGTAAACGACCACAGTGACAAATCTGTTTACCAACAAAATGGATGTAAATGAATGTCTTTAACTACCTAGACAAAATAGTTAATTGGGAAAATGTATGTGATGTTGACTTATAATGGATAGTGGAATAGAATAAGTCAAAAAAATAAAATTGAAAATATGAATCATGGGGGTCAATTATATGTGGCACAAGATTACTCCACATGCAATGAGATTGATCCAAGGGTAGGAATTGCAACTTTTAAGGTGGTGGGTGAATGCATGGGAGTATGTGTGGACATGGGTGTAATAAATGGTGAATGTGTAGTGATATATGTGAATATAGATATGGTAAGGTCAAATATGTGGAAGTCTATGTAGGTTGGGGTGGATGAAGTATAGTAGAATGACCTTTACTTTGAACAAGATTTCACCAGTTATTGATATGTAATTGAATTTGTGTGAACATGGGTGTAATAAATGGTGAATTAATAAAAATGTGTGTGGATATAGATAGTACAAGGTCAAGTATGTGGAAGAATGTTTAGGCGGGGGTGGATAAAGGATATATAATGAGCCCAACATTATACAAGATTTCATTGTTTGATGATATTTAATCATAATAATTAGTCGATAAAAATGGGCCCAAAACTAAATGGGCATTGACACGAGTACACAAATTTAACCATCATATTTTTCCTCCAATTTGATTTGCATATGAATCTAAAACAAACATGTGTTTCAAATAAAATTATTACTTACAAACATGCATGCAAAGTAAATATTTACCTTCAAAAGTGATAATGGGGTCCATTTAAAGTAATATGGACTCAACTGGATATATTTGTACATTCATTAATCATTTACCATGTGTTCTCCATGGGAACTTAAAAAATAGAAAATATTAGAGAAGGGATAGCTTCTATCATGAAAGTGAAATAAAAACATGGGTGGAGGGAACACCCCCCTCACTGGTTTGGTAAGCTTATTTTCCACTGGGGTGGCCCTACTAAGGAGGTGAGATACTTGGGCATATCATTTGTTGTCAACTCTAATTTGAAATAAATGTGGCTCTGGATTAAAGGAAAAATTGAGCATAAGTTGTGCAAAGGGAATAGACAATACCTTTCCTTAGCAGGGAGGATGCAAGTATGCCAAAAAATAATATCTTCCTATAGTCTATATTATGCATCAGTTTGGATATTTAGTAGTTATCAAATTAATGAGATTTAAATACGTATAATAAATTTCATTTGGTCTGATGGGAAAGGAAATAAAAAACACCACCCCATAAAATGACATGGTAATTCATTGACAAAAGAGGAGGGGGTCTTGGTTTGAAAGACCTTAAATTACAAGGCATAGCTCTTGTAGAAAAATGGATTATTAAAACACTTGAAGGGCAGGAGCCTTGGAAGATCTTGGTTAGGAACAATATTAATCTTTCTATTCCTAAGAGAGGCAAATCATGGAAACTTCTTCCTTGGAGTGACCTTCGGGTTGGTAATTTTCCTATAACCCCTACAGGTTCCAATGTCTTTAAAACAATTTGAAAAACATGGGAATACATTAGAAGTCGCATTGTCCACAATAGGGTCATTATTGATGGTAGTAATATATGTGGTGAGAGATCCATATGGTGGAATCTCCTACATAAGGATAAGCCCTTGATCCTTTTACAATGTTGTTTTGCCAAGAGTTGGCATCTTAAAGGCATCCAATGTTTTAATGATATCATTTGTAATGGGCAGTTGAAAACTTGAGTTTCTCTTAGACCAAAATTGAATATTCCTCTCTCCAATTGGAGAACTTATTTTGTACTTAGAGATTCTTGTAGCTAGCTAAGCCTTGGTAAGAATTGCTCCTAGGAAAGTGAGAGTTTTAAAGCCTTTAAGTGGTATGATGGATTTGCCTTATTGAAGATTAATGCTAACATGATTTATTATTATTTATGTAGAAATAATGATTTAATTAATTCTCTTAATCAGATTTAGAATTTGAATTACTCTAAACAAACAATGGTAGGATATTTTATGTAAAGTTTGGTAAAGCAATTTGGAGCCTAAGAAAGCATGCTTTAGATGGTTGCTTATTTTATAGAGACTTACTTATATAAGCCCTTAGATTGTGATATGTGCAACATTTGTAGGAAGTCGAAAACTATTAAACAAATATATTTTTTACTGTTTTATTGCAAGCGAAATCTAGAATTTTTTCTACTCTAATCTAATTGGTTGGGACAATAACATCATCAATCTTTAAGTTGTTACTTTTTTTGTGCATGGCTTAAATAAGCACTATAATAGTTTCTAGTTAATGCTCACAAATGATATTTTTATGGGAAATTTGGATTTCTAGAAATGAGGATAAGTTTCGGGATTGTAGAAGGGTGCTTACTAAGTCTTTTGAGAGACTCATATTTCACAATGTTGCTATGTAGGTTAACAACACTATGAAGGGATCAAGATACAAATTGAAGAAATTAAAAATGGATGACACAACAAGGGTCCATACTATAGACAGTCTTTGTTGGCATCCATGGGCACACATTAGAGAAGAATACCGGTCATTTGTGAGAGGTCTCCACCAGTTTAGGAAAGAGTACAATGAAGGCAAGCAAGAGGAGGATAAAAATGAAGGAGATTGATAGAACAACAAAATCATTTAGTGTACATGTGTACATGCATAGGAACTTATCAATGGCTAATTTAGACAAATATATGTATACATACAAGTGCCTATTAATATTTTGGTATTTTATATATAATGAGCCTTGTGTGGCTACACCAATACAATTAGTTTTCATTAATGTACACTTGAAGATCATGTAATATGTTCATTCTATCTTTACTAAAAATAAATAAATAAAAACATGTTGAATTTATTGTCTTGGATCATGAGATAGAGGGATAGAGTAGGTTTATAACTTGTTTTATTATAAAGAAAGTGGTAATAGCATACTAGGTGCTATCATTTTCATGTGATAATGATTAGTTTCGACATCTTGATGGATCTATATTGTTACCTATAACAATCAATAAGATCAAAAAAAGAGCGAGTGACAAGTTATGCCCCCTTTCAATATGGTTACCTATAATATTCAATAAGATAATAAAAAGAGTGAGTGACAAGACATCCCTCCTTTCAATTGGTGGATTCCATTAGATGAAAGGAATTAGAGAAGATGGAAAAATAATGCGTGAAATTTAAATGTCAATAAAATATGCAAGCATATAAATCATGTGAAGTAACAAGTTTCATGCATACATCATGCAACAAGAAAAAAAATGATGGATGATAAGTGTGTGAATCTCATTTGTTGGAGATTATCATGAAAGGTACATAAATTTGATCCTAGTACAGGCAAAATAAAAAAGTGAGGATGCAACCCAAATGGTTAGATACACGTGTAAGTAAATAGAACACTAGAAAAGTCATATTCATCCAATTTGGCTTCAAGATAACAAGCACACATTGGTGTAGTGAAGGCATGGGGTCCTTTGTGCCAACATAGTTCAAGGAGTGTGATAATAATATTAATGCATCATATAGAATGGAGAAGGCATGATGCCCCAATCTAGGAAGATAGCTCTAAAAATGTGATAAAATAATTAAGTACATATGATAATCATAGAGGATGTAACTAATGAGAACTAAAGCATAAAATCAATCTAAGCATAATATAATGGCATGACGAGGCTCATCAATATCAAGATAGCATAAACGTCATAAACATGGGGTCAAAATATGGTAAGGATCACAAGTATATGATACGAATTTTAAGGCATGCATAATAAAATCATAATTAAATAATCATGAGAAGCATACAAAAATAAAGATCAAGTATAGGGATGCACAATAATTGTAAAAGTAGGAAGCAACACAAAAGAATAAAAAATCAATGTGGTAGGCATGGGAAGACATAAGAATAAGTAAAGCACATGTAAGGGCATATCAATGAGCAAATAAGATGTAAACAAGCATAATAATAAACATATCAAATGAAAAGGAAAAATGCCCCCCAAGTAGAGAAAATAAAATATGAAACAATATATAAAAGATGAAGTGAGCATGTCAAACATAACAAATGAGGTATGGGCTTAAAGGCCATAGTGTGGAAGACAAAGGGGAGACTAGAAATATAGGTATACATTTATAGTCTTCAAAGTTTCTTATGATTCATCAAACAAAATTAGGAGGATTGTAATCACCATTCTCATTCTAAAATGCATTAACATAATGTTCTCAATTCTTGCAATTCCTATTCATGATTTACTTCTTAATAATTGCATGTGTCTCTTGTTGAATATCCATTAAAAATAGATTGGTAATTGGTTGCACATTAGGTGATTTCTCTTTTATTTCATGTGTAACCTCAACAACAGATGCATCATAGTGAACACATTAAATTCCTTGACAAACATCAATTGCTTTCATATTATTAACCTCAACAAGCAAGGGGTTTGTGGGCTCATGAGTATACTTAATTTATATCTTCTCATTATGTATAAGATGTTGAAATTCATGTCATTGGGTAATGTACTTGTCTATAAAGTGTCCATGCATGCAATGACAAGAACAAAATTAGTTAACCATGTGTAATACAAAGTTACATTTAACCATTGGTTTGATAAGAGGTAAGACAATACGATTGTGTTTCAATAGTTGATCTAATAGCATTTATGGATGCTTCTTTAACACAATGAAAAACAACAAGAAATAAGTTAAACATATTCTAATAATTTTATATGATAAAATGTTCCTTTCAAAATTGAAATTATAAAATATGTGAAAAACTCAAACCGCATATTAGAACTCTATAATAAAAATGTTTACATAAACACCATAAAATATAATAATTAAAAATGACATATACACTTTTATCCTATATTATAAAATGAAAAAAAACCCAACTTTTATACATCCAACTCTCATGGTAGGTAATCCCTCTAGGCATTAGATCACCTATATATAGATAGGCCCATGCATAAGGCAAAGTACACTCATGAAGCCAATATAAGTTTTTTATAAATAAATATTAATTTAATTTTAAAAAATCACCTTGTCATACATAAGAAACAATATGGATATGTGTGCGGGACTAAATAATTCAGTTATTTCTATTTCTAATATAGAATATAGTGTTATGAGGGGTGGAAATTAATACTTATTTAATACACATTTTATAAAATTCATATCATCCAAGTTAATAATTATATAATCTTAATTAAATACTTTGAAGTTTACCAAGTTTCTAACTACTTATTTTATTTTATGCAATGTTGTTTATTTCGAAACTTGGTAAAATTCAAAGTATTTGGTTAAAGATTAAATAATTATTAATTTGGATGATATAAATTTTATTAAATATGTATTAAATAAGTATTAATTTATAAAATATTTTTATAAAAATAATCATAAGATGGTATTCACAATTTTTATATAGGTTTCATTATGATAATAATAGTCTACATAATATTTTATTTACAATGTATTGATTTACAATTTTTTATGTCATAATAATTTGTAGAGTTTGGATTATTCAAATGTTCTATTTATTTTTTCTAAGATGAAATTTGATGAAAATTAAATCAATCTATTGAAAAGTTGTCAATTTTAATTAATGAAAAAGTTGAATTAAATTACATTTGCATTTATAATGTGTTGAAAAGAAAGGGGGAATTAGAAATTATTGAATTATATAGATATTGATATTTATGGCATCTTTGTTTCTATATGATAGATTACAATATTAAGAAGGGGCATACATCTAAATTAGTGTATTCTTTCATTAAATTGATATGGATAGGAGATCCAATTTGTCAAAATCATCTAAGACTCAAACCTAATCTATTATATTTTTTAAAGAAAATAAACCTTAATACAATAAAAAAATCATAACTTCATTTCAAAAAATAATCAAATTGAACAAACTAAACAACTTTCATTTAAAATGGTCTAATACCTATTAAAATTAAATTAACACTAAGCATAATTTAAACATACACCCAAAGTAACATCTTTGGGTATACTAAAGGTTCCAAGATGCTTATTGTCAATGTAAAAAATCTCCACTTATTATTAGTAATATCAAATATTAAAAGCTAATACCTTCATTTCTAAAGAATGGGATATTAAAAGACAAAAAAGACAAAGAAGGAAAAAGATTCCACTTGTAGAGTAGAACAAAAATAACTAAAAACAAAGTTGGGATATAAAATGTATTTTCAAGGAGCCATCTTGGTATATATGTGACGTTAAAAGCAAGGGGTATGTCCTAACTTTTAGTGTTTTTTTATAAAGCTATTTTGACTAGAGACAATGAATTCCAAAACTTGGGATAGGAGTAAGAAGTGACCGACAAAATAAGGTTGAGAACACATGTATTTGTGTGGAGATGAAGTAAATTTTATATTAATATTTTATTTTATTGGAAGATTTTTTATCTACAAAATCGATTTATTTATCTGATATAGGAGCACGAGTCTTTTTTTGATACATCTGGATTGAGGGGTATCCATTCGACTTAATCTCCCAAGGCATGATCCCAACCTCACCCCTTATGATGTTGAAGTCTTGCACTCAACAAGACTTGATCCCTAGTGGTTTATTAAGAACCATTTACCTTCACTAGCAAACCAAAGGCCCATTGACAACTTACATTAATTAAATTTCATAAGCTGATACAAATAGTAAATTATAAAAATATTAAATAAATTATTGGAGCAAGCATTCAGAGCAAGCAGACAAAGTGAGCTTACAGAGCTCACATTCCGTGCAAGCCTCTTTAAATGGAATTGAGAGGGTTAGAATAGTATAGTTATGTTTCATTATTTGTAGGAGTTACGAAAGACAGTTAATTTTAGAATGTAATTGATTATTGGTACATAGTATTTGTAATTATATTAATATTGTCTATATTGTCATAAATTTACTAGGAATGTATGCTTTATTTTTTTATGCGGTTGTGCATGGTCTAGTCCTCCTAACACGATTTAGTTATGGTTCCATGGTTATGTCCTTTGTACTTGTTGACTTTTGGAATCCTTTTGTCTACGTGTTCAATTGTTTCTAAAACTTGATGATGTTGAGAAGCAATTTTGGATATTTTTTATAGATAGATAAAAATCCCTTTGAATTCCTTAACAATAGTCAAACATTATCATTGACAAACAAGATAAGAAGATATACCATACAAAAAAAGACAAATTCCTAAACAATAAATCAAAGGATAGTATCTATTAATAAAAAAGCTAAAGTGAAAAAAAAATGATTCTTTGATGTGATGTGTTTAAATAATGCAATACTTCATTCATATCATGATGAACTAATGACCTACATCTTGTCTTTACAAATAAGATACTTGGTGTTAAATTATAAGTGTTTTGACATACAAACCAATGTGAAATAATCAAATTATATGAAAGGGTCAAATTGAGAGAGTTTTAAAAAAGATTTCAAATTATGAGGATGGGACATAGGGATGTTCTTGTCTAGGTGACAATCCTATGCTTTTGATCAAGCCTAAGGAATATGAACATTCATACAAGAGATTGTTATATATTGTTTTGAATTATAAAATATTGATACACTAATGATTTTAGTTTCTAAATCACCTTACATGTCATGGATAGAGGCTAGATAATGGATGAGGATTGGACATACTGTTGATGTCACTTGGATTATTTGATTAGATGATGCTATATTAAAGGAGTGTAAATGCTTTGATGATGATATCTTGCAAAGATCAAGATAGTTATGATGGCACATGATGGAGGGCCAAAAGATGAGTGAGATGGATGGGGATAAAAAGAGAGAAGAGGGTGGAAATGTATGAGATGACATGATATGATACAAAAAAGATGAGAAAAGTGATGAATATTGTCAAAGTAACATATGTTAGGAAAATAGTGTCTCGACCTTGCACTTATAAAAGGTTAATGTTGATACGAGACGATGGGGTTCAGGCACAATGTCCCCAAGTTTTGTTCAAGGTATAATTTATCATTGTAAATATTGACCATTTATCATTAGGTCATAGATCTAAAAATGGATATTTTGTGTGTTTTGTTTTCCCTAGAAAAATGACTAGGTGTTGTGATGTATTTGAAGAGTCTAATAGTTGTTGAGTTGCCTTTGGATCTTTGTTGGTGATACTCCTGTAAGAATATTTCTCTACAAGTATATTGTAATTTATTTTTTATTTATGAATAATATATTGGGCAAATTTTGAAGTGTGTATTTTTCTCTTGACAAGGTTTTCCCCATGTAAATCACTATGTTGTGGTATGCATGCTATTTATGTTTATTTCTATTAAATTTTTGTAACTATTGTAAAGATCTATAAAAAATTTGCATTACCCTCCTCTCAAGATTAGTGTAGGAAGTTATTATGCTACCATAACTTCCTTATTACATGTATTGTAAAGATTGACTTATTATTTTTTATAACACTAGCATTATGCAACATGATATAGTGGATCATGATGGTAATGCATCAGGTGCAAAAGGATTGATAGAAAAACACACAAGTTGTAAACAGTATCGTGATCTAAAGGGCATGTTGTCATGGTGTGCTATACTATAAAGGATTATGGTGCTTATGGGTGTGTTGTATGAAGCATTGCGACTATAGGAAATAAATAATTAGAAACTCGTGTAGATAATAAAACACATACACATAAAACTTACAAAGTGGTAATCGATGCGATTCTAAAGCCAAGGGGGTGGATGGTAAGAAAATGGAAGATTGTAAGGGCAAGAGGGTGAGATAGGGGGTGATGTTTCAAATAAGGAGTGGATGAGGAATACATAGTGCAACTTTCCCTGGCTAAATAGTATAGAGGGTGGGAAGTAAATGGAGAATCATTTCATTGGTAGGAGAACATGTCCATAAACCATTCCATGCAGAATGTTTGAAATACAATACCCTCAATTAGACACAAAAATCAATGAAAGAAGGATATGGAATGGTGGAAGGAGAAGCAAATGAAGTGAGTGGTGAATAAATGGGTTTATGAATGGAAGGTGTGTGAATGAGGAAGAAATGAATGAAGGACTATTGGGTGAGAAACTTGATGAAGGAGGGTAGATTGTGTTTGTCTATGTGACAAATGGAATGAGAATAATGTGAGGGAGTGGATGTATTATAAAGGATGAAAGTAAACTTGAGTGAACAACACAAGGTAAGGTAGATTAGGAGATAAAGGGAATGATAATCAAGGTAAGGTGATGGATGAAGGGGGTGAGTGCTCATGGACAAGAGGAATCAACTACTACACATGATGACTATTTTATAATTTGTCATCATGTTACATGCCACAAAAAGTGGTTTTTTCCATTGGTTGAATTATTTATATTTAGTAGTTTTTATTTTTCTCAATTTTTAGATTTAAATTTTTTTTTATTATTTTGGAATCTTTGACTTTTTGAAATTATAATTGTAGTATGCTTATGCATGAAAATGCTTGAGATATACAATATTCATGGGGTCATCTAACTCATGGCCTTCTAGGATTGTCATCTTGTATTCTCTTGATCTAAACTCAAAATGGTGGCATAGGGACCAAAGTAGCTTGGTTAAAATTTCCCCTTCTCTTCTCTATCTTGGTTTGTATTCTTCTATTTAAAATATATTTATTTGAGCTATGATATAAATAATTTGGGTATGCTTTCAGGTGATTAAGAGCATTAGGATGATGTTTGTCAAGGAGTTAAAACCCATTCAATCATGTTAATAGATATTATTCTTTTAAGATAAAGTTACATAATGTTGTGCATAAATATGCTAACTAGATCTCTATTGACAAGATTGTTTTGACACCTATCTAAGAGATTAGGGTGTTCTATTAGTGGAGGTGTGAATGATAATATGGTAGGACCATAGGAAAGAATTTAGTTGGAGATGTCAGTCATGACTAGTTTCATTAACAATATTTTTAATTTTTTTAATAAAGATTTTTTTTGAAACCTCAACTTGGCCATTCACTTGAGAATAACATATGTGGTGGACAACTTAGGCTTGATATGAAATTGCTTGCAAATAGGTCATGCTTCATAGTTATTAAATGTTTTGTTGTTTTCAAAAGTGATGTCAGAGGGTATACCAAAATAATGAATTAAGTGATTAAGGATGAACATGGATACTTGGGTACCAATGATGAAAGTTATTATAACTACTTCGAACCACTTGGTGAAGTGTTTGGTAGTGGTAATAATTAGCTTGTGGCCATAAAAGGGTGATGGGTTATTCTCTCCAATGAGTTCAAGGCCCCATATAGAAAAGGGTCATGGATTGTTAATACGCTATAGAGATTATGACAATGCATGAATTAGGTGCTTGTTATTTTAACAAGGAATACATTTATTTACATATTGGAAAGAATCTAATTCATTTCTAGGCCAATAGTATCCTATGTGAATGAAATTTCTAGCTAGGATCCAATTGTTAGATACCATTATCTACTTCTTGAAGTACCTATTATGCACTTGCACACATGCCCCATACTTTGCATCTATAAAATGGGGACCCCCTTATTGATTTGATTAAGATCTATTTTCAAGTTTCTATGATTCCAAGTTCATTTTAGTCTTTGGATTCATTGACTTGATGTTATTAAGTAAATCTAATGCATACTTGTCCATTCATGGTCTTAGCATACTTAGGTTGAGGAGTCTTGTTTAGAGAGATACAACTTTGCTTCATTGGATATCTTGGCTTACATGGAGAATTTGTTGATGACCTTGTTTTTGACATCATGCTAACATTCTTGGAGAATTTAAATTTAGATGATGTGATTGGGTTTGAGAACTTTAGTCTAATTGGGGCATGTTTTGAAAGTTTGCATTTTATATTACAAGTCCTTGATTTGACTTAGGATCTCTTGAAAATGAATCTTTGATGTTTGATTGGTCACATAATGCAAATTTGGTAAAATTAAAGGGAAAAGGTTATTAAAAAATATAAATTAAAAATGATGGAAAATAAATTAAAATTTCTAATTTTGTATTTCTTTCCATCTTAAATTTGACGGTCAAAACTTAAAGAAAAAAAAAATAGTTAAACCATGACACTCTTCATATTAATAATTAAAAATTTTGAAGAAACTTTATAACATTGAAGAGTTTAATTTGTTGGTTTATCATTTATGAGATCACATGCTAATATTTCCCAAAAAAAAAAGAAAATTTGAGGATAATAAATGTTGAACTTCATTGATTTTTTCAATTTTATTACTCGCCTCTATTGATATATAATAGATATCTCAATTTTCATGTCATTTTACTCATTATTCAACCTCTACACATTTGGATTTGTGGAATGGCATGCATGCTTCATTTTTCAAGATTTGGGGGTTTATTGTGCATGATTTTGATGAGAAAATAAGAGAAATTTGAAGTTTGTAATCACGAGCATGATGGAATTCATAGATGGTGATTATGAAATATGGAATAAAGGGTGCCTCTCTAGATTTGAGGGTTTTAGTAATTTCATAGATTGTTATTTCATGTTTTTTATTCAGATCTAATGATTTCTTATGTTGTATGGATATTATCATTGTGCTTCCAAACTATGATTGTTGGGACCTCATGGACTATATGTATAATAGATACATGGTTTATTTCTATTTTCTTTTTCTATTTGAAAAAAATGATTTGTAGAATAAAGGATTATTATGAGTATTGTTTGATACCATGAAATATCTAATCTTAAATGAAAGACTCCAACATTCTCATTAGATTCAAAGAATTAAATTTATTTTCAGGGTTTTAAAATATCAATGTATGACTTTCATTTTGAGTTTCTTTGAAAATGTGTTTGTGGGAATAAATCCTTGGTTCCCGTGACAATAAAAGAGTGGAGGTCATCTTGGGGCCTTTGGAGAACATCTAGGATTCATAAGGTGAAGTAGGCCGTTGTGCAAATATTTTTTACATCACCTACAATGTTGTCCCAATTATGATCAACATTATATCTCTTTGGTAATAGTATGGTAAATTTTTCAAGTCCATGAGCCATAAAAAAAATGTCAAATGAAGAATTCAAGTGGTCTATAGGGTATTAAGACTCTATACAATGAGTTTTAAGGTTGAGGTTTGCAAATAAATGTAAGTTTTCATGTGATGCATTATTGTTCTAGTCTCGTTCAATATTTTCTCTCTTTGGGGCAATAGTATGGTGAATTTTTCATGCCCGTAAAACTATGAATTTTTGTTTCAATGGATATTTGGAATATTCTACCTAAAGAGAAAACATCATCCAATGAGTTATAGGGAATGTGATTTCTAATAAATTATTTTTTTAATGAACTTAATGACTGTTGAAATTAATGATCAACTACAACACTTTTAGGACTAGTTAACAATTCTCTAATTTTACTCAATGTTGATGAAATATACCTTTTAGATAGGATGGATGAAGGTAATTCCTAATTTTTAAAGTTATAATGTCCATAAAAAATCTTACTTTCATCCTAAAGAATCAAAAGTACAACCAAAATGTTGAAGACAATCATGACTATCATAAATAGTATTTGTGGTATTTTGATGTTTGGGCATGTTTTGTAAACCAAGAATTATATTGTAATTCATTTTTTGGGTTGTTATATGATTAAGAAATGAAGTATCATTTTTTAGTTATATGGAACAATCCTCATTTTCTTAGGACCTTCATATAGTTGTCCAAAAGATGCATGTTGGTAGGCCTAGCAACTATAGGACAACCATGGTTATCTTTTGAATTCCAGTTACATTGTTATGGAAACTTGATGAGAATAAAGAATGGGATCAAAGATAATATGAGTTGAAGATGAAATTCAAGGATGAAGACCTTTAATTGTAACAAATTTTTGGAGTTGCCAATTGCAAGAATCAGCCCATAATTTGGAATTGATGGACTTAATGATCGTTATGATAGGCCTTAATGTTTCATGATTAATTTAATTTGATGAGTAATTTGATGCTCTTTTTGCTTGTTTGTAGGTTTGGGATACTATAAAAACTATCAGCATGTGTTGAAAAATGAAGAGGTGTACTGCACATAAATGAAGGGATCTTCTACAGTGGCAAGTTCGCATTGCTTGATGGATGGAGAATGAGGGGTGGGGCCTACTATACTATAGTTGTATGATGGGAAAAAAGTGAATGTGGCTTTAAATTTAATTTTTTATTTACTCACATGGAGGTATAGTAGGACTCACCTTATCTTATTGTAACTTAAAGCAGAATTAGGGCTTAACCTAAAAAAGTGGATCTAAAATTGAGATCAATTTGATTTAATCAAGGAACAAAGTGTAAGATCACTTATTTAAAAGGAGAGGTGTTATTGATTTTGAGGGAGGAATCTATGAAATAATTTTTAAGAGCATAAAGACAAGGATAAATATGATTTTTACAATCCACGCCTATTGAAAGTCTATCACGTGTCCATAACTTGTTGGTTTTTCACCTTGGATGGTGATGCATTTATATTTTCTATTTTTTGAAATGTGGATTATTTGATGGAATTAAATAAAGTGTTGAATATTTACATCTTTTATGGTGAATTTAAAAAATCCGTGTAATACTTATGCATGTAATATGGTAGTTTTATGCAATCACTATACCATTTTCTCAAAATTCTTTAGGATCTTGCATCTATGATGTTTATGATTGTGTGAAATACTAGTCATGGATTTTTAGGTTAACCAAATTTCATTGGACCTTCCAAAATAAAATATAGTAAATCAAACTCAAAGCTAGTCCTATTCATTTTCAATTTATTTCTTCTCTAAACCCTCATCTTTTGTTCTTTTTTTCCAGATGTATTTAGTTTATGAGTGTATTTTTTGACAACTTGCTATTATAGATCAGATTTATCATATTTACAAGTTGTCTTATTGTTGTTAGAGTGCTAAAAGTGTTTAATTTTGTGCAATAGATGATTGGAGCAACATGTCCATACATTATTTATCTTATTTTTTGATCTCCTAGTGCATTTAGCCTTAACCACTTGTTTAATTGATTACAAGAATCTCCTTATATAGGTATGACTACATAAGACATTGAATTATCCAATAATATCATGACTTGACACAAAGGGAACTTGGGGTTATCAATCTCTTGAGATTGTTTCCTTTCAGGAGAGGTGGTTCATTTGGTGTTCTGCATGCATGTTGATGAGTGTATCAAAACACCCCTCAATAGTATCAAGTTAGCCTCATCTAAATTGAGATATCTAATTGAAAACCTAGACCCTATAATAGAGTGTTCCATTAAGGAGGGTGTACTTGGATACATGTTGGATGAGAGATTTGTAATTTTTAGGTGAAAGATTGGATGGAGTAGTTTTACTTTTAGGGTAGAAATAGATATCCCTGTACCACAAGGTGTTGGGACCAATACCATTTCATATTTAGGGATCTCATAGTTATGGAACAAGAGTTTTTCCTCTAGAAAGTGAAATGTATGAGTATCCCTACGCATATCCAAGTGAGATCCCTATTATTTTTAAAGCATATTTAGCCATTTTTTATATGAGGAATTTTCTCAAAATATATGTTTATGAAGTACTACCTAAAGCTATCTATTCTGTATTTGCAAGGTACAAGTTGTTGGCTTGATGATGATGTTTTTGATGTAATAGGTTGATTGATGACTTGTTTTGTGTTTTCATTGATGACAACCATGTTTTTTCAGTCATCTAAGTCACTTAGTCCAACCGGTAAAGCTTAACCGGTAGTAGAAGTAGTTAAACAGTGAACCGGTAAAGAAGATAACGTTATGATCAAGCGACCAATATGGGAAATCGGTGAAGAGTCAAGTGTTGTGGTTTGGAAGAAGCAGTTAAATAGTGAACTGGTAAAGAAGATAATGTTATGATCAAGCGACTAGTATGGGAAATCGGTGAAGAGTCAAGTGTTGCGGTTTGGAGTGAATGTTTATGAAAATGGCAGGAGTCTATGTTTAGAACCCTATCTACAGATTCAAAGTTTGGATCAAGTAATGATGTATTGTACAGTCAATAAGGAAGAACAGTTAACCAGTAGAGCAGAATCACTTAAATCGATAAAACCAGTAGATAAAATGTTTTATTTTTGTTTGTGGCCGACATAAGTAAAGTGTGTTAAGCAAAATTGACCAGATACATTGAACCTAGGAAATTGTTCCAAGTTTGTTTGCTAACTTAGTGGAGGTGTTTATAAAAGGATGAATATTGTGTGATGATGTATTAGAAAAAGGATCAAGATTGAAGATTTGATTGTGCGGTGGAAGGTGAAGCTCTGTATTGATGTTTAGCTGGTGTTATTTATAGAACATAAGTGGATCTTATCAGGCACAAAGGTGCTATATGCAGATCAACTACATGTTGTTTTCTAACAGTTGCAATAGTCTAAATCCCTTAACCGGGTAGGTCCTAACAAGCTTGAATATCTAAATCCCTTAATCGGGTAGCTCATTAATTTGGGTTTAAATCCTCTAGCGAGGTTGCTCCTAACATGGAAAATCTCCTAACAAAGCTCATATTGTAAATCCCTTGACCAGGTGACTCCTAACAGGGTCTGCTCTTAATTGGGCCTCATTCTTATATGACCTTAACCGGTCTGATCCTTATACTGTAGTTAGTGGATCTTGTGGGTATTAATTCCCACCGTGGTTTTTCCCATTTGGGTTTCCATGTGAAAAACATTGTGTTATGTGGTGCATACTTTATTGGGTGTTAGCTTATGTGGTTATTTTTCTTGCATGCTTGTTAAGTTTCAAATTAATTGAAGTGGTGATCAGATTTGTTTTGTTGTTTTTGCTTGCACTAATTCACCCCCCCTCTTAGTGTCTTATAATTTTATCACAAGTTTATCGTCCTTGGTAACAAACTCATCAATTAACTTATTTTATGACTAACTATGAATCACCAAAGACTTGTAAATGCCACATATTCTATTAAGTTGAGAATTTGGGACTAGAGACAAGGTAATCATAATTCACTATGCTTTTTGTGCAAGTGAGCACAATACAAATGACCTTACAACTAAGGACACCTTGAGGGGTGATGAATAGAATTCTTGTTCAAAACCATGTGAGGTGAAGGAACCTTAAAGTGTTATTTTCATGGTTTGTATTCCTTAACGTGAAGGATAGACTCATCAAGAAATTTGTTACTAATAGATGATTGCCTAAAAGTAAAGTGTCTTATAGTTGGTAAATGAAGATTTTCCTTTTTCTTTTTTATTCTAATACTCAATTTCAAACTCAACAAGGATCATGACCCACTTTTATATTCTATATATAAGAGCTACTTTGGATAATAGGTACTTGAGATGATCAACCTTAGCGATGAGATGAGTTATGGTATTTAGCATCTAATGATAAAGATTTTGTGAGACAAATGCCACTGCAAGACATGCTTTCTCCATGAAAGAGTAGTTCATCTCACATTCTCTGGTGTCCTACTAAGATAGCTATTGAAACCTAAAATTGATCATTTATTTTTAATCAATTTACCCTCTATTTCCACGTCTTTGACTTATCATTTTAATCATTTGATTAATATTTTGTATATTTCCATTACCCTATTCATATTCATCATCCAAAATAATTTTCTCCTATGTCCTCAAGTCTAACCCTTAATAAATAATTATTTACCTAATCTATATTCCCTCCTATTCTAAAAAATTAAATAAATATTTGAATTTTTTTAATTGGCCATTTTTAGGCATTCTCCATAACCCACTCCTAATATCCCATTACCTCCTAACCACATCCTAATAATTGTACATATGATGTAGTGTCTCTCCCTGAGCCATCTTACTCTTTTGAACAACTATAGATCTCTTTGATATAGCCTAGTTCATTTAATGATGTCTTGGTGGCATTATGCTATGTACTAACCCTATCTTATGATGAGGATGACTATGATATTGCTTGATGTTTGCGAGTTTCTTCTACTGTGTTCGTGATAAGGGATGATATCATATCACTCATTCATGAGCATGATATGTTGTTGCGATTTCTTTTTGCTTTAATGTTTACTTCATGATACATTGGATATGTTGTTGTATATGTGTTGGTGATGACAAGTTTGCAGGTACCAAACATCAACTCCACCTAACTTCATAGGTCTGAGCATGTCTTATCCTAATGGCAAGTTGGTTGGAGTTGACATAAAATCCCAACCTATACTCTAGGTTTAATTTGATCACCCTTGTCAGTTCAGAGTCTTGGTGTGAGTTGTTATTTAGTGTCTAGTGATTCTTTGGGTTATTCTTGTGCGTAGTGTTGTGATTATTGATTCGTTTAGTTATTAATAATCAATTAATTGACTAATATAGTTTAAATAATGTTAAATTAAATTAATGAATTCACATAGTTTATAATAACAAAATAAATAAATAGTTGGTAATTAATAATTAATACTATTGAGTGATTTTATATTATTGTTGATCAATTCGAGCTTATTGGATTATTTTAATTAATTTATATAGTTGAGGCCTTGATATTTAATTGTGGCAATTATTTATTTATTTATCTTGGGATCAATTTAATTATTGGCCTTCTATATTTTATTTGCCCATAAAGATTATTTTATGATCATGATTTATTAATCTTCCCTTATTATTGTTTGAGTGATTAAAATATTAAATATATAATAAATTATATGTCTTACCTACCCTTTTATCTGGTTGGTTGATTTTGAGGGGGTAAGTAAATAAAATTACTTTTATAATATTTTCCTCGAAATATGCAAGGTAGGTATGATATATTATTTTATGGAATTTTCTTATTGGTCGATATTTTTCCATAGTTGGGTTTTAATTTTTATTTATTATCTTCTTTGTGTGTTGTCAGGGGTTGGCTTCACTGTGACTTTGGGTGTTGGAGTTTTTGGTTGGATTGGAAGCTTGGATTGGTTTGCTAGCTTGAGGACTTTGTTTTTCTCTTCATCGGATTTGCTCTTCCATCACTTCTATTATTTTCAGGTCGGAGGATTCTTTCCTTGCAATTTGTTTTCTGGAAAGGAGTGTATGCTATGTGTATGCATTTTGTTTGCGGGAATGGGAGTAGTGAATTTATAAATGAAAATGAAATTATGGCTAAATATTTATGTACTTGTGTATTTTAAATTTGGGGATTGATCTATTTAATCTGGATATTGTCGTGAATGACACTATGTGAGCTTTAAGTTTTCATGGTTTGATTTTGGGTATTACTTCCCCTGTGAGTCTTGGAGTCATGATTTTAATTAGGGAATCTTTTTTATTGTTTTTAATAACCTTATATTGTGTCATTGTATCTCGTTTGTGCATCTCTTCTTGTGTTGAGTAAAGGAGTATTTCCTGTGTGTATTTTGTGTTAGATTTGATCATGTAACCTGGTTAATCTTCCTTGAAATGTTAGAATCCTTGTTTATTATGTTAATTAAATGTTGTATTTAGCCTCCCAAGTCTCCTGGGAATGATCCTTAGTCGATTTGTGAACCCCAAAGCCCAACTGGGCATCTTCGTCAAGTTGTGTCTCTGTTTGATGTCATTTTTGCTCATTGTTTCATATGTGCTAAAAGAATGATCATATGCACTACAATAATGATCATATGCACTATAAAATATGTAATATGCACTAAAATAGGTATCATATGTGCCAGTTCGGGTTTTGTATGCGCCAAACTGTGTAATTTGTAGTTTATGAGGTTTTCATCTTCTGGGTTTTGTCGGCTTGATTTTTGGGTCCTTCCAAAGGCTTTGCATGATTGTTTTGAGTTCCTTGGTGATGTGTATGGTTTCAATTTGATTTTTTTTTTATGTTTTATGCTCTAGATAGTGGGTTTGTGCCCTACCGTTGAGATGGTTTTCATGCGAGTTGCATTGCTCCAACAAGAGGATGGATGCCTTATTGTTGAGGGTTGTTTTATGACTCCAATGAGATGTGTTTTTCATCACTGTTGATGATTTGATGTGGATTTGGATTCATGTTTATTTTTTATCTCTCGATTACTATGCATTGGAGAAGGCTCTTACTTTGTATGAAGCCTTATGTATCTTATTTGTGTAGCATGTCCCTTATAATGTTGTGAGAATTTCTATGTTATTTTGAGCCTTCATTATTCTTTTTTTTTATGTTATTTTTTTACCCTAAGGTCTAGGTGCTTGCTAGGGGAGATTGGGCTTCCAATTGGGTGATCGATATCGCAGGGGGGTAGACTGTCATGTGATCTGGGGTCTAGATCGTCAAGTATCTCATTGGGAGTTCAACATTGTAATCAAGTGATAACTTAATATAATAATTCTTGGGTAGGGTAGTATAGTTCATCTTAATAAGATAATAATTGGCTGGTGGCCCCTCTGCCTTCCCTAGTGGTGTGATTCAGGATAGGATTGGGAAGGCCTTGGTAATCTAGGTAAGATAATCTTCCTTACCCCATTAAGGTTGAGATGGCTCTGCATGTGCATCTAGGATGGCCAGGACATGTTCCCATTTATCGCATGTGATGGCACTCTTATCCCTACGTGTAGGTCCTAGTGCCTTGAGTCATATTTGATGTGTTGCCTCTAGAGGATTAATGATTGGGATTTTATGTTTTGCAACCTTGTGTTAGTATTGTGTTATCCTTTGGTTGTTAGGTGTCAGCCTAGATCTAGAGTGTGAGTGGGATCTTGTGTCATCTCCTAGCACAAGGGGTGGTTCCTTATGGTTTCACATGGTCAGGTGGTTAGATGCCTTCTTCCATTTAGATGTCCTTCATTGGATGCTCTTGCATGGATGTGGATATCTTGTCTTCTCATCTTTGGATAGATTCTTGTAGCAGATTGATGTATATGATTTATTTGGCATATGAATGTAATGGATTCTTGATGTAATTGTATTTATACTTGAGAGCAATGCTCCTTGATGTAATCAAGATATTGTGTAGTAGATGGCTTAGTAGTAGACACAATAATGTATCATATGATTCATTAATGGAAATAATGGTTTTGGATAATATTGTTATGCATTTAGTTTCATGAATGGGTTTAGGAATATTTGGTATTGGTGTTTTAAAAAGAACTTAAAAGGGGTTGGTTAATGTATGCTTAGTAGAAGGATAAATTCATGTTATAGAACAATAAATGATCATCTATTCATGGAAAGAGTAAATAATGTTAGAAATTAGTATGCATTAGATCATGGTGGTAGATGTGTGATCATGTTTATGATGTTATGTTATTTCTTATGGTTAGGTTTAGGTGATGTCGTTGAGATACCCTAGGGAAGGATATTGATGTTTGTGTTTAATTCCACTTGCGATATATGCTCTTGTGATTATGTTAATGAAGATTAAATGTTATTTTGTTAATGATTGTAATATGTATATGAGTAGTTAGTTATATGTGTTGTATTAGTAGATGATTTAAAATAAAATTCTCTCTATTTGCTTATTAGTTTTTTTAGTTTCTCTATGGTATTTTGGCGGGCATTACATATGATATTCAATCATTAAAATTTTATTTAACTAATCCAAACTCCCATGAAATCCACTTTGTCATATTGAGTGCTTTCAAGTAGTACACCAAGGCATGGATCAAGCTTTTATTGTCCATTTTTTATTTTTTCATGGTACCTCAAGGAATGCAAAAATATACCTCTTTTTCATAAAATTCACTTTTAAGTTACCCATGTACTCATATAGTATGGGCCAAGACATGAGATTCCTTTTTTAATCCTTACAAAGTACAAGGTAGTACCCCATCCAATCCTACCCCTCCATTAATTCACATATCAAATATGGTCCCTCATTATCTGTGTGATATTGGAGCCACCATCCTCAATCAATCCCCTTATGCCACTTGTTAGGCTCTTCATTCATGAGAGATCTCAAGTGTCGTGAACAATTAATCCTCCAATTCGATCTCAACCATCCATTCATACTACTATTTTTTCATCAAATACATTAATATAATGTTATTCTACTAGTTTAGCGTATTCTGTATCTAGGACTTGTAACGGAGATTTTCTTAGCAAATCTCAAATTCGAATTGTAAATCTTGTCAAAATTTTGAGCTATAAGCAGGGGTTTTCTTGCTGCCTCTTTCTCTTTGAACCAGCTTTTGTAAACTTATATCTTATAATAATATATTAGTGGCTTGCCACTTTTGCCAAAAAAAAATAAAAAATGTTATTCTATTAAAATTTGAGCACATATCTAAATCATCCTCAAAAAAACCACTCTTTGAGTGCAACTAGAAGATTAGCATAGTTTATATCTTTGGATATTTTTATAATATTTTAATCTTCTAATGGCCTAATTTGAGGAATTGTATACCATTGTGATTGTAGTGCCCCTCCTTAGTTTATCTTTTGATCTATCATGTGTCGATAGACTTATTGAGACATATTGTTGATACCTTGATGATTTCTTATGGATATTCATATTGTAGATGCTATGTTTGTGATGTTAGATAGTTTAGATGGACATATATTATATGATGGTTCTGAAGGATTACTGACATGTCTTAGATTATTATGACAATGATACTTCTTATTATTGATTATGAGATATGATGGATATATGCTTGATGGATCTTATATGCATTTTTATGTTGTTGGATTATATTAATCAAGGATTTGATGTCATTGTGGATATACTAATCCTACTTCATGGTTACATATGATGAGTTGACTATATGATGTGTTTGATTGTTGTATGATTGTCTTCATGATAGGGATGATGTCACATCACTCATTGTGAGCTGGATGTATCGTTGTGATTCTCTATCACTTGCTTGTCTATGAAATATGGTATATGTTGTATTGCGGCTTTGTGGTTGTAGGATTGCAAGTACTAGACATCGACTCCACCTAGCTCCACAAGTCTAAGCATGTCTTTAAATCCCAATGGCAAGTTTTCAGAGATAGCATGAATTCCCTTCACATAATCTAGGTCTAAGATGTCTACCTTGAGTTGTCAGCGTCGGCGTAATTCGCCATGTCGGTTACTGAGTTGTGATTTTGTGTTTATGCGATGATCTTGTGAGTATGCAAGTGTTTATTGATTTATTTAATTAATTGATGTGAGGTTATATAGTTATTAATGTTTAATTTAATTGTTGGTTTATTATAGCTTTATTTGGGATTTAATGCTCATTTATTCATTATTGATTTATTGGTGTTTTGATTATTTGAGATTTAATATTCAATTATTTATTTATTTAGAATTTATTGTTTAAGTATTTATTTATTGTTATTTATTTATTTATTTATTGTTTATTAATGTCTTTGGGCTTTAGTGTTGAATAATATTTATTTGAGTGTTATTTAAGCCCTTTGGTTATCTATTTAATTACCCATTTGATTTATTTATTTAATCTTAGCCTATAGTTATTTGTATTGTTTAATTATTAATTATTTGGGGATAGAAAAGTATCTTATATTATATCTTTATACATCCTACCTTTAATTATAAATATGTTTGTATAGTTCCCTCACCTATCGTTTGTTCTCATTCGATGAATTTGAAATGAGAAATAAAAATATAACCTAATGGGGTAGGTAAGATATATTGTCTTTTAGAATATTTTTATTGGTTGATTTTGAGGCTAGGGTTTTGGCTTGGAGGCTAGGGTTTTGGTTTAGTATTCTTTTTATTCAGTAGTTTGAGCTTGTTGTCAGGTTACTCGCCTTTGACATCTTTTCTACAAATTTTATTTTGAGCTTGGATTTTGGCTTGGGAGCTTGTCGAATTTTCGTTGGGCGCTTCTACAACTTTTTTCCATCACTTCTAATCCAAGTTGGAGGTCTTTCTTTGAAGTTTTATTTTCTGGTTCTGTGTTTTCTCCATGTCTGCAGATTGTATGCGGGTGTTTTGGGAGAATAAATTTATTGTATAGTTCTATATAGTTAAGAAGAAAATATTTCATGGGAAATTTATGTAGTATAATCTTACTTTATCTTTCGGGAAAATATATCATTTTTGCTTTGAGTTTTGGTTTTGCCACACGCACGGCTCTGTACACATTTCTTTCCGTGATTCTTCCCCGTGTGAGTTCCCTTGGTTGTTGAGAATGTACTATGTTTTGTCCCTAGCCTATGTTTTCTTCGTGAATATTATTTAGCTTATTAAATTCTCTCTAAGTTTGTAGAGTGATTTTTTGTGTGCCCAGCCGTAAGATTTAATTTCTGTATACCTTCCATTATAGTAAATGATTTTGCATTGTGTTTACATCAGTCAATTTGTATTGTCTATGCGTCTCTTTTAAGCCCTTATTTGTGAGACTTCATGATGTCTTCAATTTTATATCCTTCTCATAAATTTTATCTGACCGTGTCTAAGTTTGGAGTATATGCACTAATATTGTAAATACGTTATTTCTCTTTACATATGTACTGTAAACATTAGCAAATGTGTTATTTAATATTGTAAATGTGTCGTTTGAACCTGTATATACGATGTTTCCTAGTAAATACGTTGTCTTACTTTGTGTATGCGTTACTTTAGCTTGTAAATGTGTTGTTAGGAGCAGTGAAGGCACTGCAGAGTTAAGAATATGTGTTGCTCTGCGTGGTAAATGCGCTAAACTGCCCGTATTTAATATTTTGATCAATTTTGTCAGTTTGATTTGGTTTCTTGTCGATATCTTCCAGCTTTGAGTTTGATCAGATTTGATGTTCTTTTGTGGTTTTTGCTTTTATCTATTGTTATGCTTCCTTGTTGAGATTTTGTATTGTATTCATGTTGATGAACCATGATTGTGAGTGTTGTTCTATTGTTGTTGAACCAACAAGTGAATGTGCCTTGTTGTAGCTTTCATTTTGTATTTGTGGCAGATTTTGATGGCCTTTTGTGGGCCTTGATGTATTAATTTGCTATGAGGCTCTTTATTGGTTTACTTAGCATTATGGAAATTAGATGATCATGCATGAGTTATGGTTGAATGATGGAATTTATGGTTTTCAGCTTTACATGTTAATTATGAGCCTCCTTGTTATTATTGTTGTTTTGGAACATGTTAGGGGGAGTGGGCTTCCATGTGATGACCGGGGTCACGAGAGATAGGTGGTGAGTTGATGAGCCTCTTGGTGCAGGGCACACATCACTCCAAGCCATTTTGGTTTGTTCTATGTTTTTTTGTTGTCTTTCAAGTTGTAATAATGGATCAACTGTTTGGGACTCAATGGAGCCATGGTTGAGTGTCCAAGTTTTTGTTGAGGTCAGGATGTTATTAGTCTAGGAAGTTGTAATGTTGATGTTGGTCATAGATGCACTACTCTAGAATAAGAGTCATCATGTAATAGGGTGAAATGCATTGTTATTAGGTCTCCTAGAGTGCATAGAGGGCCTTTGGAGCCTTGTAGGACACTGAAATGCAAAGTTGCATTCTCAGGAGGAAAAGATGTAAAGTTGCTAAGCAACATTTTTGCAAAAAGTTGCATTTTTTGTTGATTGGCGGTGAAAGTTGGTTCAACCAACTGAATCATGAGAATATAAGCCAAAAACAACTTCATTATATGGGTTAGAAGATCTAGAATGCAAAAGAAAGTTTTTGAGTTGTAAGGAAATCTTGTTCTGACACCGTTTTGTCATTTTTCTTTCTTTTGTTGCATTGTACGGTCTAGTACAAAGTTGTCAGAAGAATCTCATTGCAGGGCATGAGATTTTGTTGAATATTATTTCTAGTAAGGTAGATTACCAATTTTGATTGTGTTTGGTTGTAGAGATCTAATCCATTCTTTGTGACTAGGTGCAAAACCCTTGCCAAGTAGGGTTTAAGCAAGAAATGGGTCTAACCTGAGCATCCATTGATGGCACCAATTTTAATCATGTGGAAGGCTAGGTTAGGGTATTTAAATATTTTTAGAGTAGGTTGTGTGATTTTGTAGACCTTTGTATTGAAGCTACAATGAAACTCTAGGCTCACAGCTAGGAGTTGGTGAGACTAGGACAATAAGAGATGTGTGATTTCAGGGCACATGTAGATTGGTAGAGGGGAAGTTAACATATGGTTGGAGACCTAATTGGATTTCCTTTCAGAATCCTTGATTGGTTTGTGCAGGTTTTTTGACTCGTGAAGCTTTCCAAAGCCATCTTTGCAAGTCACCCGGGTATGCCTAAAACCCTTGAAAATAGGACAGTTTTGGTTACCCCATGTGTATGGAGAATCTAGATGGCATTTTGAAATATTGTTTGTAACCCTGAAAAGGGTACTCAAATTTGTAACTTATTTGTGGCCTTGTGTGGGAAGATTTCAAACTAAGGCCTGAAAACCATCATAGGAGGACTAATTGTATTAAGCCTATTTGGAGCTGGTAGAGACAAAGAGAGGTTGAGAAAGCTAGGTGATGGGTTTGCAGGTGACCAAACTAGTTGAAGACACCAAAAAAATTGTGTAATGTCATGTTGTATTCTTGAAACAAGTTTGTGAAGTGGGATCCTTTGCAGAGGTTGTTGGAGCACTTAGGAGTGGTGTTAGGGATTGAGGTGGAAGCCTCAGTAGGAAGTGTTGATTGTTTAAGGTCAATGGCTATAACTTGGAGGAAAGGAAAAGTGGATTAAGGTCTAAATAGAAAAACCCCTACCAAGTACGATTGGATGGGCTTGAGGAGTTAGAGGGTTGAGTAAGACAATAAAGACAAGAAGGTGAATAGGATCAACTCCAAGACTCTTTGCATCAGAGTGGTATTAGAGCCACACTTTGAAACATTGGTGTATGTCATACTGTGAGGAATCAAAAGCAAGTTCAATGCCTCCAAAGGCAATGACTCCAGAGATGCTAGAAGCATTGAAGGATTAGGAAGGAAGTAAAGGAACCCGAGATGCTAAGAAGGAGAAGGGGAAGGTTAAGATAGAATGGGGAGATGAGACAGATGAAGAAGTGGAAGATGAGAAGGACCAGACAGCAGTAGCAATGCCTTAAGACCAAAATTTTTTATTGGATGTAGTCAAATCCATCTCCAAGGATAACTTGGATGACCCACCTATGGAGGAAATCTCAATGGAGAAGAGTTACTAGATCGGATAGAAGCATTAAATAATCATTTTGATTATAAGGAGGTAGCCAAGGAGAAAAGAGTAAATATGGCCAAGTCAAGATTGAGGGGATCAACACTGGTTTGGTGGAACATGATGCAAGAAGAAAGGGTGTTGGTAGGTAAGAAAAAGATAACTTCATGGGAGCATATGAAGATAAGGATGAAAGCTCAATTCCTACTAGGAGATTATGAAGTCCAAATCCACAAGAGACTGCAAAATTTGAAACAAAGGGAACTAGATGTCAATGCATACACTGAGGAATTCCACAAGCTAAGTTTGAGAGCTAGGAAACATGAGAATGAAGTGGATAAATTGGCCAGATACATGAATGGCCTTAGACAAGATGAAATAATCATCCTCACACCAGAAACTGTTTATAAATGTTTTCAGTTGGCATTAAGGGTAGAGGAAAAGATCAAAAGGAGAAGTGAGAAAAATTAGAAGCATAGAGGTGGTAAGAATTTCAGAGGTAGAGGAACCTTTGGTAGAGGGCAAAATGCTACAAGAAATGAAGAACATCAAAACCAAGAAGGAAGTGGGGACTCACAAAGAGGAACATATAGAGGATCCTTTAGAGGAAGAATCAGTTTTAGGGGCAGGTTTGGAAGCTCAGGGAGAGGAAATACAGTCTTCACCGGTAGGTGTTACCACTACAACCAAGTTGGACATACCATGAGTAGGTGCCCAGGAAAAGCCTCAATTTCAACAAGCTCATACATGGGTGAAAGAAGGACTCAATTAGTGCAAGAGGAGGATACTCAAAGTGAGACCTCTCCAATTAGTAAGGAAGGGCCAGTGACAGATGGAGAAGATTTGATGATGAGAAGAACAATGCTAAAGACACCCCAAGCTCAAGAGCCACCATAGAGGAAAAGTTTATTTAGGACCACTTGTAAGTCACATGGGAAAAATTTTAAGGTTATTGTGGATTCAGGTTCCATAGAGAACATTGTCTCAGTTGAAATGGTGGATAAACTCAAAATGAAAAGATTGCCTCATCTCACTCCCTATAAGGTATCATGGCTCAACTGGGGTCAACATGTTTTAGTTGATGAAAAAGCATGGGTGGACTTTGAGATTGGTGAATACAAAGACAAACTTCTATGTGACATATTGCCTATGGATGCTTGTCATCTGCTTTTGGGTTGTCCATGGCAATATGATGTGAAAGCCTGTCATGATGGAGAAAAGAATAGTTATCTCATCACCAAAAATGGTAAGAAGTATCAAATGGATCCATTACCTAATCCAAAGGAGGAAAAACAAGTAGGGTCAAGTGTTATGTTGTTGAGTGGCAAAGAGTTCCTTAAGGTATTAAAACAAGAAGGTAATCAAGGCTATGCTACAGTGTCAAAGTCTAAAGATGAAGCTAAGGCAAATCCAATGAGTGAAGTGCCTCAAGAAGTTTAAGGTCTACTAAATCAATATGTAAAAGTTATAGGAGATGATATGCATAATTCTTTGCCTCTAATGAGGGATGTAAATCATCAAATAGACTTGATACTAGGGGCAAATCTGCCTTACAAAGCTGCTTATAAAATGACACCTAGTCAAAATGAAGAGATAGCCAAACAAGTGCAAGAACTCTTAGTCAAAGGGTTTATTTAAAAGAGCTTGAGTCCTTGCGTTGTACCCACAGTTCTAGTGCCTAAAGAAGGAGGAAAAAGGAGGATGTGCACTGACTCAAGGGAAATCAATAAGATCACTATAAGATACCGATTTCCCATGCCAAGGATAGAGGACCTATTGTACAATCTAGGTGCAACATGCTACTTCACAAAGGTGCACTTGAAATCAGGTTATCATCAGATAAGGATCAGACTTGGTGATGAATGGAAGACATCATTTAGAACCAATGTAGGCCTATATGAGTGGTTGGTGATGCCTTTTGGCCTCACCAATGCACCTAGTACCTTTCAAAGGCTCATGAATGAAGTCTTAGTTCAATTTATTGGTAAATTTGTTATTGTGTATCTTGATGACATTTTGGTCTTCAGCAGGTCGAAGAAAGAACACCTTAAGCATGTGGAGATGGTCTTGAAGAAGTTGAAGGAGGCTCAACTCAAAATCAACCTTGAAAAATGTGAGTTATTGAAAACAAAGTTAGTTTACCTTGGTTTTGTCATTTCAAAAGGTTGTTTAAAGATGGATCCAAGTAAAGTAGAAGCAATACTTAATTGGCCTATACCTAGGGGCATAAGTGATGTTAGAAGTTTTCATGGAATGACATCTTTTTATAGGAAGTTTGTGAGAAACTTTAGCCATGTTTTTGCTCCTATCCTTAACACCATTAAAGGAGAGATTAAATGTAACTTCAAGTGGACAGAGGAAGCCAATAAGGGATTTGAATTGTTGAAAGCTAAGATAGAAGAGTTGCCAACCCTTAGATTGCCTGATTTTAGTCAGTTGTTTACAATAGAGTGAGATGCTAGCCAAAGGGCAATAGGGGTTGTTTTGAGCCAAGAAGGTCATCCTATAGCATTCTTCTCAGAAAAATTGAATGAAGCCAAGCAAAAATACTCCACATATGATTTGGAATTGTATGCCATGGTGCAAGCATTGAAGAAGTGGCGTCATTACTTGATGCCCAAAGAGTTTCTAGTTTACACTGACAACCATGCCCTTAGTTTCCTTAATGGGCAAGAGAACTTGAATCAAAGACACCTAAAGTGGGTTGAATACCTAAAATCCTACACCTTCACTATCAAGCACAAAACGGGCACTGTAAAAAAGGTAGTTGATGCATTAAGTAGGAGAGTCATGACTATGCAAGAAATACAATTGCAAAGTGTGGGATTGACTGAGTTAAAAGACCTCTACAAGGATGATAAAGATTTTGCAGAGATATATGTTGTTTGTACTAATTTTTCTAACACCTCACATGTCTCTTATTTAGAGTATATGATACAAGAGGGTTTTTTGTTCAAAGGACACCTTCTTTGCATTCCCCAATGTTCTGTGAGACAAAACATTATCCAAGAGAAGCATTAAGGAGGTCATTTTGGCATAGATAAAACTTTGGAGCAGGTTAGTAGGTTTTACCATTGGCCCAAGTTGCAATCAGAAGTGAGAAGGTTTGTATAACAACATTGAATCTGTTAAAGAGCAAAGGGTTCATAAAGTAATGCAGGTCTATACCAACCTTTGGTCATACCTCAAAGGCCTTGGGAATGTTTGAGTATGGATTTTGTTAGGCTTACCAAGAACTCCAAGGGGATTTGACAGTGTGTATGTAGTGGTTGATAGGTTCATAAAAATGGCACACTTTATACCTTACAAGAGAACCAATGATACCACCTATATTGCAGGACTCTTCTTCAAGGAGATAGTTAGAATTCATGGCCTTCCAATCAGCATAGTCAGTGATAGGGATGTGAAGTCCATAAGCCACTTTTGGAGGACACTTTGGAGAGAGTTGGGCACAAAATTATCTTTTTCATTTGCCTATCATCCATAATCAGATGGTTAGACAAAGGTAGTTAATAGATCATTGGGTAATCTACTAAGATACCTCACCAAACAACATGGGCAGACTTGGGATTTGGTACCTAGTCAGGTAGAATATGTATACAATGACTCAGTTAGCTGAAGCATAGGTAAAAGTCTCTTTGAGATAGTGTATGGTTTTCATCCAAGGGGCATACTAGAGCTTAGAGATCTCAGTTCTATGTCACCTAAGAGTGCACAAGGAGAGAATTTTGCAGAAGGTATCAAAGAAGTGCATGATAAGGTAAGGCAGACCTTACAACAAAAGTCCGAGAAATATAAGTTGAATGTTGATAAAAAAAAGAAGGAATGTGAAATTTAAGATTGGATATTTGGTCCTAGCATACCTAAGGAAGGAGAGACTTCCAAAAGGGCAGCCTACTAAGCTATTGATGAAGAAGATTAGGCCTCTCAAGGTGGTGCACAAATATGGACAAAATGCATATGAAGTTGAACTCCCTCCCACCTTGTGTATTTCTCCTATCTTTAATGTATGTGATCTCTATCCAAACAAGGGAGAATCACAAACACATTAGTTGGACACTTCATCATAGGCTAAGGAAGATTGGGCGAGTGATTTGCCACCATGCCAACTGATCAAGTTGGAAAGTATATTGGACACCAAGATAGTAAAGAAGACAAGGAAAGGAGTATACAAACATTATCTTGTAAAGTGGGCAGGGTTACCTAAATCAGATGAAATGTGGATGTTAGAATCAAATATCCTTTAGCATGGAGTTGAAATTGCAGACCTCTTAACTCAAGAGACTTGAGTTCTTTGTCCCAGGGGAGTATGGTGCAGGGCATACATCACTCCAAGCCATTTTGGTTTGTTCTAATTTTTTTTGTTGTCTTTCAAGTTGTAATAATGGACCAACCATTTGGGACTCAATGGAGCCATGGTTGAGTGTCCAATTTTTTGTTGAGGTCAGGATGTTATTAGTCTAGGAAGTTGTAATGTTGATGTTGGTCATAGATGCACTACTCTAGAATAAGATTCATCATGTAATAGGGTGCAATGCATTGTTATTAGGTCTCCTAGAGTGCATAGAGGGCCTTTGGAGCCTTGTAGGACACTGAAATGCAAAGTTGCATTCTCAGGAGGAAAAGATGTAATGTTGCTAAGCAACATTTTGGCAATTTTGCAAAAAGTTGCATTTTTTGTTGATTGGTAGTGAAAATTGGTTCAACCAACTGAATCATGAGCATATAACCCAAAAAAAAATTCATTGTATGGGTTAGAAGATTTAGATTGCAAAAGAAAGTTTTTGAGTTGTAAGGAAATCTTATTTTGACACCGTTTTGACAGTTTTCTTTGTTTTTGTTGCATTGTACAGTCCAGTACGGACTTGTCAAAAGAATATCATTGCAAGGAATGAGATACTATTGAATATTCTTTCCAAAAAGGTAGATTAGAAAGTCTGATTGTGTTTGGTTGCAGAGATCTAATCCATTCTCTGTGACTAGGTGCAAAACCCTTGCCAAGTAGGGTTTAAGCAAGAAATGGCTCTAACCTGAGCATCCACTGATGGAACCAGTTGTAATCATGTGGAATGATAGGTTAGGTTCTATAAATATGTTTAGAGTAGGTTGTGTGATTTTGCAGACCTTTGTATTGAAGCTACAATGAAACCCTAGGCTCACAGCTAGGAGTTTGTGAGACTACGACAGCAGGAGATGTGCGATTTCAGGGCACATATGGATTGGTAGACGGGAAGTTGAAATATGGTTGGAGACCTGATTGGATTTCCTTTCAAAATCCTTGATTGTTTTGTGCAGGTGTTTTGACTGGTGAAGCTTTCCAAAGCCATATTTGCAAGTCACCCAGGTAGGCCTAAAACCCTTTAAAATAGGACAGTTTTGGTTATCCCAAGTGTATGGAGAACCCAGATGGAATTTTTCACTATTTGTTTGTAACCCTGAAAAGGTTACTCAAATCTGTAATTTATGTGTGGCCTTGTGTGGGAAGATTTCAAACTAAGGCTTGAAAACTGTCATAGGAGGGCTAATTGTATTAAGCCTATTTGGAGCCGGTAGAGACAAAGAGAGGTTGAGAAAGCTTGGCGATGGGTTTGCAGGTGACCAAACTATTTGAAGAAACCAAAACAATTGTGTAACATCATGCTGCACTCTTGAAACAAGTTTGTGAAGTGGGATCCTTTGTAGAGGCTGTTGGAGCACTTAGGAGTGGTGTTAGGGATTGAGGTGGAAGCCTCAGTAGGAAGTGTTGATTGTTTAAGGTCAGTGGCTATACCTTGGAGGAAAGACAAAGGAGATTAGAACTTGGAGGTGTAACTAGAAAAACCCCTACCAAGTACCACTGGATGGGCTTGAGGAGTTAGAGGGTTGAGTAAGACAAGAAAGACAAGAAGGTGAATAGGATCAACTCCAAGACTCTCTGCATCACCTCCCGTCTAGATCGTCAGGGAACATTGGAAGTTTTCCTTATTATTAAAAAGTGATAAAATTAATAATAAATTAGATGGATTTGGTTAATTAGGAATTCACCCAATCAAGATAATTAATAGTTGAGCCCCAAGAATTGTTCCTAGGGAGGATGTTTTAGGATGAGCTTGGGAAGGCCACTATGGTGGTAAGTCAATCTCCCTTGATTCTCTCATAGGTTGTGATGGCTCCACATGAATATTTAGGTTATGAATTGAAGGGTTGTTTGTCTATTTTTGGGAGGATAGCATGTGATGAGACTCCACTCCTACATGTGTCCTTGTTTGGTATGCTAATGCCTTGTCTATTGTTACACCTTTGGGAGTTTCTATGCGTGGTTTACATGTGATTGGTTGTTGTGTTGTGTGGTTGTGATACTTGAGTTGTGAGTCTCCTTGGAGGTTTGGTGTCATCTTAGATCTAGAGTGTGTGTTGGGACCTTGTGTCATCTCCTATCATAGGGGGTGGTTCCTTTGGTTCCATGTGGTTGGGTGGTTGTTGCCTTTCTACCATTGGGATGTCCTTATTGGATTCTTATGCATGGATGTGGATTCTTCTTCATTGCAACTTATAGTATATTATTATAGAAAATGAATGTAGTTTATTATCATTGATTATGTAATGTAATCATATTGTAGAAGTTAAAAATGAGACTATGTAATTAGGAGAGCTATGCTCTTGTTGAAATGGTCATGTAATTGTATAGTAGATGATGTTAGGAAGTGGGCCTATAAATTCTAACATGGATATTATGATGTTTTGAAATGTAATTATCTTTGAAATGGAATGTGATTCAAGATAATGGGTATGTTGTAAGTTATCTTGTAATGGTTTGTAAAAGAGTTTCATGAGTTTGATATCAAAATCATGTAATAGGAATTTATGTTCTTGTTTAGGATAAAATGGGTAGGAAATCAAATATGGAAATTAAGATGATATGGTAATTGTAGATATGTAGCTTGCATTAGTAGGTATAAGTATTAGAGCTCTTAGTAAGATGCAATCTTTATATGTTGTAATGGATTGTAATAGTTATGTTGTAATAAAATGATCTTTGGGTATGGATGTAAATGCAAATATTGAATGAATGTTCTTATTGAAAGGTTGACATTCTTGATAAATGGATACTTCTAGATTGTAAGAATGAATGGGTAGTTGGTAGGATGATTAGTTAATCCTAAGGAAATGATTTAGATTGTTTTAGTTAATATGAAGTGAGGATACACCGCTAGTAGTAGAATAAGACATGGGTGCATCTCAAAGTATCTAGATATAGCTTGGTATTGGAAATAATGTAATTAAATCTGTTGTTATGCATTTATCATTGCATGTATGTTATGATTGATAGATGAGCTTGTAGATTAAAAGTGGAAAAGAAGCTACACAAGTAGGATTGTTGTAGTGTAGGAATTGTCGTTGATAAATGATATTTTGTATGTGTTAATGGCATTTATGTTTATGGTTGTGTTAGAAATAAACAAGGTACCATGTATAGCATTTAAGAAGTTGTTTAATGAAGGATATTATGGTTATTGTAATATGCATTTAGGAATCATGTTTAGGGAATGTGAACTCGTGAGTAATACAGATTCATGTGTAGAAAAGGGAATGTTCTGATTGATTGAAAAATAGGTTTTAAGGACCCAAAACCATTACATCATAGAAAGATAGAAAGCAGCAAAAGGAATAAAAGTCCACATACAAAACGACTGGCCAAAAGACCAGTGAATAGAAAGAGCAACAAACCAACAAAACACAGCAAAGAGACCAAGGAGACACTACATTGCAATTTTCTTTAGTAGATCCTCTGCCTTTATCACTAGCTCATCATAGGTCGCCCTGACTACTTTCAGCTCCTCTAGATCCTTATTCACTTTCTTTTCCTTCCTCTTGCCTCTAGTGCGGGTTCTGGGACCTTGGGCTTCCCCTGTTCCTTCAGCGTCCAGGTCAATTTCTTGGATTTCCTTGTCATCATCAAGCTGGCTGATGAGGGTATGGGTATTATTGGCCGAGATTTTCAGAATGATAAGGCTCTACTCCGCAATATTCTTAAGGCACTCCTCAATCTTTTCCACTTTGATGACTGTGTCCAAGAGCGTTTTTTCACTAGTTTTCACCAGGGTTTTTCTATCCAGCATCTCCTTTTCAATCTTCTCAAACCTGGGATTAAAAGCATCTCTGATGTCTTCCACTTTAGTAATAGTGTTTTTCAGATCCTTGATATAATTGGCCATTGTATTCCCCTCACCAATGTTAATGGTCTCCAGAATCAAGACTCTGTTGCAATGTTTTTTATACTCATCCGTTGCTTTCTTATACCCATCAATAAGCCATTAATAGTTTTCATAAAACCATTCAAGGCCTCAGGAGGAGGGCCAGAAGAGGGATTCACTTTTCCAGGGGTTACCTGTTCATTTTTAGGAATATGGAGGGCAAAAATAGTGTCAGTGGCCCTGAGAGTCTCCTCCATTCTCTCTATATCCAAGCTGTACTTGGCTTACAGGGTCCTAGTTTGCTTGTCATCTTCCAGTTCCTTGCTAGTCTCCTCTATTTTCTTATGCTTTTCTAGGCTTGGTTTTTACTTTTCTTCTTCGACAACCCCTTAGGGTTCTTCTTTTCTTCAGAAAAATTAGAGTACTCTTCTTCCGAAGAGATACTAATCAAGGGTTTGCTTTGATGTTTTTTGCTCTTAGAAGAAGAGGGTCTTGATTTCCTCTTCTTACTACTCTCATACTCTGAATCATCAAAGCTATCCTCATTATCAGTCGAGGAATCATTGTCTGATTCCTCCTCCAAAAAATTAGAATCAAACATATCTTCCTCAGAGTCCACAGAGAGTTGCTTTCAATTGATTTGACTGGCCTTTAAATGGTCATAAATGAGGACCATAAGACCTTGATGCATTGCGGTATCGCCCCGAGGATTTTCTTTGTAGGATTTTAGGGAGGCATTCATTGAGCAGAGCAAGAAGTAAGGAAAATTTACCTTATCATTATGCCTAAAATGGTTTAACAGAACAAAATGATACCCATAGACTTTCGTAAACCTACCATCTAGAGTTATATACCGCATTAAAACAAAGAGAATTTCCCGCCATGGTTTTGCAAAAGCCCTAGGCGGGTAATAGGTTTTGCTCAACTTTACCAATTTTTTTTTCTCTTTCTCTGTAATTGGGTACCTTTCGATGGCTTCCCTACTGACCTTCCTGTCTCTGTAGAAGTTGCAGCCCTCCCTGTTGAGGCCTGTAGCTTTAGCTATTAAATCTTCATCAATTTCCACCATTTGGTCACCCATTTTTAGCATGCCCTTCTTCCAATTTTTGCAAAAGAGGCTAGTTACCTTTCCATCATGACCATGGAGGCTCTCTATGAAGCTCGAAAGACCACCCTTCTACAAAATTTCCCACACCTCTTCTTTCTGTTTCCACTCCTTGCAACTACTTGGCTCATATCGTCTCCTATTTTCGCCCATGGTGTCATTTCTCACAGCCAAATTTTGAAGTTTACAAAACTGGTAAAACAGAGAGCTTTTCAGAGCTGAAACAAATACCCAAAAGGTGTGTGTAGCCTTAATGATCTGATAGATTATAAAACATGTTTTGCTGGCTTTGATGTTATAATGAATGATTTTCTCATTATAGAAGTAACTCGAGGTGCTTACATCAGTCCTTTTCATAATTACACTGTCAATCAAGAGTCTTTGGGGTACTTCGATATCTTTCATCAATTATGATTTGTCTGACATCTTCGGGGAGACCGCTCTCACCCATCCATGTGGTAATAGTCTCATTCTTAACCACCACATTTGCAGCCCAATCAGCAGAATAGTTGGCCTCTCGATAGATATGGGATATATGGCATTTTTTAAAGGTTCTAATGATGTCAATAGCAGAAGTAATTATATTGTGAATCGACCAAGAGGGCTTTGAAGTCCCATTGAGGCACTTTATTATATTATTAGAGTCCCCTTCTATCCAAAGATAGGGGTAGTTCCATTTTTTGGCTAGGATAATGCCTTGAAGGGCTGCCATAGCTTTTGCTTTATGATTGGTTTGAGTACCAATAGGGACAAAAATAATACCTTTGCAAATTCCTCTATAATCTCTTAGAATAGCTCCACAGCTTGAAGGACCTGGGTTTCCTTTGGTTGCACCATCGAAATTGATTTTGAGCCAGCCTTGGGGAGGGGTTTGCCATTTAGCTTCAAGCCTTTTATTGTAGCTGAGATTAGGACCATCAATAATCTTCATATTCCATGCTCTTAAGATATTTGACTTGAGGGAGTTATTTGAGTAACAAGAGACCTCCATGATTCCCATATTTTCCTGGATAGCCCTTTGAATTTTCTGAAAAACAATGTCTTATTTTAGGGACACATCCCTAAATATTCGGTTGTTTCTTTCTTTCCAAAGACCCCACAAAATGTGAGGAAGAGAGAGCTACCACATACATCTCAGAAAAGAGTTAGTCCATTGAATTTTCCAAGAGGAGAACAAATCTCTAATGTTACTGGGAAACACCCAAGCTAAACTAAAGCTCTTGAGGAAACTTTCCCAAACAGAGGCTGAGAAGGAACAGTGGAGGGCAAGATGGTCCACTGACTCTTCCCCTTGAAAGCACAACACACACCTATTTGGAAGGGCAAAACCTTTGCATTTTAGGTTGTCAATAGTAAGGATCTTATTTTGGAGGATAGTTCAGAAGAAAAAATTGATTTTGGGAGTGAGACCTTTTAACCAAGCTTTAGACCAGAAAGGATTTATAGGAGGGGTGGGATAGGATACAATACAATGAGGACACAGTTAAAATGCCTTTGGGATCATGTTTCCAAATCAGGGAGTCCTCTTCCTTATTTAGCCAAATAGCAGACAGATGGGTTTTGAGCTTAGAAAGGCTAGGGTGAATACTATCAATGTTCTGCCAATTGTTCCCATCCTAGTAATCTACCACTAAGGAACCAAAAGAGCCAATATAGGAAGGGGCATGGGAGGCCCACTCATGGGAATCCAAAAGGGGTTTATCAAAAATCTAGGGATCCTCCTAGAATCTAACTTTTCTACCATTTCCAAGTTTCCATATCACTCCTTTAGCAATCACATCTTTGCATTTGGAAACATGGTTCCAAATATGGGATCTATTTATGCTAAAATCTGAATTAAGAAAAGAAGAGAGAGAAGAAGATGGAAGAGAATACTTACTTCTCCAAATTTTGCACCATTCAGAATTAGAGTGAAACCATCTCCAAGCTTGTTTGGACAAGAGAGATTCATTTAAAGTGCGAATCCTCCTAAGCCCCATACCACCTTTGCTTTTCAGCCAACAGACCTGATCCCATGCCACCAAGGACATTCTTTTCTTTTCCTCAACCCCAAACCATAGGAATCTTCTTTGAATTTTCTCAATAGCTTCAACAAACTTAACTGGAATTCTAAATAGGCTAAGAGCATAAATAGGGATACTTTGAAGAGTAGCCTTAAGGAGAAGGAGCTTACCAGCTTGACTTAAGAGGGCCCCTTTCCAACCTGCAAGTTTTTTGTGAAATTTATCAACAAGAGAACTCTAAAAGGAGTCAGGAGGGGCAATCCCCATGGGGAGTCCAAGGTAGGTAGCAGGAAGGTCAGCAATCTTACACTCCAGAATTCTGCTAATCCTCTATTTTCTTCTCTCAGGAGTATTAATGAAAAAGACATCACTTTTGGCCCAGTTAATAAGCTGCCCTGTTGTAGATGCAAATTTGCACAAGGTACTCTTCAGTACTTTAGCTTCTGAGATGCTTGATTCCCCCATAATTATTGTATCATCAACAAACTACTGGTGTGAACAAATAAGGTCAGCAGAAGAAGGTTGGAGGCCCTTAAAGGATCTGTGCTGCACCAAATTTTCCATGGTCTGACCAAAGCATTCTACCATAATAATGAAAAGGATGGGGGAGATAGGATCTCCTTGCCTAAGACCTCTTGATGCTTGGAAAAAAGTTGAAGGAGAACCATTGACAAGAATAACAAAGGACGCAGATGTGATAAGTTGGGAGAAAAGATCCACAACTCTAGGGGCAAACCCAAAAGAAGTAAGAACTTTCTGAAGAAGAGACCAGTCAACCCTATCATAGGCTTTGGAGAGGTCAAGCTTAAGGATGAGACCCTGCTTCTTTGCTCTCACAAGAGAGTGAATATTCTCGTGAACTATAATAATGGAATCAAGAATTTGTCTTCCAGGAACAAACCCATTCTGCTGGTGTTTAATTAAGGCAGGGAGGATAGACAAAAGTCTAGAAGTCAGGACCTTAGATATGATCTTGTAAAAGTAGTTGTAGAGGCTAATAGGTCTGAACTTGTCCAAAGAGTCAGCACCTTGAATCTTGGGGATGAGGGCAATAAAAGTACCATTGATTTCTTTCAAGAGTTTTCTAGCCCCAAAGAATTCCTTAACCCCATTGGCTACATCAATCCCAATAATGTCCCAAAACTCTTGAAAAAAGAGCATTGGGAAACCATCAAGTCCAGGTGCTTTGTTTCCATCAAAGGAGAAAACAACATTTTTAATTTCTAAGATAGATGGAATGGAAGAGAGGAAGGCATTATTTTGGGCATTAATGAGACAAGGGATGTTTTGAAGAAAAGAGGACTGAGCTTCAGCATCCAGACTATGATCCCTCTTTAGGAGGTCCGAGAAATACCTCTTAGCTTCATTCCTTATTTCATCCTCCTTGACCAGCTCCCCACTTTCCACAGCTAACTTGTTAATCCCGTTTGCTGCTTTATGCTTGATAGTCGACATATGGAAGAATCTTGTATTCCTGTCCCCTTCCTTGAGCCAAATGCATCTCGATCTCTGCTTCTAGAACATTTCCTCTTTAACAATAATGTCATGGTATTTCTTAAGGATCTCGTTTTCATCAACAATAGACACAGTACTGAAACCATCCTTCTGGATCTAGTCTTGTATTTCTTTAAGGTTTTCCTAAATTTTACTCTTAGCCTCAAATATATTCCCAAAGCTATTCTTATTCCAGAGTCAAATGTTGTCCTTCACACTTTTGAGCTTCTTAACAACTTTGAACATAGCCATTCCCTCAACTTGGATACTCCACCATTTTTGAATATTTTTTTTAACGTCTGGGTGAAGGGTCCACATTTTTTCAAATCTAAAGGGATAGTTTCTCCTTCTATTGATCACATTTGAATTGAAGGTGATTGGAAAGTGATCAGAACCAACCCGAATATGTGCAGACAAAGAACAGAAGTACTGACTATACCAGTCATTAGAAAGAGAGTTTGGTCAAGACACACTTGAATAAGGTCATTACCTCTTCTCCTATTTGTCCAAGTGAAATTGCAACCCTGTATCTCCAAGTCATTAAGAGCTTGGGAGTTAATAAAATCCATGAGGGCCATCCTACTTTCCAACTGAGGAGGACTGCCTCCAAATTTTTCCTCCTCTTTCAAAGGCATATTGAAATCCCCCATAACCATCCAACTAAGATTTTAGAAGCTGTCCCTAGCCTGTCTGATCTGTTTCCAAAAAGAGTTTCTAGCCTTTAAGGTATTAGGAGCATAAATGTTTGTGAGAACCCATGAAGAACCATCTTTAAGATGCTCAAATTTGATACAAGAAAAATTACTTTCCTAAATAATGACCTAGCCTTTAACAGTGCTAAGATTCTAAGTGGTAGCAATGCCTCCAGAAGCACCCTCAGAACTACCCCCACTAACATTACTATTTTTGAATAACTTCAAAGATTCAACTTTTTCTCTACTCATTTTGGTTTCTTGAATAAGAAAAATGTCAGGATTGCTGTCTCTTATCATATTCCTAATAATATCATGTTTATGGGGATTCTTTAGTCCCCTTATGTTCCAAGAAATTATCTTCATAGCTACTTACCAATTCCCAGCTACTTGAGAGTTTTTTTAGTTCCATCTGCTATGTTCTTGCTGGCCTCCATGTCTCTAACTTTGTGGTTAGAGGGCCATCCTGGGGAAGAGGAGATGTATCCCACATCAACTTGAGCTATTCTGCTGGATTTCCTTATCAGAGATGTCGAGGGAGTTGTTGCTTTCTTGTTCATGTGTTTAGGCTGCTTCCATTCCATTTCTGTCACAGGAGCCACTTTCGGATTGATGAGGATTTTGGAAATTTCTTCTTCATTACCCCATTTAGGAGCTCTGGAATCAGTTGAAACATTGTTTGTTGTTCTTTAATTTTGATCCGAGTTTGAAAGATTCATACCCAAAATTGCACAATTTTGGGCTTCTTGAATTTCAAAACTAGGTATGGCTACAGATGAGTCAGTCCTTTCAACTTGGGGATCAGGGATCTCTCCTTCCTCAGGTTGATAATCTCTTGCTTCCACTACCTTGTTTTCATATGTGTCATCAACCACTTCAGCTATCACATTTGGAGGATCGCTCTGATCGTTCAATTCCTTTTTTTGAGTTGTTCTTATGGGACTGGCTTTGGTTGTTTCATTTCTCTCTGCTTCCTAAGTAGTGGGACTGAAGATAGAGTTTGAGGCTTCCTTCTGTTCCCCCAAAGGAGAAAAGTGATTGGAATTTTCTTCCTTATTTTCTGTGTTTTTAACTTGCCACACCCATTTCTCTAGCATATTCTAACTTTCAATCTGAGGTTTGAGCTGCTTGGGCTCCGCCTTTTGCTTTTTTGGGCAGGTTTTTGCCCAATGACCTACGTTTTTTATAGTGGAAGCATGCGAAAGGAATAGTTTCATATTCTATATGTTGCTTCTAGGTTCCCAGTTTTGAAACTAGGTCTATCTATTCCAGCATATCTGCCTCAGGGGCTACTCCAACATAGAACCTTGCATGGGTTAATCTTCTTTTTGAAGCAGTGACTGGGTCTATAGAGAGAAGCTCGCCAAAAGAACTTGCTATTCCAAAGAAGATACTTTTTGCCCAATATTCAAGAGACAATCCTGGAAGCTTTATCCAAACTGGAACTTGGGCCAGAAGAGAATCATTCATGTTTAGTTTCGGATGCCATTTTCTTAGAACCAGAGCTATCTTTCCTACCATCCAGGGACTCCCGCACAAGATCTTAACCTTATCTTCTTCACACGAAAAGGAAAAAGACAGAAGACCCTTGGGTAGTGCAGAGATCTCAACATTTCCTTTAAGGGCCCATTTTTGTTTGACAAAGGCCCTAACAACTTCAATGTTGGGGCGCGAACCCATAAATTTCCCTACCAAGGAGTTCGACATACTATTGATATTATGGTCCAGAACCTGGTCAGGGATGGAGATAGAAAACTTACCACCAGAAGGGTCAGAAATGTTCTTAACAGGAGGAAGGGAGGATTTTTCAGTTGGTCTAGTACCAAATTTTTTTTTCCCTTCCTCCTGCTATCCACGGGGTCATCTTGTGGAATGGGCCCCCCATTGGACCCTTCCCCCAAATGCCCAGATGAATCCACTATCACCGCAAACAGAGTACCATCAAACTATGAGTCAGCAATAGCAACTGGGAAGTCTGGGGGCTTGTCCTTATCGCCAATAGGACCAGTGCCATTGATCTGGCTGATCTCACCATTGGAACTAGGGTTCCCGCCTTGCTGAGAATTTGAAATTTGAGCTCTCGCTCTCGCTTCTACCAATGTTCCTCTCACATACAAAAAAAAATTAAAAAAAAAAAAATCATGGTAGATGTATGATGATCATGATAGTAGAAGAAAGGCTAAGGGTTTAAGCACATTTGGATTTGAAGCATAAAATGAACAATAGGAAAAGGGATTGGCCTCAGATTGAAAAGAGTAGTTTATCATATTAGTTTTACGAATAAGTAGATTGCATATCATGAAGGATAGGAACTAAGTGTATTGCATATGTGCATGATTAATGATTAAGGTTGTTAAGTGTCATAATAGATATGGCTAGATTGTTATTGCTTATGATGGTAGTAAGTAGTGACGTTGAGATACCCTAGGGTGATGGTATTAATGGTTTGTTATGTTTATTTCTGCTTGTGTAATTGGTTTATGAGTGTATGTGATATGTATTATGTTCATAAGATTATGTGTAAGGTGTGATTAATCTATATTGCATAGTTGTTGATATGTGTTGCATTGGATGTTAGATAAAAAAAATATCTCCATTAGTATGTTAGTTTGCTTTATTTTCTCTAGGTATTTTGGCGGGCATTACATCTGGTATGAGAGCCAGGTTGCAAACATTGGGATATCTATTTAGGGTGGTTACTCTTAGTCTTGTATGGTGTGCTCTAATGTTTTGTTGGCTTGATTTGTACTTGGATATTTAAGATGCTTGTGCATTGTGTTCTTTCTTTCTATCCCTCTCTAGAAATCATATTTATATGTAACATGTGTGTTTTTATTGAATTTGACTAGCAAAGTAACAATGATTACGAGATAGAGATAGAGAATGTCCTCTTAACTAATGTTATGCTTACAAGAATAACTTGCTATGTTGAATAATATGTATAAATTTCTTCAAAAGTATAGAAGTTGAATTGTACTATGAAATGCTCTACCCCTCCCTAGAAAATAATCTCTCTTTCATTTTCTTAAACTTTCATAAGATCGCATTACTTTAAGATTAACTAGGTGTGTGGATAAATATAATAATAAGTGAATGGACTTAAATATCCATATGCACTCTCTAGCATACCCGAGGCATTATACTCTTGGAGGTTGTGTAGCGGTTACTCCCTTTTGTGTGACTGATAACGGTCGCCTCATGATGTAGATTTGGATGCATTAGCCATGTTGTGGTGATTCATTGGATTTTTGGATTTTTGTAATTTATCCGTTTATCTATTCTAATATTTATAGTGGCACTTGTCACACTTGTTTCTTACTGATTTCGCCAGCAATCTTTCGTGATTTAAATTGGATTTGATGATCTTCATTTTTGGATTATTTCCTTCTTCTCTTTCTCTTTTGTTTTTAATTGTTTCTTCTAGTGGTTATTTTGGATGTTGAGTATTGTGGGCCCTTGTTTTTTGATATGTGTAGTCTCTATCATGTTCTCTTCAAATCTTTGATAGTGTGTACAAGGGAGAACACCATGGAGATGTGCACTAGACCTGACAAGCAAATAGATAATGATGAAATTAATTGGGTAGATAAATATGTTAATCGGATGGAATGTAATGTTAACCTCAATAATTTAGTGAAATGTTAATAGAAGTGTATTGGTATTAGAGAAAATTACGATATATGAAATTATAGAATGAAAATGAGTTGCTAATTCCTTGTCTTTAATGAGTTCTTATGCCTACATATCATGTGTAATAAATGAATAGGAGTGCCTTGGATAATTTGAATGAATGATTGTGTTGGTAGATTATGACATGGCTTCTTTAATAAACTTGGGGTGTGTTTATGTATAAAAGGTGGTGCAAAGTTGAAAATATGCCTTTTTAAAATGTATATGACCAGATGCTAATTGTGTGTTATTATGTATGAATGGCATAAATTATAGGAATGATTGCTTATATATGATAACTCAAGGTCAGAAATTATGAATTTGTCTTGCAAGGTGTGATTAAAATGAAGCATACTAAGAAAATCTTGTTGTCAATCCCTTATTTTGAACTAGGAAATGCTTGAACTGATATGCTTTAATGATGACTGAATCCTTAAACGAAAAAGATTAGGTGATTATTGGTAATGGTAATAAAGGAAAAAATTTAATTTGTTTATGTTAAGAGAGATTTGTGTGTTTTCAACTCAACCCTTGTGACTTACAGGAGTAAGTCAAGCTCATGTTCTTACATTGGATACTTTGGTTACATATGAACCCATTGTGTTTATTCACACTTAGTATGGGGTAGCCCAATGGTTTATCCTTACTTGTTTTTTTCTTGCATTTAGTTGTTCTAGGTTGTAGCTTATAGTTTTCCTTTGCATATTGGTTAAACAAAATGTCCACTGGAGATAGAGGACATGTATGTGTTGGTCATTTGGGGACTCTATGGAATCCTTGTTCCAAGATTGCGGAAGAGGCACACCATGAGGAGCAGCAGCATGTTAGGCATGAGGAAAAAGGGAAAGATGATGATACAGTTTTAAATTTGATCAATACTCTTCAAGAGCTTCTTGTGCAATTGGGAGCTAGGCAGGAGGAGCTTCATTGTGCTAGATCAGTGGATGGAGTTGTGAATCAAGGAAGAAGAGAGGAAGTAGTGTTCGATCAGGATGTCATTGCAGTAGGACACATGGGAGATCTTCTAAGGACTCACCCTCCCACTTTTGATGGATTAGGCAATAGGATTGTGGTGAAACTTGGCTCTTAGATTTAGGGAAGTGTTTTTTTGCATGCCCATGCACCAGCAATACCAAAGCTATGTGTGTGATCATGCATCTTTGTGGTACAACATACTCATGGTGGCGCATGGAGGAGGTAAGGCTTCAGTTGGATGTTATGATGGTGACCTGGGAGATGTTCATAGAGCAATTTTGTGCTCACTTCTAATCAGATCTTTGGAGGCTAAGTGAGGTACGTCCAGTTGAGGAGAGCTTGGTTTGAGTTTCAGGAGTTTTGTCAAGAGTGCAACCAAAGAATGATCTAGTTTCAAAAACAGATGCGAGAGGAGGGCAGACATCAATTGCAGGAATTGCTAGGAATCATCCTCCTTCAGTCAAGGCTAGACACCATAGGCATAGATCAAAGAAGGATAAGGAGCATAGAAGACAACTAGCTATTCATTTTCACGCCTCACAGTCAACATGAAATTCTCAGCAGAACCTTACCAAGGATGGGTTCCAGCAAGGTGGTACATCTTCAGCGAGTCAAGGTACTAGGAGGAGGAGTTGCTTCATTTGCAATCAACAAGGGCATATTGCTATTCATTATCCTTAGAGGTTTTCTTAGTTGTTTAGTTAGAAGACGATGACTGTTGAACCTATATTTTTGGGAACCATAGGTGAAATATGTGATACTTCTTATTGTTTGTATTTGGTGTTTTGATTCTTTCTTTTCCCTTGTTGGTGGAGTAGTTCCATCTTGTTGTGGCTAGTTAGGCGATAGATCCAAGGTTGAGTTAATTTGGGAACCAATTTGATAGTGGTTTTTCCTTGCATTTGGTTGTGTTTAGAGTCGCGCAGTGAAAGAATTGCATGCGCCCATTTTGCCCCGTCTCCATTTTATGTTTCTTTAGTCATTTGTGACCCTATTTTTTTAATGAATTTCATATTTTGAATTGATATGCACTACAAGTGGAGGACAAACAACCTTCTTGGGTGCTCATGCACTTTTTCTAGCACTAGGGTATGATCTTCAGGGGTTGCAACATGGATGAGAGAGTATTATCTCTATTTATTTCAGACTTCCACAAGTAAGCCTAGGCAAAGGGAGGGAGGATGTAGTGTCCCTCCTTAGTTTATATTTTGATATATGAGTTGATAGACTTATTGAGACATATTGTTGATACCTTTATGATTTCTTACAACTCTATTCATATCGTAGATACTATGTTTATGATGTTAGATATTTTAGATGGACATATGTTATATGATGGTTCTGAAGGATGACTGACATATCTTAGATTATTATGATAATGACACTTCTTATTATTGATTATGAGATATGATGGATATATGTTTGATGGATCTTATATGCTTGTCTATGATATATAGTATATGTTGTATTGTGGCTTTGTGGTTGTAGGATTGCAGGTACTAGACATCGACTCTACCTCGCTCAACAAGTCTGAGCATGTCTTTAAATCCCAATGGAAATTTATCAGAGATGGCATGAATTCCCTTCACATACTCTAGGTCTAAGATGTCTACCTCGAGTCGTCAGCATCTTGGCGTAATTCGCCATGTCGGTTAGTGAGTTGTGGTTTTGTGTTTATGTGATGGTCTTGTGAGTATGCAAGTGCTTATTGATTTATTTAATTAATTGATGTGAGGTTATATAGTTATTAATGTTTAATTTAATTGTTGGTTTATTATAGCTTTATTAGGGATTTAATGTTCATTTATTCATTATTGATTTATTGGCATTTCGATTATTCAAGATTTAATATTCAATTATTTATTTATTTATTGTTTATTTAGAATTTATTGTTTAAGTATTTATTTATTGTTGGTTAATGATTTATTAAATAGTATTTATTGTTTAATTTATATTTATTGTTATTTATTTATTTATTGTTTATTAATGTCTTTGGGCTTTAGTGTTGAATAATATTTATTTGAGGTTATTTAAGCCCTTTGGTTATCTATTTAATTACCCATTTGATTTATTTATTTAATATTAGCCTATAGTTATTTTTATGGTTTAATTATTAATTATTTGGGGATACAAAAGTATCTTATATTATATCTTTATACATCCTACCTATAATTATAAATATATTTTTATAGTTCCCTCACCTATCGTTTGTTCTCATTGGATGAATTTGAAATGAGAAATAAAACTATAACCTAATGGGGTAGGTAAGATATATTGCCTTTTTCAATATTTTTATTGGTTGGTTTTGAGGCTAGGGTTTTGTCTTGGAGGCTACGGTTTTGGTTTGGTATTCTTTTTATTCGGCAATTTGAGCTTGTTGTCGGGTTACACGCCTTTGAAATCTTTTCTACAAATTTCATTTTGAGATTGGATTTTGGCTTGGGAGCTTGCCGGATTTTTGTTGGGCGCTTGTACAACTTTCTTCAATCACTTATAATGCAGGTTGGAGGTCTTTCTTTGAAGTTTTATTTTCTGGTTCTATGTTGTCTCCATGTCTGCAGATTGTTATGCAGGTGTTCTGGGAGAATAAATTCATCGTATAGTTTTATATAGTTAAGAAGAAAATATTTCATAGGAAATTTATGTAGTATAGTCTTACTTTAGCTTTTGGGAAAATATATCATTTCTTCTCTGAGTTTTGGTTTTGCTACACGCACAACTTTATACACATTTCTTTCTATGAATCTTCCATGTGTGACTTCCCTTGCTTGTTGAGAATGTACTATATTTTCTCCCTGGCCCATGCTTGCTTCATGAATTTTATTTGGTTTATTAAACTCTATGTGAGTTTGTAGAGTGCTTTTTCGTGTGCCCGGCTGTAAGAATGTATTTCTGTATACCTTCCTTTATAGTCAATGATTTTGCATTGTGTTTACATCAGTCAATTTGTATTGTCTGGGCATCTCTTTTAATCCCTTATTTGTGATATTTCATGATGTCTTCAATTTTATATCCTTGCCTTAAATTTTATTTGTCTGTGTCTAAGTCTGGAGTATATGCACTAATACTGTAAATGCACTATTTTTCTTTACATATGAGCTACAAACATTAGCAAATGCGTTGTTTTATATTGTAAATGCGTTGTCTGAACCTGTATATGTGTTGTTTCCTAGTAAATGTTTTGTCTCACTTTGTGTATGCATTGGTTTATCTTGTAAATTTGTTGTTAGGAGCAGTGAAGGCATTGCAAAGTTAAGCATATGCGCTACTCTACGTGGTAAATGCGCTAAATTGCCTGTATTTATTATTTTGATCAATTTCTCAATTTGATTTGGTTTCCTAAATTTGATGTCATACCAGAGCCATTTGTGGAGGTTTGTTGATATCTTCCAACTTTGAGTTTGATCATATTTGATGATCTTTTGTGGTTTTTTCTTTTATCTATTGTTATGCTTCCTTGTTGAGGTTTGGTACTCTCTTCATGTTGATGAACCATGATTGTGAGTGTTGTTCTATTGTTGTTTAACCAGTAAGTGAATGTTCCTTGTTGTAGCTTTCATTTTGTATTTGTGGCAGATTTTGATGGCCTTTTGTGGTCCTTGATGTATTAATTTTCTATGAGTCTCTTTATTGGTTTACTTGGCATTATGGCAATTAGATGATCATGCATGAGTTATGGCTGCATGATGGCATTTATGGTTTCCATATTTACATGTTAATTATGAGCCTCCTTGTTATTATTGTTGTTTTGGAACATGTTAGGGGGAGTGGGCTTCCATGTAATGACTGGGGTCATGAGAGATAGGCAGTGAGTTGATGAGCCTCTCGTCTAGATCGCTAGGGCACATTAGAATTTTTCCTTATTATTAAGAAGTGATAAAATTAATAATGAATTAAATGGATTTGGGTAATTAGGAAATCACCCAATCAAGATAATGAATAGTTGAGCCCCAAAACTTGTTCCTAGGGAGGATGTTTTAAGATGAGCTTGGGAAGACCATTGCGGTGGTAAGTCAATCTCCCTTGATTCTCTCATAGGTTAAGATGGCTCCACATGACTATCGAGGCTATGACTTGAAGGGTTGTGTGTCTATTTTGGGTAGAATAGCATGTGATGACACTCCACTCCTTCATGTGTCCTTGTTTGTTATGCTAATGCCTTGTCTATTGTTATGCCTCTAGGAGTTTCTATGCGTGGTTTCATGTGATTGGTTGTTGTGTTGTGTGGTTGTGATACTTGAGTTGTGAGTCTCCTTGGACGTTTGGTGTCAACTTAGGTCAAAAATATGTATTGGGACCTTGTGTCATCTCCTAGCATGAGAGATGGTTCCTTTGGTTCCACATGGTTGGGTGGTTGGTGCCTTTCTACCATTGGGATGTCCTTATTGGATTCTTATGCATGGATGTGGATTCTTCTTCATTTCAGCTTATAGTAGATTATTTTAGCGGATGAATGTAATTTATTATCATGGATTATGTATTGTAATCATATTGTAGAAGTTGTAAATGAGACTATGTAATTAGGAGAGATATGCTCTTGTTGAAATGGTCATGTAATTGTATAGTATATGATGTTAGGAAGTGAGCCTATAATTTGTAAGATGGATATTGTGATGTTTTTAAATGGAATGCAATTTAGGATAATGGGTGTGTTGTAGATTATCTTGTAATGGTTTGTAAAAGAGTTTCATGAGTTTGATATCAAAATCATGTAATAGGAATTTATGTTCTTGTTTAGGATAAAAAGGGTAGGAAATCAAATATGGTAATTAAGATGATATGGTAATTGTAGATATGTAGCTTGCATTAGTAGGTATAAGTATTAGAGCTCTTAGTAAGATGAAATCTTTATATGCTGTAATGGATTGTAATAGTTATGTTGTAATGAGATGATCTTTGAGTATGGATGTAAATGCAAATATTAAATGAATATTTTTATTGAAAGGTTGATATTCTTGATAAATGGATACTTCTAGATTGTAAGAATGAATGGGTAGTTGATACGATGATTAGATAATCCTAAGGAAATGATTGTTTTAGTTAATATGAAATGAGGATACAATGCTAGTAGTAGAATAAGACATGGGTGCATCTCAAAGTATCTGGATATTGCTTGGCTATTGGACAAAATGTAATTGAATATGTTGTTATGAATTTATCATTGCGTGTATGTTATGATTGATAGATGAGCTTGTAGATTAAAAGTGGAAAAGAACCTACACAAGTAGGATTGTTGTAGTGTAGGAATTGTATACACCTAAAAATGGTCTGAAGAAAATTAATTAAATAAGCAATTATTTAACTAACCCCCCTTTTCAATTTAATTGAACTCATTAGCAATTTGATTAAATCCCTTTCATCTACTTATTAATGTAAATGATATTCAATTTACATTCAACATGCAAGTTATAATTCTATTATCTAATTTTGTATTATTAATTTCTTATTGTATATATTTAACTATCTTCTTGCTTGTGGCAGATGAGAGGAGCATTTAATATTTTCTATGTCCTATCTCAAGAATGCCACTTACTATAAGTATATGAAAAAGAAGGCATGGTCAAGCAATGCCTTGATCGATCATGACCGATCAAGACATTACTTGATCATACCTTTTTGTTTATACTAACAAAAGCATGTTACGGTAAATGCCAATCGGTGATTATAACCGAAGTTCATCAATGTATTAACCCAATGCTAACAACAGATAGTATATTGGTGGCTGTCAATGCTAACAACCAATAGTTATCTGTGTGTTAGCCTTGACAACCGATAACTATCGATGTAGACTAACACACCGATAACTATCGACGACTAATACATTACCACCCGATATGCATTCTGATATACCTTATATGCAACCCGATATATATTATATGCACTATGATATAATATTATATGTAACCCAATATAATATATTTATCAATTCGATATATATTAATCGGTGTTATCATTATTTATGTTTAATTGATATTCATCTAAATACAGGATTCATTAGATAGATGAACATGAGGAAGGTACATAGTGATTATCAATAGATTGCTCATATGCAAATATAGAATGGCTATCAATGATGAATTAATTGCTTGATGGTTTTATCATAGTTATTGATATGATAAATGACTGAATGAGAGACTTCATTTATCTCTCATTCAATCATTTGTCTTACTGAAGCTATTATGCATTAACACTACCTCTTAGCTAGGTAAGATGAATGTAGACAATATATTCAAGCATCATAATTTAATTGATAGTGATCATTTTAGTCATTCATGAGAATCATACCATCTAATCAGTTGGTATGTGGTATCACCTAAACATGTGATACTGAAGTTCATCACATCAATCTTATGATTGATAGGATATCACCTAATCATGTGATATTAGTATTGCCTACACACAATACTTAAGGATAATCATATGAGAAAGATTAATTTCTCACCTTATCCTAATTGTGATAAGTGTACTAACACTTTATACAAATGTTTTATCACAACACAATCATGGCACATCCATGACATACCAGAGATCCAACATGATAATTGGTTTGGACATTATAAGGTCATCACCTTATAATATCCCCATACAAGTGTTCACTATCTTGAGAGATCGTCACCTCTTAGATGTGAACCCAGGGGATAGAATCCAAAAAATTGTCCTAACATGTCAAAGAGGTTTACACATTAAACATCTTATAGGTATGCAAATATATATTACAAAAAAATTTACCTTTCTATCATACCTAAACCTTTTCTGAAGTGATCAACTTTCACTCTAGAAAGGGGTTTGGTCAGAATGTCTGCAGTTTGATCTCCTGTACAAACATATTCCAGTTGGATTGCATTCCTATCTACCATATCTCACACATAGTGGTATGGAATCTCAATATGCTTGGATCTGTCATGAAACACTAGGTTTACTAAAAAATTTATGCAACTTTGATTGTCACAGTGTATAACAATGGGTTTCATAGGTTCTCAAAACAATCCCACAAGCAACTTCTTGAGCCATACTGCCTCTCGGGCAGCCATAGAAGCTGCAATGTATTCTACCTTGGTGGAACTTTGAGCTATAGAAGACTGCTTCCTGCTGATCCAAGATATTATAGCTGAACCTAGACTGAAGCAACACCCTGAAGTGCTTTTCCTGTCTATTACACTTCCAACCCAATCTGAATCTGTAAATCCATGTAAGTCTATCTCAACCTTCTTGTATTTGAGACCAAGGTTTAGAGTACCTTGTAGGTACCTCATAATGTGCTTCATTACAACCAGGTGTATCTCCTTTGGTTCACACATAAATTGACTTAGAGCATTGACTGCATAACAAATATCTGGTCTTGTATTTACTAGATACATCAGAGACCCAATCATCTGTCTGTATTGAGTAGAATCAATGGGTTGTGACTCTGTTGCTACTTCTTTAAGTTTATGTAGGTTGGTTTCCATAGGAGAGGTCATGGGTTTACAATTTAGCATTCTGAATCTCTTCAAAATATCCAAAGTGTACTTTCCTTGGTTTAGTATAATGTTGTCAGAATTTTGTCATACTTCTAATCCTAGGAATTAATGAAGGAGTCCTAAGTCCTTCATATCAAATTCTTTAGATAGATCATTCTTGCATTATTTTATGAGTTGATCACTTCCTGTGATTAATAAGTCATCAGCATATAAGATCAATATTAGCATATCATCTTTATTTCTTTTGTAGTAAAGATTAGGGTCTGCATCATTTTTGGAAAAACCTAGTCCTGAGAGATAGGTGTCTATTCTTTCATACCATGCCCTGGGAGCCTATTTGAGCCCATAGAGAGCTTTCTTGAGTCTACACACATGAGACTCTATGTCATGAATTTCAAAGCCTTTAGGTTGCTCTAGGTAGACTTCTTCTGAGATCTCACCATTTAGAAAAGCTATCTTAACGTCCATTTGGTGTACCTTCCATCCCTTTGCTATTGCAATGGCTAATACAACTCTTACTAAGGTATACCTGGCAACAAGTGCAAAGGTTTCTTCATAATCTATTCCTTCCCTTTGTGAGAAGCCTCTAGCTACAAATCTGGCCTTGTGTTTTTCAATACTGTCGTCTGCAGCATGTTTGATTTTGAACAACCATTTAGATGAAACCACAGATTTCTTGGTTGGTCTAGGAACAATCTCCCAAACATCGTTCTTCATAATGGATTGATATTCTTCAGACATTGCATCCTTCCATACTTGATGTTGAAGTGCATCTGATACATTGCTTGGTTCATCTTTAGAGAGGTCATTCATAAGGGCAACATAGCTAGTAAATTTATTAGGCCTTTTTCTTTCTCTGAAGGTTCCTAAGGGAGCAACAAACTTTTGAGCTTCTTCTACAATTTTGGTGGCCCATAGTGGTCTCTTCTTGAGGTTTTCTCTAGGTAGACATAAATTTTCACTCATAGTTTCCTCAGGATTCTCCCTCTGAAGCTCAAGAGTAGGATCCCTATCTAAGTCGAGGTTAGGAACTTCAGGATCTAGAGAGCTTTGGGCTCTTTTGAAGGCTAAGTTTTCGTCAAAGATCACATCCCTACTTAGTTCAACGTTCTTTTGGTCGGGTATATATATTTTGTAGGCTTTGGAGGTTTCATTGTATCCTACAAAGATTCCTCTCTTTCCAGAGGATTCTAATTTTAATCTTTTCTCCTTAGGTACATGAATATACATTGGACATCCAAAAATCCTAAGGTGGCTTATATCTGGTTTTGATTTTGTGAAGACTTCTTCAAGGGTCTTGTCTTCAAGATGAGAGTGAGGACATCTGTTTTGAATGTATACTACAGTGCTGGTTGCTTCTGCCCAAAGATTGATATATAGATTCTAATCAAGAATCATAGCTTTGGTAGCTTCAATGATTGCCCTATTTTTCCTTTATGCTATCCCATTTTGTTGAGGGTTGTAAGGTATTGTTAACTCCCTCTTAATCCCTGAATTTTTACAAAACTCTTTAAATAATTATGATGTGTATTCCCCCCCATTATCAGTTCTAAGGATTATAATTTTGTTTCCTGAGTAGTTTTCTGTTAATGATTTGAATTCTTTAAACCTATTAAGGATCTCTTCTGATTCTTTGCATTTTAGAAAGTAGATCCAGGTTTTCCTAGAGTAGTCATCGACAAATATCACATAATACAAAAATCCCCCCAATGAATTTACAGACATAGGTCCACATACATTAAAATGAATTAACTCTAAGACTTTACTTGTTTTCCTAGTACTACTCTGAAAAGCACCCTTAGTATTTTTTCCTAGGGCACATCCTGTGCATGCCCCTGAATGATATTGCTTTAGCTTAGGTAGTCTTGTGACAAGGTCTCCCATTGATGATAAAGCTCTAAAATTTAGGTGGCCTAGTCTTCTATGGAAGATTTCATTGGCATCTATAGTTTCATGAATTAGGGCTAAGTTGGGCTCTGTGCATAGCTCATATAGGTAGCCTTGTCTTTGACCAATTATACTATCTTTCTTGATAAATGAGTTCTTTGACCAAGCCAACACTTTTTTGTCCATGAATGTCACTTTGTATCCATTGTCCTCCAGTGCTGATATTGAGACAAGATTCCTCTTAATGCCTGGAACATATAGCACTCCTTTGAGGTGTAATCATAAACCTAACTTCGGTTTGATGGTGTAGTTTCCAACTCCTTTGACAGGGTGTGTGGAGTCATCTCTGATGGTTACCTCTTCATCATTTTCCTCTCTCATAAAGTCTAGTACTTCTCTGAATCCTATGATGTGTCTGGATGAGACACTGTCGATTACCCAGGAGTTCACTTTGTTTGATGTTTGATGTGTGAGTGTTGAATAGAGCACATACTTCTTGGAGTCCTCTTCCCTTTTTGATTTTCCTGATTTGGCAAATGTGGCTTGTTTATCTCTTTCTAGACATTTGGCAACATAGTGTCCAAATTTGTCACATCTGTAACACTGAGGTCCTTTTTGAAAGAGTTCTTGCCATGATGACTCTTTCTCTTCCTAAATTGCTTCTTCTTGCCCTTTCTGTCTGAGTTCGTAGTTAGAACTTGAAGATCTTCATCTTTATTCTTTTGTTTGATTCCTTTCTTATTTTTCCTTGATTCCTTGGAGACAGTCAACCTTTAGTCTATCGAATTTTGGAAAGTTGTCCCTTGCACTGATGCCTTGGATGAATGTTTCCCAGATACTAGGCAACCCATCTAAAGCAATGAGGATTAATTCTTTGCTTTGGATCTCATATCCAAGGGTTGCTAGTTCATCCCTTAAGTTAGATATCCATATGAAGTAGGCGTTGATTGATTCTCCTTTCATCATGGTTATATGATTTATCTCTCTTTTTAGAGCCAAGGTTCTACTGGCATTGGATATCTCAAAAGCGTCTTCAAGTGCTTTGAACATGTTAAAAGTTGATTCGTGTTTCTTTATAATGGGCATAATATTATTCCTTACCCCATCAACTATTATTTTGATAGCCTTATCATTTCCTTCTCTCCAAATTGCTTGATCAGGTTCAGTCTCAGGTTCTTTGGATTCAATCTTTATGAATGATTCAACTTTGTTATCTTTTAGTATCATTTGAATTCTAAATTTCCATGTGGATAAATCGTCACCTCCTGCAAGTCTGTCTTCAAATCTGATAGTGCAAGCCATTGATAGGATTGTGATGTTGAATATATACTTGATTTGAATTTTACGTAAAATTCAACAGCCTCAGGTTCGATTTAACTATAGCTTTGATACCATGTAAATGATTTTCAATTTACATTCAATATGCAAGTTATAATTCTATTATCTAATTTTGTATTATTAATTTCTTATTGTACATATCTAACTATCTTCTTGCTTGTGGCAGATGAGATGAGCATTTAATATTTTCTATGTCCTATCTCAAGAATGCCACTTACTATAATTCTATGATAAAGAAGGCACGGTCAAGCAATGCCTTGATCGGTCATGTATGATCAAGACATTACTTGATCGTACCTTTTTGTTTATACTAACAAAAGCATGTTATGGTAAATGCCAATCGGTGATTATAATCGAAGTTCATCGGTGTATTAACCCAACGCTAACAATCGATAGTATATTGGTGGCTGTCAATGCTAACAGCTGATAGTTATCAGTGTGTTAGCCTTGACAACTGATAACTATCAGTGTAGATTAACACACCGATAATTATTGGTGACTAATACATTGCCACCCGATATGCATTCTGATATACCTTATATGCAACCCGATATATATTATATGCACTCCGATATAATATTATATGTAACCCAATATAATATATATTCAATTCAGTATATATTAATCGATGTTATCATTATTTATGATTAATTGATATTCATCTAAATATAGGCTTCATTAGATAGATGAACATGAGGAAGATACATATTGATTATCAATAGATTGCTCATATGCAAATATAGAATGGCTATCAAGGATGAATTAATTGCTTGATGGTTTTATCATAGTTATCGATATGATAAATGATTGAATGAGAGACTTCATTTATCTCTCATTCAATCATTTATCTTACCAAAGCTATTATGCATTAACAATTAATAAATCTAAGGATTTATTTAATAGGTTCATCTCAATAGTTTCCTTTGATTAATTAATTCAAATTGATTAATCCCCCCCCATTAAATTCATTTCTTGTAATCCCCTAATTAATGAAAACAAATCAATTTATGAGTTGTTGAAAGTTAATTAGCCTTTTCCTATTATTTGAATTTTTAAATTCAAATTCCCCACATGCCTCCTAACTTCTAACCACCTAACCTAGCCATCCCTCTAACCTAACCCATTTCACCTAACCTTGGGTTTTTCCTAAACCTATCCTATCATGCACATTCTAACCTCCTTATCCTAACCTCCTATGGTGTAGATATTCTCCCCTTGAGACACATGGCACTTTTTCCAGATGTCTCCTCCCTTGGACACTTGCCTTCTCATGAGCAAGGCTCCTTGACACTTGTCACCATAGAGATGACAAGTGTCCCTTCCTCCAACCTCTTCTCCAACTTCCTCAATCTTGGCCCTTGATATCTTCAAATCAGATCTAGATCGTCGATTCCTGCCACCTCAACTTTGGCCTTGGAATTCCTATAAATATCCCCCATTTTGGAGCAATAAGGATCCCTTGCATTCATAGATTTAGCATCATTACTATAGGCATTTTCATTTTAATCATCTAGTAATTAGCTTTTGGATTAATCATAGCATGTTAATCTAGTTTCTTAGATCATACAGTTCATATCATTTTCATAATCAATCATGATCAAATAGCTACTCAACTCTTGAGTTGTCACTTTAGAGGTCATTGCTCTGCTGAGAGCTAATGAATTCAACACCTTCAAGGTCCTCAAGAATAGAGGAAAATGGGACATTTCAAGGAAGGCTTATGGTTTGTATTTTTAATTTAGTTTTCAATTAAGATTTCCATTATGTTTTTTATTGTCTCATTATATGTGTATGCCTTTCTTATATACCACATCTTTAGCATCACAGGAATTGTCATTTTTTTAATGAAGGATATTTTGGTTATTGTAATATTCATTTAGGAATCATGTTTAGGGAATGTGAACTCATGAGTAATACGGATTCATGTGTAGAAAATGGAATGTTAGTTAAGAAAGGAAATTATGTTTATGCATCATGTAATGGAAATCATGGTAGATGTATGATGATCATGCTAGTAGAAGAAAGGCTAAGGATTTAGGCACATTTGGATTTGAAGCATAAAATGAACAATAGGAAAATGGATTGACCTTGCATTGAAAAGAGTAGCTTATCATATTAGTTTTAGGAATAAGTAGATTGCATATCATGAAGGATATGAACTAAGTGTATTGTATATGTGCATGATTAATTATTAAGGATGTTAAATCTCGCAATATATATGGTTAGATTGTTATTGCTTATGATGGTAGTAAGTAGTGGCATTGAGATACCCTAGGGATATGGTATTAATGGTTTGTTATGTTTAACTCCACTTGCGTAATTGGTTTATGAGTGTATGTGATATGTATCATATTCATAAGATTATGTGTAAAGGAAGTTAATCTATATTGCATAGTTGTTGATATGTGTTGCATTGGATGTTATAAAACAAAAAATATCTCCATTAGTATGTTAGTTTGCTTTATTTTGTCTAGGGTATTTTGGCAGGCATTACAATGATTGCTCAATTTGGTTTAACCTAAGTTTTTCAATTTTCATAATCTATTCACACATTATTAACACACTGATGGGACCCACACCCATTTGTATTACTAATCAAATAAATCTTCCTTCAATTTTTTTGTAATGCCTACCAAAATAACCTAGAGAAATTAAGCATCTAACATACTAAAAAGAGAAAAAAAATTTAAAAACATGTAATGCTACACATCATATCATCTATACAATAAATTAACATTCATTATAATTTAAGCATAAAGAACAGAAACCATTCACATAAGTTCATTAACAAATATGCAAGCGGAATAAACATCACAGTCATTACAACTATCTCTCTAGGGTACCTCAATGTCATTACTTAATTAACTATCCTAAGCAATAAATTTCTACTCACTTGATTTCCTACACTCATTATTAATTAATTATTTATCATATTTGAATGTAACTTATTTATTTCCTTCCATTAAGATATGCAAATTACTTGATCATTCAAACTTAATGAGATGCATTCTGCTCCATCATCTAACTAACATGATATGCTTATTTTTTCAATGCAAGACTAATCCCTTTTCTTAAGTTCATTTTATAACCAAATCCAAATGTGCTTAAACCCTTAACCATTTCATGTCTACATGATCATTATCCATTTACAATGATAATGCAATACTAATGCATAAGACATATTCTATCTTACTTATCTACTTTATCCATACTTCACATGCATCTGAATTCCTAATATGACCATTTCCTTTATATTGAATCCTATATACATTAATGCAAGTATCTTAATTCTTTTATTTCTTCCAATGCATCCATATGAATAATCGTCATTAACTAAGCATGGCATTAATCAACGTCCATAATTCTACATCTTGTTCTTTTCATTCACTTAAGGTTCTTTCACACATTAATCTACCTCCTAGATAATAACAATGGGATCTAAACTAATACAATAATAATATGAATTCATTCTATTTCAAGTGTAATTCCATTACAAGCATCTAAGTACATGAAAATCATTTACTTTCATTATACAAGATCATCACCATACATCCCATAGTCTCATTACTACAAATCATGTCCTAATCCAACTACAATACAACACAATTATAATGAATAGTACATCATGTTCATTTCTCCTTCCTAATACATAATTCATATACATCTTACATAATAATACATTACATGAATCCAAGATATCCAATACATAAATCTGCTACAAGAAGCATCCATAAGATGCAACAATGAGAAGAATCCACATCCACACATGAAGAATCCATAAGAATATCCCAATGGTTGAAAAGAACCAACCACCCCCCATGCTAGGAGATGACACAAGGTCCCAACACACACTCTAGACCTAAGCTGACACCTAACAACCAAAGCAGACTAAACAATACAAGGACTCTCAAGAAAGGACCAACCACAAACCATCGCAGAAGAAACCCCCAGAGGCTTACAAATCATCAAGTCATAAATGCAAATCCACAAGTCATAATTACAAATCAACAAGGGGACACATGTAGGAGTGGAGTATCATCACATGCCATCCTATAACATAACAAATACTATAACACAAGGCATAAGCCTGATGGACATGTGGAGACATCTCAACCTATGGGAGATCAAGGGAGATTGACTTGTCATCTCAATGACCTTCTCATGCCTATCCTAAATATCCTCCCTAGGATCAAGTCATGGGGATCAATTATTCATTATCTTGATTAGTAAATTATTTACCCATCCCATTAATTTAATATTATGTTATCACTTGTTTACATCATGGTAAACTCCCAATGTGCCCTGGCTATCTAGACTTCATGCATCCTTACAAGGAACCTCATGCAAGCCTACCTCTCATGACCCCGGTCATCACAAGGAAGCCCACTCCCCATAACATGGCCCAAACAATAACAATCACAAGAGGCTCTAATCCAACATGAAAATCTAAAAACATAACATTCATATGCAACCAAATACATCCATGTATACTTCTTGCAACACACACAAGGTCTCAACAACAAGTATTGCAAAATGAGCCTCTTGACCAACAATATAATAAAGGCCATAGAAAGCCATCAAATCTTATGACAATATAAATATGAAAACCACAACAAGGCCAACTCACTTGTTGGTTCAAGAACAACAAAGACATCTATCTCTTCAACATGGCTCATCTACATGGAAGAAAATACCAAATCATCCATAACAACAAAGGAAGATAAATATGCATAAAAACCATTGAAATACATCAAATCAGATCAGATATCAATCTAGAAACATCAACAGACCTAAATCAAGCCTTTGGTATAAAAATCAAATCAGAAAATCAAGACAGACTGGACAGAACAACGCATTTGTGAAGCAGAGCAGTGAAAAATACCTTGTTCTGTAGTGCCTTACTACCCCTAAGAATGCATTTACAAACTAAAATAGCAAATACACAAGATGAAATAGTGCATACACTAAGGAACGCCACATTTACAGGCTCAAACAATGCTTTTTCAATATAGCACAATGCATTTGCTAATGTCTACAACACATATGCAAAGAGAAATAGTGCATTTATAGTATTAGTGCATTTACCCAAATACAGACATGAAAATATGAAATTTGTGACTAAGTTTAAAAATAAAAACTAAACCAAATGATCTGAGTAAGGACTCAATAGAGATGCCCAAAGAAGACCAATTGGTTGGCATAAACATTATGTGAAAATACAGATCATAATGGAAGATATCATAAAATATACATTCACTAGACCGACACAGAAGTAACTCCAGATTTATCAGAAAACTTGATACAAACAAAAATAACAAATGCCAACTCCTTCACACTCCAAAAGAGACTCTCAAACACAATCTTAACCAAACAAAAGACTCATCCTGAGAAAATTTGCAGAGAGAAGATAATCACAGAGCCGTGAACGACAAATACAAAAAAACCCCATAACAATATTTTCAACTGGAAACAATATAAATCCATATAATATAAAGTTCATCCCCAAATATTCATTTTCAAAACTATACAAACTATAGATTATAAATTTATTCAACCCATTCCCCGGAAGATAATATGCAGACATGAAGCATACATAGATCCATCAAAACTAAAAATAAAAAAGTAAAAGAAATCCAACCTGCAACCCATGTTATGGAAAGTAGCTGAAGAAGAGCTCCAAGTCCAAATCCAAAAATACAAACCAACCAAGCTCCAACAATCCAAAAGCCAAACCAACCAAGAGACAAGATGAAAAATTGCTGAAAACTTTCTGGAAGAAGCAACCTGAGAACAAGCTCGACAAATAAAATAAAAATCCATTCAAAATCCAAAACCCTAACCTCCACGAGAACCAATCAAAATATTCCATTATGGAGTATATTTTACCAACCACCATATAATATAATTTTTATCTCTCACTTTGAATTCACCCAATGAGAATGAAGGGTGGGTGAAATAAATATAAAACATGTTTATACAAACCAAGTGGGGAATATTATTATTTTTATCCTAAGGTATTTATACACCCGAATATAAGTAAAGGTCAAACTATATAAATAAATCATAACCATAAATTAAATAATCCAAATGGAATTTAATAAATAAATAACTCAAAGCTCATAAAATAATTAAATAACCAAATAAGATATTAAACATTAAATAAATAAATTAAACTATAAGCAATAAATAAACATAATCAAATAAATAAATAAATATCAAATAAATGGTCAATCCTCCAATAAGGATTACCCAATAAATATTAAATAAATCTTAAACAATATAAATAAACATTAATTATCAAATATTTAAATACTCAAAAGCCAATAATCCAATCAATTAAATTAAACATTATTAACTATAAAATCACACATAAATACATCAATTAAATCAACAATAACTAGCATACTCACAACACCATAATTCACCGACTGACATGGAAAATTATGCCAAGACACTGATGACTCAAGGCAAACAACTTAGACCTAGAGTATGTGTAGGGAATTTATGTCATCTCTGACCTGTGAAGCCAGGTGGAGTCGGTGTTTGGTACATGCAAATCCTGCAACCACAAAGCAACGATACAACATATGCATATATCTCATAATAGGCAAGTGGTTGGGAATCACAATGACACATCCCGCTCGCAATGAGTGATGTGACATCGTCCCTCTCACGAAGACAGTCATACCATAATCAAATGCATCGCATAAACAACTCATCATATGTAATCATGAAATAGGGTTAGTGTAAATGCAATAGCATCAAATCCATGATCAATATAAATCATCAATAATTCATCAACATAGTAATGCATATAGAATCCATCAAATCACATGATCAATAGTGATAGTGTCACCATCCATATAAATCATCAAAATAGCATATGTCCAATAATGTCTAGCATCATAATGAGTAACAGAAACACATATATAATCATAATCCAAAACATCATAAGGAGTCTAGATAATTCTATCATGCATGAAATAAAAGTCAAGTCAAGGGTGGACACTAAATTTTCTATGTGCAAGTTGCAATTTGATGGATTTGCTTCTAGTTCAACGGTTATGTGACATGCGTGATGATAGATATGTTTGATAACTTTAACTTATTTCCTAATGTATTTTAGGTATTTTTAGTTTTTTGGTAAAGAGCTAATCTTATAGTGTGTCCTATAAAAATTTACTTGTGATATCTTCTTGTTGCATAATTAACTCCTTTGATTGCAAGATTCTAACTATTACATTTCAATGCTTTAGTCACCAAGTTTCCTAAGATTAATTTCATTTTTTTAAGGGGTTTTAATACACTTTTTATAAATCATTTTGTATTTTATGATAAAATTAACTTTATATGCCTACATGTTATCTAGATCACTTACGAGGACCAAAAGATTACGTTAAGTCAACTTTCAACTAATCAAATTCCATCTCTATGTAAGAATTATATCTCAATGGATTCTTTAATGAATAAACACTTTCATGACATGTGATAGTGGCTGCATAATTAAGATAAAGAATTAGTATTTAGGGTTTCAACAATTTTGATAGTAATTTGGCAGTTTTGCTCTATTTTTCATCATTTGTGTTTCCTACAAATTTTCAATTGTTTAGTTCCACTTTGTTCAGGATGACCTATTAATGTATTTCAATTCACTATTTTTTTATATTAATATTTATCTTTCATCCTTCTCATAATTTGAAGACCGCCAAACTTGAAATCGCTAATAATTTTTCTTACAAATCCACTTGTCAAAGGTGTTGATTATCACTATATTTAAAAGGAGAAAATAAACTTGTGTGCTTTGGCTTGAGAGGATATAGAATTGTATACTTTCCATTCACATCCTTTGGTGATCTTGGGGAAAAAATTTCTATACCCTCTTGTTTGTTTAGTTTAAAACCCAAGAGCACTAGTACCATGTATGCTCTCTCCTTGTGTTTTGTGCAACCATGGAGATCAAAAGTGCCTAGAGTCTCTTTCCCTTTAGGAGGACTATTTGGGGATTTCATAACCTTAAGGGATGACCTCAACCACATTTTTTGGTGGACTATATAAAAGGGGAGAGAAAAAATTATACCTCAAAAAGGAACCATCATTTTGTTTGGTAGAGCCTCAAGACCCTTGGTCCACAAGGTGAAGACACCGGAAGAGACTCTCATAGTTTCACGCATGTGGATGGGTTCTTAGTACATTTTTTCATCATTTAGTGTGGTGCAATGGAGTGATCACCCCCTAAAGTTACTCACAAGTACCTCTAAGCATTGAGATAGAATTAACCTTGCATTTGGTTGCCCTTGGTAAGGGATGTTTATGAAATGCATCTATCCCTAGCTATCCTTCATTTATTATATGGTATTAACCCTATTTTATGGATGCATATTAAGTACTACACTTACTTGACTAATTGTAGACATTTGAATATGTTTGGTGTATCTTCTTGTGATATACTAGTACATGCATAAAGTTCAAAAATACCTCAATCCAAGAAGTGCGTCTTCTATGTTTTATTATTTAAAAACCTATTAATATCACTTTTTACCAACAATTCAATGTTTTGGACTCAATACCAACATGACCATCACCTATTTTGGTAGATTCAATTTATTTGCCTAGATCTTGATTTTAGAATCTAACCTTGATTTAGAAATTTTTTCTTCATCCTAAATTTTTTTCATGCTAAAGGATGGTTTCATTTTCTTTATTTAGTCCATTATTTTACATTTAAAACTATTAAACAATGGTCTCATTACCAATCCAACAATTATGTTCTAAAGTAGATTCATAAGCTATTCAACGATTCTATTAGTCATTCAATAGTTCCATACCATCTTTCAATAATTCCATTTCACTTATCCCCTAGTTCAAATTCTCATCAATATTTGATTTAGTATTTTTGTTCCTCATCCAATATATATTTAATTTATTGTATTAGTTTATTATTATTCTATTTTTCTTGTCCAATGAATCTAATCTCAAAAAAATGGTCTATGTCTATCTTTTATCAATTGTGTTATCTAGATGCAAAAACCAAAGAGTGAATTCCTAAAATGTATAATCATAGTTCCAAAATATTTAAAAAATAAGAAAATATCCCTATAACCAAAATAAAAAGACACACCAAGTTTCATCTTCCACTTTATACATTCAAACAAACTTTATTCTTCTTTTTCACAATGACAAAGTGACAATACCCCTTAAACACCCACAAATTTTTCCCTATATCACGTAAATCACAAACCAAACCTTACAAACTTAATTCAAGACCTTAAATAACAAGTGAACACTCATCAAATATTTCTTTATAAATTTTCCCATCTAAAGTTATAAATCCTCTAACCAAGCCATTCACCTTAAGCTAAAGGTATATTTTGTATCCACACTTTTTTCTTCTTGGGAATTTAGCCCATCCCAAGCAGGAAATCCATCTAAAAAAAATAAGATCTAGATTTGATGTTTGAAAATAATTATATAGTCACCCATACACAAACACACATCACCTCAACACAACTATATCCTTTGAACTAAGAAATACTTCGTTAGACATAATCAAATATACATATATCATAATATCCTTTCATGCCCCTCACACACTTGCAAGAAAAAAAAGAAAATGGACCAATAACTATATTTAATCACAATAATGCTAGGGTATGAGTACCACAATCTCTCCAACTTGGGACGGTCATCAACCCAACCCAATCCATAAGAGTAACAAAGTTAACTAGAATTCATTATATCACAACTTGAGTTCTCCCCTAGGTTTTTTAATTTTGTGAACAATTTTGGATATCTAGGTATGATTGATAAGTTAATTAGTTTAAACAAATATTACATACTTGATAAAATAATAAACCAAGGTACAACACTTCCCCTCTAATTTTTATGTCTAATTGTGAAACCCTAGGTTGACTTTTGAAAATCCATGGGGTAATCTCTATTCGCAAGAACCAAGATTTGGTAGGACCATATTGGCAAGCCTTCCACATATCACACTCCCCACACTTACCTTTCCTATTAAACTCATCCTAATTATTGGATCCACCTTAACATGTCATTCACTTCCACTCATACCGCTACACCATGCACTATGGCTCAATTTCAAATCCCACTTTCCCCACTAATCCATCTCTTCCTTCCTACATATGACCTATACCATATGTGTTTCTAATAGTATCATCTCAACCTCCTTCCACATATTACATGCATGGGGGATTCACTTAGTGAGCTTGGGTTATATCACGTGCATTCATGGTATACTAAAGAATCCCCCTATTTTAAAAAAATATTGCCCTAACACTTATTTTATCACCCCTTCCAATACACAACCCGAATTAAAACCCCCTGATTTTCACCAAATATAGTATTTTTTCATAGCCTAAATTAAAAACCCCCTTATTTTCACTAAATAGGTAGTGTGTTGTTTTTTATTTTCAAGATATTAAACCCCCAAATATGAATGCATGTGATATAATATTTCCTAGCCAATGAAGCCCCTATGATTACATGCTTGCATCATCCCATGTCCCTCATCCATCATGTGCATAAATCACCCAACCATCTTCTTTTTACACCCCTCAATTATCCTCTTCTTGTATTCCTTAAACTTCCTCCTCCTACATTCCTTAAGTTTCCTCTTCTTACCTTTCCCAAGCATCTCATATACCTCACTACTTTATATCCCATCCAAACAACTCAACCTAATTCCACTTCACATCTTTCCTCTTTCTAATACATCATATCATTCAATTAATAATGTCACTCCTCAACCTAATGTACACTATACTACACATCAAGGTGTACCTCCCAATGTGACAAGATTTTTTTTTACCACTCCTCCACTGCAATGATCAAGAGTTGGGAGATATGAAATTTTCCCTTTAAAACTTTCAGATAGGGACAAAAAAAAACACTATAATTTTAAAGACTTATATCCCTACAGGTTTGACCAATCTATAATAATATTGCTTTTCCCAAAATAGTTTTAAATATCCAAATTTAAAAAAAATACAAATTAAAAACAGGTCCTTGAGACCATATTAAATAATTCTTCATGGCATACCAAGAGATAACATACAATGATCTATACTTGCTCCTATTATTTTCTTGTACCTTAAATGGGAAACTTCAAAATTATTTTGCACCTTCTCTAAGTTTCAATCTCATATTTTGTGAACCTACCTAAAAACTATGTCACTCATTTATCCTATAAAGTTGAACATGAGGCCACCATGATATATCTTTGTAATGACAAGCATTATAATAGAGAAATATTTGTAACATATTTGTAGTGGTGGAGAGAAATCGCTAGTCACCCGCCTTGGCCTATTCTTGAGAATTATATCACTATTATTTTCATTCAAAACTTGAATCAAGAGATGTAATTTCACCTACAAGTACATTGTGTCTCCACATTCAATGAGATAACAAAAAAGGAGGTAACCATTGAGAAATCTCTTATAGCTAATATAAAGAAAATAATGATAAACAATCCAATCATAGGCCACAATTTTAGGCTAAAAACAAGAATTACTTTAGTGATGGCATCATGGATGCTAAAATGTACAAGAAAAAGTACATTAAATACCAATCAAGGAGAAACCACGCCCCTCAACAACACCACAATCTTAGTCCCTCAAGGACAACCAAAGTGAAATACTTAAAGCAATCCTAAGAGAATATTTACCACTCTTGGAGAAAATGAAAATTGTGTTTAGGAGACTTGTACAAACAAATGTAATCATATTTCTTATGGAAAAACCAATCAATGAATCCACGTGCAAGGAAGATGAGTATTGTAATTACCACAAGATTAATTGACATGTGTTCACAATAAGTGCATGAAGCTAAAAAATATATTCAATATCTTATTGATTTTGGAGACATGGAGATTAAAGAGGGCTCATCCTCCTCACCAAATGATCAATTGGGGATTTATAAAAATCTACCTTCAAAGCATTCCTAAGGAAATCCATCCACATCCCTAATCCCAACCAAACTAAATCCTAAAATAGCTTCACAAATAATATCCAATACAATAACCCCCCGCCCACCTTCCCACCATAACTATGATAATTTTGTGGGATGCATCACTTATATTCTCTCATGAGTTACAACTATCAAAATCAAATCCAAAAATCCCAATTTTATTGTCATCACTATACATGACAAGGCGATTGTCCTAGGACCATTTACTTCATCCTCACAAACCTCCCAATGCAATCTCTTAGAAGATCTTGTGAGGACTCCATCATAATATCTATCCTATATCTTCTAAAGACATCACCAATCCATAGAGATATATTAGACTGGTCCTTGCAAGAATCATGTTTTTCTAATGACATTGACCCTAAGAAATTCTAGGCACTTATAAGGACATTTTAACTACATATCCACTTACATTTAACAAAAGTGGCATGCCTCTCATTGACCCATCCCATAATCAAACCTTGTGCATTGAAGTCCTTATAGAAAAATACAAGGTAAAGTGAGTCCTACTTGAAAATGAATCTACCTTGGATAGATATGTACATTAAAATTTAGTAAAAAAGTAGGATCTTCTACTATGGTTTTAGAACCTTAATTAATTACCATTAAAGAATATGATAATACAAAGCAAGATTTTGAGGGCACTCTATGCCTTCCTATACAAGTGATCTGGCCTTATAATATACTATGTGTCATGTAATTGATCTTGACATCCCAATAATCTCCTCCTTTCTCATCTATGGTTCCATGACATGTAATTCATATCATCCACATATCATGAATACATCAAGTTCCCCCACAACAACATTGAAGTTACCATTAATTTTGATCCATATTCTTTTTGAATAGTATTGATCCTTGGATACCTCCTATCAATAATACCATTATTGTTTAAGTATTTATGTCATGAACCCCAATGCAACTAAGGCTTCATCCTATATCAACTCAAACACTTTATCACATTCATTCACCCCATCCACTACGCTTGATCCCATGATCCCTAAAGTCAAGATCCCTAAAAATGGTTGCACATAGTACGAGTTGTATAACACCTTTCACAATGGTACAATGCCTATCTCTCCCCATCCATATATACAACCCTCTCAAAGGGTATCAAACACTAAGGAGTATGAAACCATAATACTTTATCCACCTATAGCATTAGAAGATGATCAAGTTGAAGAGGATGCCACTACCTAGTTTTATAGAGATCAATTAGATATAGATGATAATTCCCTATTCATGTCCATATTAGTCAAAATATGAGCTATAAGGGGAAGGGATTGGAACTTGATGAGAAAGATATCGTACAACCCATGTGTCCCCCAACTAACTTCTATAGATAGAAGGGGAATAGGATATATACCTTCATAAACATGAAACACAAAATCATCAAGTACGTTTAAAGATGATGAGATAACCACCAATGTTATAGATAATGTCACAAATATAATCATCACAGTCTCATTTGATGATTTGGATATCTACCCACTACTCACCAATAATTTCATCCTTGTAAGTGACCTTCCACTCCACTATCTTGAATTGATAGATTGGAATAAGGCTTTGCAACCCTCAATGTATTGTAAAATGATGAGGCTCACATGGTTTCATGATACCATACCTCTTGGAAATCATAAGCTAAATTTTGTTTATGAATTAAAAATCAATACATACTTTGGGTATGATGAGTTACTTAGTCATAAAATATAAAATAAAAAACATAATAAGAGGTCCCCTATTGAAAACCTCCTTGATTCATTAACAAACCCAAAAAATGTTAAAGTAAAGGATGTATCTTTCAATGAAAACTTTCTTGAGGTGTCAGAATATGAGGATTTCAATCTTCCCCTCATAGATCCAAATGACTTGAAATTATCTACAATTCTAGTTGAAGAGGCCTAAGAGATTAACCTAGGTACAGATGCAAATCGAAAATCACATATATGGTAGTAAATCTCTCATCTAAAGAAGAAAATTTGTCTACCATATTACAAAAGGAATACAATAAATTTGCATGGTCCTCACTGATATGCCTAGCTTGAATCCATCCTTAGTTGTCCATCACTTAGTAGTGCATCTTAATGAAAAGTTTATCAAGCAAAAGCTATGAAATATGTGTCCCTTAATTTCTATTTTGTCCTAAAAAGAGCTACATGAACTACTTGAAGCAAGGTTCATTCACACAATCCTCTATCTAGAATGGGTGTCTAAAATTGTCCTAGTTGCCAAGGTAACCTAGGGAATTCATATTTGCATTGACTTTAGATATATCAACAAAGAATGTTGTAAGAATTACTTCCCACTTTTTCAAAATCAATATCATTGTAGACCTTATAATTGAACATGAAATGTTATCCCTCATGGATTATTTCTAAGGGTACAATAAAAAATACATGGTCATAGAGGACTAGCATAAAATAGCATTTATTACTCCATGAAAAACCTTTCGCTATTATTTCATGTCATTTATCCTTAAAAATGTAGGAATTACGTAGCAAAGATCAATGACAATAATATTTCATGGTTCAATTCACATCATCATGGATGAGTATTTGGATGGTCTACTAGGTAAATTCAAGATAAGAGAAGGACACCCTTAAGTCCTTTAGTGTATCCTTAATTGCTTAGCTAAATACCAAGTAAACCTTGATCCAAATAAGTGTATCTTTAAATCACCTTAGGAAAGCTATCAAGCTTCTTTATAGATGAACACATAGAGGAATCAAGGCCAAGCCAACTAAAGTTAGGGCCATATAAAATTCCATCAACCAAGAAACTTAAAAAAATATGTAACCTTTAAGGAAAACTCTACGCAACCTGATTTATTGCACAACTTGAAGATAAATGCCAACTATTTTCTGACATACTATGTAAGAATGTAGTATTCCAATGGGATAACTCTTGATAGCAAGCTTTTGATCAAATAAAGGAATATTTAGCATCACCTCCTATACTTATGGATCCAATTCCAAGCAAGGCCCTCTTGTTATGTATCTTTTCCACATCAATATAAATAGGAGCACATTTAGCACAAAATGATGAGATAGGAAAATAGTGTGTCATATATTATATTAACTACACCTTGCCGGGATACAAGCTTGACTATAATCCAATGGAGAAGGCATGACTTCTATTGTATTCAACTCACAAAAGCTTCAACATTACATGCTTATTCATCCAAACATGTTCATCTCCAAGGTTGATCCACTCAAGTACCTTCTCTTAAGATCATCCCTTACATGAGAAATGGCTAAGTGGGTCATACTCAATGAGTCTAACATTGAATATATGTATGAAAAAACCATCAAGGTTTAGGTTGTTGTAGATTAGTTAGAAAAATTTCCCATAAAAAATACACACACCTTAATTATTTATTTTTATTATCAGTTTATTTTCATGGTCAATGATGCATCATTACGGAAGCTCTACTTTGATGAATTATACACATAACATGGTTGTAGAGAAGACATCCTATTTGCTACTCTACAAGGCAATTTCATTCAAAAAAATTTAACTTAGTCTTTCCCTACACTAATAAAATGGTAAAATATGAGGCCATGATTAGAGGACTAAGAATGACCATTCAATGGAATACCACTTAGTTACAATTATATGTGGTTTCTTAATTGGTCACCAAATAGGTGAACAATGACTTTCAAACAAAATATGGCAAGATCCTCCCCCACAAGTATATGGTGGATAAATTCAAATAATACTTCATGCATATCTAGTTTGAACAAGTTCCTCATCTCAATAACAAAGCTATAAATGTCACAGTTACCATTGGATCATTGATAGACTTGCCACAAGACAACTAGAGGTGTAAGTTTCTAGTAGAACAACTATTGAATCCAAAATATGATGTACTTGATTTTGAGTTGATGTGTGAGATCATTGGTACCAAATGCCCTTGGTATCATGATATATATAAGGAAAGGTATCAAAACAAATTCCTAAATTAATCTTGAGAGGAGGGTGATGAAAAAAAAAATTAATTTTTTTACAACACTTACAAAAAAAATAAAAATAAGCATAAACATAATGCATACCACAACATGGTGATTTATGTGGGGAAAACCCTTTCAAGAGAAAAAAAACCCACAGTCTAAAATCTGCCCAATATATTATTCAGAAATCACAATATTACAATATACTTGTAGAGAAAGCTTCTCACAATAGTATCATCAACCAACGATCCAAAGGCAACTCAATATCTATAAGATTCTTACACACAACCTCCATCTCATGAAGCCAATATATAGGAGATACAATGCATTAAACCATCAAATGGAATTACAAAACCATGAGCTAAAACAACACAAAAAGTGGTGCCCAATATCATCTCCTATCTAAGATGCCCTATAATGTGTCAAAACACACACCAACACATGTTACTCCCTCTTACAACTCGTTTATGTGTCCAACATATTTTTACATCTCCCATTTTAGAAGATGCAATGTCCATAGGCTATAAATTTTGATCTAAGAGTTTGATTTATGAACTATTTGGACCATTGGAAAGCTTGTGAAGTGATATATCAAGCTATAACCCATTATGTCAGTTAGAACTACTTTTAGACCCAAAAATGCCTATAAGGAATTCAAATTGGACTTTATATTTTAAAAGAATAGAAACTTTAATATCTTCAAATATAAACATGATCTCATGATTAAAATTTACCAACATGCATATATAGTCAATCTTAATCTATGCTCAAATGTAAACTTACTATAAATAGTAACCTTAAGTAATTGAAAGGTTGAGACACCATTTTCCTAACATTCTCCCAAACACCTTACAAGAGAAAAGGAAATATCTATAGCATAAATTAATCATTAAGGGTCATGAGAACTATAGACTTTGAACTAAAATTCTTATACAACTTTCACTAAAGTCTCTATGATTACCAACTTCATCCTACCATCCTCAACCATATATTTGAAAAATGATATAGTATATCAATTTGCTTGGTCTTGTCATTTTATTTTGGGCTTTTATCTAAGAAAATTGCACTCTCACTATAATAAAATATCATGAAACCTTGTTTTATTTTGATATCTAAATACCATATCTTAAGCCAAATAGATTCTTTGTAAGAAAGAGTTGCTACCATATAATTAAATTCAATATCAGACAAAGCAACCACAATTGTCTCTTACTCATTGAATTAATTGTACCACCAAATAAAGTAAACAAGTAAGCATTGGTGGCTCATCTGCTATCAACATCATCTGCTCGGTCTAATTCTACATAACACGAATATCAAGGGAAATATTATCTCATATAAAATTACCATGATAACATAGGGAATACTCTATGTTACCTTGTAAAATTCTAAAGATACTTTTAAATATGTCCCGGTTAGTTCTACTAGGACTAAACATATGTCAAGAAAGACCTCCCACTGCTTAGGAAATGTTTGGTCTAGTGCAGACCATAACATACATCAAACTTCCTACTATACTCTAGTAAGGTACTTTTCTCATGTCTTCCATCTTTGATGGGGATGTAGGACAATATTAAGTAGATAACTTTATTCGAACTATAAAAGGAACATGCAATGGTCTATCTTGTGTGTTGCACCTCTATAATATTGAATTGACATACTTACTTTATCCAAGCCAAAGATTTTTATTCACTCTATGTCTTCTAATTTCCATCCCGGGAATGTGTTTAGTTGCTCCAAGATCTTTCATTTCAAATTTAGCTACAATTAGGAACTTTATCTTTGAAATCATACCCTTCTATTTACTAATAAAGAACACATCATTCGCATATGTTGCAATAAATGGGAAATTATAACCATCAATTTTATGATAAACACAATGATATTATTTACAAGCCTCAAATACCAAACTTAGCACACGTATGAATTTATAGTACCACATCCTAGGACTCTATTTGAGGAAATACAAATATTTCTTTAATTTACAAAGTATAGTGTTATGGATGTGTCATATAAATATCCTTCTCCAAATCACCATAAAGGAAAGTTGTTTTCACATCCATTTTCTCAATTGCTAGATCATGAGAAATAATAATATAAAGCAAGAATCTAATGCATGCCATTTTTGCAATGGGATAAAAATATCTCACCAATATCAACACCCTTAACTTGAGAGTAACATTTCACAACTAGCTATTCTATATACCTCTCAATACCTTTGGATCTAAAATAATATTTTTCTTGGACACCCATTCACAACCAATAGTATTTCATCCTTTAGGTAATGGTACTAGATCCCATGAATCATTATTTTTTAAAGGTATAATTTATTCATATAGAAATATTCCAAGATTATGCATCATTCATATTTAATGCCTCTTCTATAGATCTAGGTTCATTCATGTTAGCATTCAAAGAAAATATATATCTCCAATTATCATGTAAATACATTTCAAGTGGTTGTCTATGCTTTGTAGACCTTTAAACAAGACAAGTTAGAGGTTCTTCCTCCTCTTTTGAAGATTCAAAGCTAGATGAGCTCTCCCCAACTTCTTATCTATGTAGGGGCCTTAATTCAAGTTTCTTAGGCTTAGAAGGAATTTGATTCATATCTTCCTATTTAGTTTGTTATTTTTATAATATAATAGAAGAAGGCTTAAATTATTTAAAAATAATAATTCTAATATTATCGTATGTGCAATTGGATGCCAAATCTTGTATCCCTTCATATCATAACTATATCTAATGATGATGCATTGTATAGCCTTGTTCTCTAGCTTTGTTCACTTCCCCTTTAGTACATGTAAATATGCCTTATAACAAAAAACTCTAAGATGTTGCAGAGAAGGATTGCGACTTAACCACACCTCCAAAGGCATTTTATCAACAAGAGATAATATATGAGACCTATTAATCAAGTAGCATAGTGGGAATAGCTTCAACCCATAACTTTTGTTCTATTTGAGCACCATTATACATACTCTTATCCTTCTCCCTCAATATCCTATTCATTCTTTCATCAAATCCATTATGTTGTGGAGAATATGGAGTTGTATTTTATATTAGAATACTAGATTATTTATAGAATCTATTAAAAATCATTAGAAAAAAATTCACAACATTTTTAGTCCTTAAACATTGTATTTTCTTCCCAATTTGCAACTCAATCATTGCTTTAAATTCTTTAAATTGATAAAAAAAAAAAACTTCACATTTACTCTTTAGCAAATATACTACTACAATTATCAATAAATGAAACATAATATGTGGATTTTCCAATGGGAGGAACATCTACAAGACCAACAAAATAAAAATAAATAAATTCAATACACCACAAAATTTATTGTCATAACTCTCTTTTTTTTATCTTGATTGGACTTCTTCTTCTTCTTGTTGTTGTTGTTATTATCATCATCTTTATTATTATTAATCTTATGAGTAATGTTAGTTAGAGATGAAAAATTGAATAAGTATGGAATTATTTTGAAATAGAAGAATTAATAAGTGGTGACTCACACATGAGGTCATAAATTATTTGGGAAATTATTTATTCTCTCAATATTCTAAATTAAGAACATGGTGTAGGAGAAATAAGAACATTCTAGAAGGGAATTTCAAATTCAAAATGCATGGTCAAATGTAACTGCCACTATGACAAGTTGTAAGGAATATGTCTTGCATGAAATAGTTTCAAATTCAAAATTTAATATTCATGCAACCCCCACTTTTGCATGAAAAAAAAGAATATGTGAATCAATTAATTCCTTTAGTAGTGGGAAAATGACTCCCTTTCTATATAATGGATTTCAATTTTCAAAATAGTAGTTCATGGTTTTTGGATGAAAAGTATGTTGGCATTTGTGCATAGTATGTTGACATGATGATATTATGTTGTCATTGATGTCAATATACAAGAGAGTGAACCGGCAATATGATGAAAAGTGAACCGGTATAATGTGGTGAACCAGTATATGTGCAAAGAAGTGAATAGGTATATTGAAGCTAAGCAGCTGGCAAAGAGAACTGGTATAGCGGTATAAACCGTTATATGAACAATAGGTGAAGCGATATGTTTGTCCAAGTGAACTGGTATGATGGAATGTGAACCGGCATATGGAATGTTTTCTAGTAAGGCTTAATATGGTATGACTACCGGTTGGTAGTCTTAGCTTAAGGGTTTTCGGTTGAAGTGTTCCAAGCCTGTGTGATTCAACCGATGACATTGTGTGATGAGCTAGCATTGTAATCAAGATCAGATCGTGTTGCCACGTTAGCCTTGTGTGCGTGAAGGATCTTGCATGAAGAAGATTGTTCCTATCTGGCTCAGGAATGTGTGAAGTCCCTGTAAATGGTGGAGAATGCGTGATGGGTTATCGCCTCCATGAAATGGTGAAGAATGAATGATGGAGAATATCTTGAGATCTATTCAAGACCGTTGTATTCAAATGCAAAGTGTTCAATGGCCAGGATTGAACTGCTTAAATTGCTTAACCTAAATGTTTAGGGTTTAGGGTTTATGCTACCGACCTATCTATTTCCTATAAGGTCGATGTTGTGTTTCATACTGAGGTTGTTGGCAAATGGTGTGTGTATCTAAGTGCAGAGATACATGATTCTTGCTAGACTAGATGAGATAAGAGGATTGATTCCTGCATAGTGTGTGTGCAAAAGGAAGGAACTTAAGCAGATTTGCATTAGGCATTGAATTCTATTATTAGATCATTGTAATACCTGTTGATCTTTAACCACTTCAATAGTTGGAAAATCCCTTAACCAGGTAGCTTTAACCAGCTTGTTGTAAATCCTTTAACAGGGTGACTCAAACTCATTGAGTTCTTGAAATCCTCTAACAAGGTAACCTCTAATAGGGTTTAACCCTTAACTGGGTATCTAGTCATCCCTTAATCGGGTGATCTCTAACAGGATCGGTTCCTAGCAGAACCTGTTGTAACAGTCTTTAACCAGACTAGGCTCCTAACAGAGCGAACCTTTAAAGAGTTCAAAAGCAGCTTATGGGTATTCATCCCCACTATGGTTTTTCCTAGTTGGGTACCCATGTGAAAAATCTGTGTGTCATGTGTAGTATTTTTCATGTGATGATTTAAGTGATTTGTGTCTGAAGGTAAATCATGTTGAGCTAGCTATTATTATATTTCTGATGATAGATTACCTATTTATGCATAAGGGTGAAATGGAAGTGTAGTATTAAGTTGAGTGGAAAGCTAAGTGATTAACCGGTTAATGCTTGTCACAGTCATTCTTAGCTTTACCTATTGTACTCTGTTTCAGACTGGTGTTATAGTCTCTCAGACATTTGTAGTGTTTGCAGTCAAACTAGTTCGGGAAAAGTTTTTGTGACTGTACTAATTCACCCCCCCTCTCAATACCAGTTTGCTACTTATTGTTCATCATTGAGTTATCAATTGGTATCAGAGCATCTTCTAGGTCCTCTGTGTTGTAAGCTTAACCGCTTGAGGGAAAGATCCTATTGTAATGATGAAGAGGGAAGGTCCAAAGTTCAATAGAGATAACTTCAAAATATGGAAGGACAGAATAAAGATTTACATCAGAAGCATGGGTGCTCAACACTGGAGCTATGTTGAGAATGCTTTTGTTATTCCTATCTGTACTCTCACTGATGATCAAAAGAGAGAAATATAGGAGAATGGGCAAGTCATGGAAGCCCTAATCAACAACTTATCTGACATTGAGTTTATTGATGTCTAGGATAAAGATAATCCCAAAGAATTATGGGACACTCTTGAGAATATCTATGGTGGTGATGAGCATGTAAAACAAGCTAAGGAAGAAAGCCTTAGAGGGAAGTTTGAAGACATGTGGATGGTTGAAGGTGAGACCACTCAACAGTATGGAATAAGAATCAAAATTGTTGTTGGAGATATCAAGAGTGCAGGTGGTAAAATGGAAGATTCCATTGTGGTAAGCAAAGTTCTAAGATCCTTATTACCGGTCTATGCAATTAGGGTTACTGCTATTCAGGAGTTGAGATCAATAGAAAAGATGAAGGTATCCCTAGACTCCATCATTGCAAAATTGACAGCCTATGAGCTAAATAGTTTTGATAGCAATGTTCAAAAGACTGAGTCAGCTTTTAGAGCTTTTGTTGTACCATCCAGAAAAGGAAAAGAAGCAAGCACCAGTGGTGAACCAAGATAGAGCAGAGAAATGGATGATGAGGAGATCCTAATGGAATTTGAAGCTCTTCTTGCCAGGAAACTTCCTAAAGGAATTGGTAAATACAGAGGTAAGCTCCCTTTGAAATGATTTTCTTGTAATTGGACAGGACATATTGCTATAAATTGTCCTAATGGTGACAACAAGGACAAACCAGAGAGGTTCAAGAAATTCAGAGGAAACCAGAGAAACTATTTTGTTGCAGTTGATGAAGGTGTCACAGATGAGGAATCGGAAGATGAAGAGAATGAAGATATTGTGTTTTTTGTAGTAAAGGAAGATGTGTCAGACAAGAAGGCTCTTGTCTCCTGCTTTGATAATTCCAATGAGTGAATTATTTATAGTGGTTGTTCTCATCATATGACTGGTGACCGGAGCAAGTTTTTATCTTTGGAAGAATATGATGGTGGTGTGGTTCACTTTGGTAATGATGCACCATGTATGGTCAGAGGAAGAGGGTTCATCTCTCTGAATGGAAAGAGCAGTGTTGACAATGTGTATTGGGTGGAAGGTCTCAGACACAATCTATTGAGTGTTGCCCAGCTGAATGATAGTGGACTCACTCTAGAATTCAAAAATGGAGTGTGCAAAATCAAAGGAAAGAATGGTGATTTGATGGCCACCGGTATGCAGACCAAAGGTAACTTATTTCAGCTAAATGCAAATATAAGTACATGTCTTATGGCTAAGTTTGATGATAGATGGATATGGCATAGGAGACTCTGCCATGTAAACTTTGATAGCATTGTGAAGGCCAGTAAGATCAAGGCAGTTAGAGGACTGTCGATGGTGAGCAAACCGGAAAATCCTTTGTGCAGAGAATGTCAACTGGGGAAAATGTCTTCCTCAACCTTCAAAGGTAAATCTTTCATAGCTGACAACTTACTTGATCTTGTGCTTACTGATTTGTGTGGTCCTATGAAAACTAGGAGTGTGCAGGGAGATAGGTATTTTATGATTCTTACAGATGATTGCTCAAGAATGATGTGGGTCACATTCTTGAAGGACAAGTTTGAAGCCTTTGGAAAGTTCAAAGCTTTCAGAGCATTGGTAGAAAAGGAAAGTGGTAGAAGAATCAAATGCCTTAGAACTTATCAAGGAGGGGAATTCACTTCTGGTGAATTCAACAAATATTGTGAAGAGAATGACATCAAGAGGCAACTATCTGACCCTTGGACTCCACAACAGAATGGCTTAGTAGAGAGAAACAACCGGATTGTGGTTGAAGTGGCTAGAACTATGTTGATCCAAGGAAAAGTTGCTCACACCTTTTGGAGAGAAGTGGTGAGCATTGTAGTCTACACAATGAACCAGGTACTCATCAAAAGGGAAAGGATAAGACTCCTTATAAGTACTGGACCAATAAGACACCAGTGGTAAGCTACTTTAGAATGTTTGGTAGCAAATGTTATATCAAGAGGAGTGAACATCAGAGCAAGTTCGATGAAAAATGTGATGAAGGAATATTCTTAGGATATTCCAACAAGAGTAAAGCTCTCAAATTTTTCAACAATAGGACTTAGAGAATTGTGGAAAGCATCAATGTTAGGGTTGATGAAAAATCTAGGAAACCTGAGGAAACCGACAATGAGAAAGTAGGAGATGAACTGGTAGTAACCTTCTAGGAACCGGTTGCAAATCAGCCCAGTACCAGTAATTGTGTTCCTACACCAGTGGATGCTGATGCTGATGAAGATGAGGATGAAGAAGAAAAGCAAGAAGAATCTATTAAGAACATACCTAAGTATGTCAAACTCAATCATGATCCAAAGCAGATCATAGGAGACAAAGATGCAGGAATTCTTACAAGAAGAAAGGTCAGACAAAGCTCATGTATGATCTTTGAATTTGAGCCTAAATCATTTAAAGAGGCACATAAAGGTGAAGACCAGATCAAGGCAATGGAGGAGGAACTTGACCAGATAAAGAAGAATGGTACATGGTCTTTGGTACCTAGACTGGAGCATAAAAATGTCATTGGAACCAAATGGGTTTTCAGAAACAAGCTAAATGAGGATGGCATAGTGGTAAGGAACAAAGCCAGACTAGTGTGTAAAGGATACACCCAAGAAGAAGGAGAAGACTATGGAGAAACCTTTGCTTCAGTAACAAGATTGGAAGGAGTGTGTATGCTTCTTGCATATGCATCTTTTAAAGGATTCAAGGTATATCAAATGGATGTAAAATTTGCATTCCTAAATGGAATACTTGAAGAGGAGGTGTACATAGAACAACCAGATGGGTTTACCCTATCAGAAGATAGTGACATGGTGTGTAGGCTACATAAATCCTTGTATGGACTAAAGCAGGCACCTAGAGCATGGTGTGAACGCTTGCACTCCCATCTTGTGAAGATTGGATTTGAAAGAACAAGTGAAGATAGCAATATCTATTTGAAATCAGAAGGAGATCAGATTCTAATTTGTGAAGTATTTGTTGATGACATCATCTTTGAAGGAGATGACAAGATGAGTCATGATTTTGCAGGTGAGATGAAAAAGGAGTTTGAGATGTCACTCATAGGGGAAATTAAGTTCTTCATTGGACAGTAGAGTCAACAAATGAAAGAAGGAATCTTTATTACTCAGTCCAAGTATGTCAAAGAGGTGTTGAAGACCTTTGGCATGGAAGACAGTAAACTGGTTGGTACACCAATGGTGACCGGTTGTAAATTATCAAAAGAGGATGACTTGGCATTGGTAAATGAGAAGGATTACTGATCAATGATTGGTAAGTTGCATTATGTAGTGCATAGTAGACCGGACATTGCACATGCAGTGGGTATTACCGCTCAGTTTCAACAAAGCCCAAGAGAATCCCACTTGGTAGCAGTCAAGCGGATTCTTAGATATCTGAAGGGAATAGTTGACTATGGGTTATGGTATCCATACAATAATGATTTCAACCTAAAAGTGTTTACAAATGTTGATTGGGCTAGTAATGTAGATGACCAGAAGAGCACAACTGGTGGTGCATTCTTCCTTGGTGGTAGACTAGTCTCATGGATGAGCAAAAAGCAGAGTTGTATCTCTCAATCTACAGCAGAAGCGGAGTATGTTGCAGCTTTTATGAACTGCACCCAGACTATTTGGATGAAGTATGTATTAAATGGCTTCAAAATTCCTGTATCTAAACCGATAAGCATATTTTGTGACAATACAAGTGCAATTAACATTTCCAAGAATCTGGTTTTGCATGCTAGAACCAAGCACTTTGAGCTCAAGTATCATTTCTTGAGGGAGAAGGTTCAGAACAAGGAGGTTGTGTTGGAACATGTTTCCAATAAGGAGCAGTTAGCAGACATATTCACCAAGCCTCTACCAAAGGCTATATTTACCTATTTGAGAGGTGAATTAGGGGTGCTGCCCCTTCAAGAGGTGAACTAAAAGTTTGTGCTCCACATTAGTCAGGTATTACAGTGTCCAATATTTTTTAGGATTGATGTGTTGAAGGATGCTACTCCTCAGGGGGAGCAGCATAGTGGAACAGGAAAACTTGTGCCTCCACTTTGGCATTGTTGTCAAAGGTGGAGAAGATGTGAAGTGGAGAAGATATCTGTAGCAGAAGATGTGATGCTAGGTAATATCTTTGTATATTGCCATCAATGCCAAAGGGGGAGATTGTTGGCATTTGTGCAAAGTATGTTGATGTTGTCATTGATGTCAATATACAAGAGAGTGAACCGACAATATGTTGAAAAGTGAACCGGTATAATGTGGTGAACCCGTATATGTGCAAAGAAGTGAACAGGTATATTGAAGCTAAGCAGGTGGCAAAGAGAATTGGTATAGTGGTATAAACCATTATATGAGAAATAGATGAAGCGGTATGTTTGTCCAAGTGAACTGGTATGATGGAATGTGAACCAGCATATGGAATGTTTTCTAGTAAGGCTTAATATGGTATGACTATCGGTTGGTAGTCTTAGCTTAAGGGTTTCCGGTTGAAGTGTTCCAAGCCTGTGTGATTCAACCGATGACATTGTGTGATGAGCTAGCATTGTAATCAAGATCAGATCATGTTGCCATGTCAGCCTTGTGCGTGTGAAGGATCTTGCATGAAGAAGATTGTTCCTATCTGGCTCAGGAATGTGTGAAGTCCCTGTAAATGGTGGAGAATGCATGATGGGTTATCGCCTCCATGAAATAGTGAAGAATAAATGATGGAGAATATCTTGAGATCTATTCAAGACCATTGTATTCAAATGCAAAGTGTTCAATGGCGAGGATTGAACTGCTTAAATTGCTTAACCTAAATGTTTAGGGTTTAGGGTTTATGCTACCGACCTATCTGTTTTCTGTAAGGTCGATGTTGTGTTTCATACTGAGGTTGTTGGCAAATGGTGTGTGTGTATCTAAGTGCAGAGATACATGATTCTTGCCAGACCAGATGAGATAAGAGGATTGATTCCTGCATAGTGTGTGTGCAGAAGGAAGGAACTTAAGCAGATTTGTATTAGGCATTGAATTCTATTATTAGATCATTGTAATACCTGTTGATCTTTAACCACTTCAACAGTTGGAAAATCCCTTAACCGGGTAGCTTTAACCAGCTTGCTATAAATCCTTTAACAGGGTGACTCAAACTCATTGAGTTCTTGAAATCCTCTAACAAGGTAACCTCTAACAGGGTTTAACCCTTAACCGGGTATTTAGCCATCCCTTAATCGGGTGATCTCTAACAGGATCGGTTCCTAGTAGAACTTGTTGTAACAGTCTTTAACCAGACTAGGCTCCTAACAGAGCGAACTTCTAAAGAGTTCAAAAGTAGCTTGTGGGTATTCATCCCCACCGTGGTTTTTCCCAGTTGGGTTTCCACGTGAAAAATCTGTGTGTCATGTGTAGTATTTTTCATGTGATGATTTAAGTGATTTGTGTCTGAAGGTAAATCATGTTGAGCTAGCTTTTATTATATTTCTGATGATAGATTACCTATTTATGCATAAGGATGAAATGGAAGTGTAGTATTATGTTGAGTGGAAAGCTAAGTGATTAACCGGTTAATGTTTGTCATAGTCATTCTTAGCTTTGCCAGTTGCACTCTGTTTCAGACCAGTGTTATAGTCTGTCAGACATTTGCAGTGTTTGCAGTCAAACCGATTCAGGAAAATATTTTGTGACTATACTGATTCACCCCCCCCCCCCCCTCTCAATACTGGTTTGGTACTTATTGTTCATCATTGAGTTATCAAAGTATTATGGAATTCTTCATGTTAGTAGTAGGATTTTGTGAACACTTTGTAAGGTAGAAGATAGGTTTTTTTTGAAGTCTCTCAGAGGAGATTCTATCAAGCCACAAGGAAGCATTGAAAAAGATTAGCTAAGAGATTGAAGTCGATTCCTATAACAAGTTCTTCGCCCAATCCAGGTCCCCCCTTTTACATTCACTTGTTGCATGTATGAATCTTGTAATCTTCAAAAGAAATCTCATTTTAATCTCTTTTAGTTTTTTTTAGTTTCCATGTAGGAAAATATTTGATATTAGTTTTTTTTTTTTCTAAATATGCAAATCTCATTTAAATCTTTTTCAAAGAGAAAATAAATGATCTACTTTTTAGGAATAAAATAATATAAGTAAATACCTTTGTTTTATTAAAAAGAAATCAAGATAGAAAGAGGAAAAAAATCATGTGCTTTTTCCCTGTGTGAAATCTTTCCTCAAAATATGCATTGTATAATTTATCTTCTGAGAAATCTTTCTCTAGGTGAAAACTTTACCTCAAAATATTAATTTAGCCCAAATATTTTATACAATTTATTTCTCTCGGAAATTTTCCTCTCTATGAAACTTTACCTCTTTATTTCAAATGCATCTTGTAAACTATTTGTTTGAGAAATATTTTCTCATTATGAAAACTTTATCTTTATCTCAAATGGATTTTTCCTCTCTATGAAACTTTACCTCTTTATTTCAAATGCATCTTGTAAACTCTTTGTTTGAGAAATTTTTTCTCATTATGAAAACTTTATCTTTATCTCAAATGGGTTTTTCTAAGAAACATTTAGCCCTGTGGATAATCGTCTTTGTATCTATTCACTCCCACGAATGCTATGTTTTTCCCTTCTGAGTCTCTTTTTCTCTTATGAGTTCATTTATCTCTTAGGATAAATTATCTCTCCGTGCATTTCATTGGTCAGAATAATTTATTTTCCTGTGTTTATTCATCTCCTCCTAGAATAATTTACCTTAGTCTCTTTTGCTCTTATGAATTTATTTATATCTGGGGATAAATTATTTCTATGTGCTTTTCATTTCTCTGAATAATTTTTATTCATGTGTTTATTCTCCTCCCAGAATAATTTACTCCATATGTTTGCTTGACTCTCAGCATATTATTCTCCTTTGTTAAATTACCTCTCAGATTTATTTAACCTCTGCATTTAAACAAAATGAATTAAATAGTAGATTATATATATATATATATATATATATATATATATATATATATATATATATATATATATATATATATATATATATATATATATATATATATATATATATATATATATATATATATATATATATATATATATATATATATATATATATATATATATATATATATATATATATGTCTCTGTGTTTATTTCTCTGGAAAAGTATAATTTATGAAAAGCTATCTCTCTGTGAAATTTTTCAATTTTTTTTATTCCCAGAGTGAAATCTGTAAAATCTATCTCTCTTTTTTTTATTTCTCAAAGTGAAATTAGTTAAAAACTCTCTCTGTGAACATTTTCATTTCTCAAAGTAAAATTTGTGTGTTCTACCTCTCTATGAAATCTTTACCTCTCAAAATTATGATCTGTGAAATTCATCCCTTTGTGTACAAATATCTTGTCTATTTATCTCTGGAATACTCATCTACCTTTGTCTATTACCCATCCATGTGTACAATATCTCTGTAAACAAGAAATTTTATCTAATAAAAATAGGAATAATAATAATAAACCCCAAAATCATTATATATATATAATACCATTTTTATTATGATTGTTGAATATAACAATTATATCTTTATTTTTCCATGGGATAAAAGAAAACGCTTTTTGTTGCTTCTTGTTTTAAAGAATTCTTTTTAGTATCCTCTCATACTATATTAAGAGAAAGTTTATTTTTTGAGTGTTATGAAATAATCAAATTTATTTATTTGAGTTATTTAATAAAAAAAGTATTTTATTTGTTGAAGATAACTAAAGTTTATTTGTAATAATTAAAATTCTTTTATTAAAGGTAAAGGAAATAATCATATCTTTTTAAGATTATTTTGTTGAAATTTATTTATATTTAAGTTGTTAGCAAATATTTATTTGTATCATTAGGATTAATTTGCACATTTGAAAATTAAAAATTATTCATATTAGTTGAATTGATTTATAGTTAAGCATTACAAATAATTTTAATAGTTAAAAATTTGTTCAATTTATTTAGAATCTAAGGATTTATTCTTAAGTGTAAAATATAGTATTAAAGAAAAAAATTAAAGTGGTAATAAATTTCCTAGGGAGGAGAACGACAAATGTAACTCATGATTAAAGAGTTTGATATGGAAATTTAAGTTGTAAATTTGGACCTTCCTTTTAATAAATACTTTATCTATAAAGATCTCACTATCTCCCTCAAAGATGGGAAAAGAGCCTTTGGGAGTTTTAAAGTAAAATTATTGCATAAGGAAATGGTCAAATTACACTTGTGGAATTCAAATAGATAATTGAACATTAAGAGATTTATTATAATGAATTAATCATTCTTAGGATGTAGATAAAATGGTTAAATCTCCTTATTAAATAAAATAGTTGACTTAAGAAAAACAAAAGAAAGGGAATTGACAATGCTCTCATGCATCTTGGGAAGCTTTTGCACCAATGAAATTATTCAAAGTATTGGATTCTCCCTTATTAGTTAGTCTCAAATGGAACCTACTAGTAAATGGATTTCTCCAAAACATTCAATACATTTCAAATATTTAATTTCTTTATTTCGAAACTACCCCTTTGTACATTTAAATTTGTGCAAGTATTAAGGGATAAAATAATTTACTTACTATGTAAATGTGCTTAGATTCATAGCACTCTTCATGCATTTCAATCAATATGAATTTCCTTCAATCCAAGAAGTTGAATATTTGACTCGTCTCTTTGTTATATTTCAAGGCATAGAGGATGGCCATTTCTATTAATGGTTAAAAACATTTACCTTCTTGCTATAAAGAAACATAGGGCTAGTAAAGGAGAAGTTACTTTTATATTGCAAGTAATTAGTATAGATATATTTGATTAACCTTTAAGTTTCGAAATGATTTTCATACAATCTAAAGGGTATAATCTATTTTGGAAGAATAGAACTATTAATCAAGGCATAAAGAAATTTTATTTGAAAACCAAAATAGTTTAGTAAATGGGTGTGACAAAGGTTGAAATCTTTTACATGGGATTATTAAACCTGACTTACTTTGCAGACCTCAAATTTAGTACTTATCTCTAATTTATAAATTATCTAATGAAACTTACCTTCGAAGCTAAACAAAGTTAGGATTCATTGTTCTAAGATTATTGGGTTCTACCATTATTAAGCAAATGAGTTTTCAAGAAAACCACCCTATGATCACTTGGAGAGTAATATAATAAATTTTAATTGAAGTACATTTTAGGAGCAAGCATTACTAGCTCACTTCTAAGAATTTGGAATTGAAGAGGTTGTTATATGTAGAAATTATCTAAGGATAAAGTTAACATTATTTCAAGTGGAAGAAATAGTTAGTTATCTCTTGTAATCTTGCAAGGAATTGACATTGGTTCTAAAGCAACTAGAGGAAGATTGATTCAAATTGCTTGGGTTCTTTATTTTAGTTGATTAGCAAGTATTATACTCTCTTCTAATCTTATTTTCAAACAATTAGTGATTAAAATATTGTGGTTATTAAAGCTTATTGTTAATAGTTCTTTTCTTTTTTTCTTCAAACAAGTGAATATTAAATTCATTTCCAAAGTATTATTATTAGATAATTTATTTTTCTTTAAGCAAATTAGTACCTTTAAAGCAATAAGATTCATATTTAAAGTAAGGTTATCATTTGTAGAAAACACTTAAAGATAGAATTCATGTTGCTTCAAGTGGAAGAATTAGTTGGTTATTAATAATGTGATTACTTTCAAGCTCATTAATATTAAGTTTTTCTTTCAATCCAGTAAGTGTTAAAATTCATTTCTAAGGCCTTCCACCTAGGCATTGTATTTTCTTAAGAAATTTAGTATTTCAATCTTTTTCATAAGATATAATTTTAAAAGTTTCAAGCAAAAATTTCTTGTATATTATAGTTTTATTTTCATGATTGTATTAGTATATTGCTTTAAAAAAGATTTGTGAATTCAAAATTAGATTCCTAGTTAAAAAACTAAACAAGAGGAGACAAAACCAAAACCTTAGCAGCATTCGGTATCTATGGTGCCTTTGGGTCACGCTTACGAGTAATGTCATCATATTGAACTACTGCACTTAACACCTAATAAAGCTGCAACAATGATGTCTGTGGCATCATCCCTATAAATCATCAGGGAGAAATAAGGCTCATATGGAAGTTAAAAAATTCAAGGGGTGAGTAATCCCCCTTGGATCGATAATCTAAAAAGATAATTTTTAAAATGAATTTACATCCGCTTAGTTAAACCTTAGAAAACCCCATTAGGGTTTGGTGGTGTGTGATAATTTGGAATTTATCTATCTTGATGATTTTTCAAAGTATGATAATGGATTAAGGGTGATGTATTTAATAGGAAATAGGACCTAGTTGTTTTAGGCCACAAGCATGAGGCCACCTTGAGCCTTTTTGCTATAGAGCTACCATCATGGGTAGCAACCGCAAAGAAACTATATGGGACATTGACCCTAGAAAGGGTTGCGTACCCACCACACAATTTACATTAAACCATAGTTAGAAACTAGAACTACATACTTTACACCTTGATCTCGTGCTGAAACGAGTATGTAGGTAGTCTAGGAACGAAGTTGTCCCTTGTACTCAGGCGTTCAGGGATGGGGATTAGGATTTGGTTATGGGTGAGTAGTTGGTTCTTGAAGCTCCTGGGTCTTTTAATCAAATGGTGCAAATAATAATTGAAAGATTAAAATTAATTCAATGAATACTCAAAAGGAAACCCTGTATGGATTTGCTTGACTTCCCGAGGCTTTAGGCCAAATTCTAAGGTGGAACTCAAGCTTGTTTATGTAATTATTTTAATACTCCTAAGGACGGGGACCTCGGTACACTCCTAGTAGGGGAGTGTAGTCTTTAGAGAGTGGCTCAGGACTCGAATGGTCTCGATGAGTCTAAAGTCTCTGGCCAGAGCATATCCTATTCTTATGAATAGATGCCCACTCTATTTGGGTAGATGCCTATCTTGGATTGGATAGATGAAACCTCTTGTCCCGTATGGACAAATGCCTAACCCATATGGTTAGATGCCTAGTCCCGTATGGATAGATGTCTAACCCGTATGGTTAGATGCCCATCCTGGTTGGATGGATGCCTATCTCATTTGGATAGATGTACCTAAGTATGTGATTGAATAAAAAATAAATAAGAATAAGAAATCAATATTTTTATATATTAGAAAAAAAAAAATCAGTTGAGTTTTTGGATTAAGTTAAGTGGGTTATTACATTTATGAGAACTTGAGTAAAATTGAACACGATTTTAGTTTTCATAAATGCATATTATAATCAATTAAACCTTCAAGAATATTTTTATTTTTCAAGGTATTTAGGCCCTTTTCTCCAATGTGGAAAAGCATTTGGTGCCACATCGTAGTCTTCTTGTAGGTAACTTTGATTCAAAAGTAAAATCACCCTTAGGTACTTAGAAGCCACGACCATCCACTAAAGATGAAACCCTCACCTTTTCCAACAAAGTAGCAATATACTTGCTTTTCACAAAAGTACTATTGCGCTCAATAGTGCGTACATCAAGCTTATACAATGTGCCAAATCCAACACCTCTATAAATTGGCATAACATATCTATCCATCTTTTGTCCTACATCAAAAAAGACAATTTGCACACCCATATCTATTAGTTTTCTCATAAATTTTTTTTTTTTTTGTTAATCCAAGGAAATATAGAAAACTATTGATTCTTTTTTATTCTACCATCATGAAACCTAATTATAATTTTACCATGACCAATAATATTTAAATTAGAACCATCACCCAAGTAAACCTCGCCTCTATCAAATTATTCATATTAATAAAACCAATCTCTATTAGAGGTCTAATGAAAATTTTCACTCAATTCAAGTAACCATGAATTATTACTTGGCTAAGGATGCAATGAAAGCATCACAATCTTCCTTCTTAGACTCAAAGACAAAATCAAATTTCTTCTGTTTATTCTTCTTTTCTTCTTTGCACTCCTTATGAAAGCTATAAGCTTACTATAGTTCCAGCAAATAACTTTGCATTTTCTAGGGGATTTGGATCTCCCTTGGACTTGGACTTATCACACTTTCATTCTTCTTGCCTTTTTTCTTAGGTATTCCATGAAAAATTAGGAGCTCCTTTTCATTGATAGATATCTTCCTCCTTATCTCTTCAAAAAGAAGAGAACCCAACATCTTCAATTTTCAATACAATAAAAGTATTCCCAATATCCATAACAAGAGAATCCAACAAATTATAGAAAGTACAAAACAAGGTCTAACATTTCTTCTCATGCATTTTGACACCAACTAATGCTAAATGAGTCATCAACATATGTAATTCTTCTAGGTGGTCTTCGATTCATCCACCCTCTTCCATTCTCAAGGAATATAATTTCTTCCTTAATAAATTCTTATTCCCTAAATATTTGGCTTGATGCATCTCACCAAGTTTCTTCCATAGTTTTTTTGTAGAGGACTCTTCACGGACATTGATTAAAATAGATTTTTTCAAGAACAATCTAATTAGACCATTGGATTTATAGTCCATAACATCATATCAAACATATAAAGTAGCATTTGCAATCTTTAAAGCATTTCATCAACAACATCTCATAGATCTTAATCTATTAACTGATCCTCCATCTTTAGCTTCCACATCTCAAAATTATTACCAAAAATATTCTCCACCTCTATTCTCTCTGTTAAAATTTTCATGTAAAAATTATTTCAACAAGATCAAAAAGTATCTTCTACATAGATCCCACTCAAAACTATATTAGTTCAAAAAACTAACAACCCACAATTGAAATCAAAGGTGATGATGCGCTTATACCACTTGTAAGGAAGTTAAGGTAGAAGAACAAATTCCTACACTAATATTGAGAGGAGGGTTATGAAAAAACTATTTTAGATCTTTTACAACAATTATAAGAATAAAATGGAAATAAACATAAGTATCATGCATACCACAACAAGTGATCTACATAGAGAAAATACTTTCAAGAGATAAAACCCTACACTCCAAAAGTTACCCAATATATTATTTATAAATCACTAAATTACAATATACTTGTAAATAAATATTCTCACAAGAGTATCACCGATCAAATATTTGGAGACAACTCAATATCTATAAGATTTTTACATTCAACCTCCATCTCATGTGTGCCTAATATGAAGGAGATACAATGAAATTGTCAAATGATATTACAAAACCATGAGCTAAAACCACCCAAAAAGTGGTGCTCAATCTTATCTCCAACCAAATATTCCCTTGATGTGTCAAAACACACACAAACACATGTAACTCCCTCTTACATATCATTTATGTGTTCAACACATTTCTTCATCTTCAATTTTAGGAGATCCAATTTTTTAGTTGAGAGTTCGATTGATGAAGTGTTTGAACTACCAGAAAGATTGTGAAGTGATCTACAAGTTCTAACCTACTATGCAAATAACAACCACTTTTTGGCCCAATAAATGCCTCTAAGGCCTTCAAAAATGAAAACTTTAATATTTTCAAATTCAAACATGACCTTGCAATGAAAACTTATCAGCATGCATATATAGTCAATCTATAGCTTTGGGGAAAATTTTGAACAAATCTGCACTCAAATGTAAACTTGCTATAAATAGTAATCTTAAACAATTGCAAGGTTGAGACAATTTTTTCCTAAAAACATCTTCATGATCAAACTCTACCACCTAATCTCACACGCAACCAACGCAAATCCTTCATTGAATGTGTATCTTGTTAAACCCTTTTTAGAGATACACTTTATTGTCGAGGCTACGATGACTCCTTATTATTGTAATAACCCATCTTCATTTCCTATTTCGTGTAATAACCCACCAAAATTGATTCAACAAAAATTGAGTATTATTTTTTTTTTCATTATGTTTTATTCAATTGCATACTCTGGGCATCCATCCAATTAGGATTAGGCATTCATCCATTCGGGATGAGCTTCTAACCATACGGGTTAGGCAATTGTCCATACGGGACGTAAAATTCCATCTATCCAATACGGGATAGGCATCTACCCATACGGGGTAGGCATCCATCCAAACGGGATAGGAGATGCTCTGGCCAGAGACTTAGACTCATCGGGACCATTCGGGTCCTGATCCACTCACTAAGTACTACACTCTTCTAACAAGAATGCACCGAGGTCGCCGTCCTTAGGAGTAATTAAAAATAACACAAGCTTGAATTCCGCCTCGGAATTTGGCTTAAAGCCTCGGGAAGTCAAGCGAATCCATACGGGATTCCTTCTGAGTAAGCATTGAATTAAATCGATTATCTTATTTTCCATTTAGGATTCTTACTCAACCAAGCCTAGACCCCACCCACGAATGCCTGAGTACGAGGGACAACTCCGTCCCAAGACTGCCTACATACCCGCTTCGGCACGGGATCAAGGCGTAAAGTATGTAGTTCTATTTTCTAATCTATGGTTTGGCGTAAAGTATGTAGTCCTTGGTTGTCCGACTTAAGCTCAAAGGGCTTCCCTAGTAAGAAGTGTCTCCACTTTTGCAGGGCATGCACAATTGCTGCCAACTCTAAGTCGTGGGGTGCATAATTGACTTCATGAGTCTTTAGCTTCCTAGATTCGTAAGCCACTACCCCTTCATCTTGGACAAGTACTCCTCCTAACCCTTCAATAGAAGCATCTGTTATGACTGTGAAGTGTCCATTTGGATCTGGTACCTTTAGAATGGGTGCTGAAGTTAGTTTTCCCTTCAAGATTTGAAATGCCTTATCACTTTGCTCGGTCCATACAAACCTTTTTCCCTTCCTTTGCAACGAGGTGATGGGGTTTGCTATCTTAGAGAATCCTTCCACAAACCTCCTATAGTAACCTGCTAGCCCCATAAAGCTTCTTACCTCTGAAACATTCTTAGGAATTGGCCATTCTACTATCGCCTTTATTTTATCTGGGTCGACTGCTATTCCTTCCTTTGATATTATATGCCCAAGATAGTGAATCTTTTCCTCAAAGAAGGCACATTTGGACAATTTTCCATATAACTTATGTTCTCTCAATCTTTACAAAACAATTTGTAGGTGCACTAAATGTTCCTCTTCATTTCTAGAGTAAATCAATATGTCATCCAAAAATACCAAAACAAACTTATCCAAGTAGTCATGGAATACACTATTCATTAGGTTCATGAATGCCGCTGGGGCATTAGTTACACCAAAAGGAACTACTGTGAATTCGTAATGTCCATACCTCGTCCTGAAAGTTGTCTTCGAAATGTCTTCTTCCTTAATTCTGAGTTGATGATACCCTGACCGAAGATCTATCTTTGAGAAAACTGCCGCTCCTTTCATTTGGTCAAAAAGGTCCTCTATGCGAGGTAAGGGATACCTATTCTTTATGGTGACTTTGTTCAACATCCTATAGTCGATGCATAGCCTTAAGGTTCCATCCTTCTTCTTAACAAATAAAACTGGCGCTCCCCATGGTGATACACTTGGCCTTATTAATCCCTTAGCTAAGAGTTCCTCTAATTGCATTTTGAGCTCTTGTAATTCGGTTGTGTTCATCCGGTAAGGTGCCTTTGATACTGGTTCAGCTCCTGGGAGTACTTCGATAGAAAAGTCAAACTTTCTCTTAGGGGGTAAACCAGGTAGTTCTTCTGGAAAAACATCCTTAAACTCCTTTAAGAAAGGGGTATTTTCAAATGTTGGTGTATTTTCCTCCTTTCCTTCATCAATTTCAACCATAAAGATTTGTCCCCCTCTCCTCCTTTCCTTCTTTAATTGCATTGCTGAGATAGTTTCTATATTGATGGGTTTAAACTTTCCTTGGATTTTGACCCTTTTCCCCCCATCATCCAAACATTCAACAACTTTGCTATAACAATCTACATTAGCTTGATGGTCTGCTAACCAACTCATTCCCATAATTACATCATATAATCCTAAGGGTGCCACATAGAGATCTACCCTTGTTTCGAACTCAGGGAATTGTACCCTTGCCCTCGGTAAACACTTAGTTACTTCCCTAGTTGCCTTATCCCCATATTGAACCGTCCATGATGACTCCATTTGATTAACTTTTAATGCATATTTGTTCACTAATTCGGGTGAGATGAAACATTCAGATGATCTAGTATCAATTAGAATTGATATTGGTTGTTCAAATAGTGTACCTGTAGTTTCCACGGGAACATTCTGGTATCTTCTTCTTTGGTTCCTAACCGCTGCATGAATCCTCTATTGGGGCCCTTGTTGGGGTTGATTGGCCCTAATTTGTCCTTGCATCCTGGGGCACTCTCTAGCAAAATGATTTTCCCCACACATAAAGCATCCCCCTGGAGGACCTCTCCTACCTTGATTTGTAGGGGGATCATTCCTTGTTTCATTTCCCCTGGGTGGATAAGTTATCCTGTTCTGCTGGTCATTCCTGTTATAGTTGCCCCTGTTATTATTGCCCCTGGTATTATCATTTCCATTCCTCTGATATTGATTAGGCGGTGGTCTCCTTTCAGAAGAGTTATTCCTTTGACCCTTGTTGAAATTAGTGTTTCCATTGAATTCTTGCTTCCTTTTAAATGAGTGGTTCCCATTATAGTTCCGTCCTGCTAGTGTTTGAATCTTCCTCTCTTGCCTTAGGGACTTTTCAAGTACTTCATTCATATTTCTGGGTCCATGCATATCAACCTCTGCCCCTATGTTGGTATTCAGCCCCAAAATGAATTTCCTTGCTTGGCCTTCTTCATCCTTTTGGTACATAGGCACATATTTAAGCAACTTGGCGAACTTATCCCAATATTGTTGAACGGATAGGGGCCCTTGACGTAGATTATGGAATTCTGTCACTTTCTCATCAAAGAACAATTGAGGGAGCCACCTATCTCGAAAATGGTGAACAAATTGATCCCATGTGATCGTATCCCTATTATACCCATTTTGTTCCTTGGTATTGGTCCACCAACTAGCCGCCTCCCCTGTGAGTTGATAGGAGCCCCATAAAGCCTTGGTTGTTTCGCTAAAATCTCTTAGCTCAAAATATTTTTCCATTTCATTTAGCCAATTCTCAGCCCCTTCACCAATCTGCCTCCCATCGAACTTAGGAGGGGTGATTTTCTTTAAATCCTTGGAGAGTTCCAATATGTTATTTTCCTTTCCATTACCCATCACATTTCCTTGATTGCTACCAGGGTTTCCATTCTCGGTACTACTTCTATTCTCATAGTCATTCTGCCTTTCCCTAAGGTCCTGCAGTGATTGTTCCAAGAAGTTGATTTTATCTCTTTGTTCGGTTAGAAGGTCGATTATAGCTTGGACCCCATCTCCGTTATTCCCTAGGTTGTGTCAAACCTCTTCATGATCTTCCCCATGGTTTCCTTTATGGTTTTCCTCATGGTTTTCCTCATGGCTTACCTCCCTTTGACTCCTAGTACGTCTTCCATTACCCCTTCCTCTTCCTCTTCCTCTTCCTCTTGCCATTCTAGGTTTTACCTGAAAGTTAAATTATGTAGTTAGTTTTTTTTGTGTAGAATAAAATTTAATTTCTATTATTGTAAAACATTCCCTTAGTTGAATAAATTGAAGTGAGCACAAGGCCTAGATTTGAACCTTTGCTCTGATACCACATGTAATAACCCATCTTCATTTCCTATTTCGTGTAATAACCCACCAAAATTGATTCAACAAAAATTGAGTATTATTTTTTTTTTCATTATGTTTTATTCAATTGCATACTCTGGGCATCCATCCAATTAGGATTAGGCATTCATCCATTCGGGATGAGCTTCTAACCATACGGGTTAGGCAATTGTCCATACGGGACGTAAAATTCCATCTATCCAATATGGGATAGGCATCTACCCATACGGGGTAGGCATCCATCCAAACGGGATAGGAGATGCTCTGGCCAGAGACTTAGACTCATCGGGACCATTCGGGTCCTGATCCACTCACTAAGTACTACACTCTTCTAACAAGAATGCACCGAGGTCGCCATCCTTAGGAGTAATTAAAAATAACACAAGCTTGAATTCCGCCTCGGAATTTGGCTTAAAGCCTCGGGAAGTCAAGCGAATCCATACGGGATTCCTTCTGAGTAAGCATTGAATTAAATTGATTATCTTATTTTCCATTTAGGATTCTTACTCAACCAAGCCTAGACCCCACCCACGAACGCCTGAGTACGAGGGACAACTCCATCCCAAGACTGCCTACATACCCGCTTCGGCACGGGATCAAGGCGTAAAGTATGTAGTTCTATTTTCTAATCTATGGTTTGATGTAAACTGATTTGTGGGTACGCAACCCTTTCTAGGGTCAGTGTCCCAGATAGTTTCTCTGTGGTTGCTACCCACGATGGTAGCACTTAAGCGAAGGCTCAAGATGGCCTATTGCTTGTGGCCTAAAAAAAAAGAAAATAACTAGATCCTAATACTTATCATGAACGTCACCCAATTGCAAAAAGCCAATATCCCTTCAAAGAAAAAAAGAAATCAATTCCATGAGAGATTTTAACTTGACCATCCCTAAGAGGGGTTTACTATGGTTTATCTCAATGGATGTGAAATTCATTTAAAAGTTATCTTATTAAATTATCGATCCAAGGGGGATTACTCGCCCCTCGGATTTTAACTTCCAAATGTCCCTTATTACTCCCCGACGATTTATAGGGACGATGCCACAGACGTCGTTGATGCAGCTTTATTAGGCGTTAAGTGCAGTAGTTCAACACGACGGCATTACCCGTAAGCATGACCCAGAGGCACCATATATACCGAACGCTGCTAGTTTTGGTTTTCCAACTTCCTTTGTTTAGTTTTCTAACTACGAATAACAAAAATGAAAGCGTAAATAATTGAAGTAACTACTTGAAGTGTAATTTGCATAACAATGAAACTTGCATAATAGTAATTGTATGAAAGATATAATTATTCTATAAATAATTCGCATGCTATGAACCATTAATAAAAGCAATTAATCTATGAGAAATTTGCATGACGTAAGAAGATTTAACGAGTCCAAAATAACGATTAAATTTAAGCATTTGTATTAATGTAAGTTAATCTGTAAAGACCAATCAAGTGTCCCAATGATTCTTAATGGGTTGAGTAACTTAATTTTAAAAGAATATAGTCTACAATTTTAAAACTTACTAAGGGCAATTTAATTATGAACTTGCTACATATTAGCCCAATTTTTTTTTCCTAAGTCGAAATACGATATCTTAAAGCTTACACAAAAAAAGGAATTCATTATTTCCTAAATGCCATTTCTATCAAATAAAAAAAAAAATTTAATTAAATAACAAATAGTAACTGACATAGATTATTAATTTACATATATAAAAAAAAATCCAATTTAAAATTTCAATTTACCAATTTGAAAAGGAAAAGAAACTTTTATTTAAATAACATATTTTACTTGGTAGTAAATAGGGTGCGGGGTGGGGACCACGGGTCCCATCACCCCTGCGGCCCTGCATGCGCAGGTCCGCAGAGATGAGGGGACCCGCGGGCCCCTCCGTACTCTGCGACGGTTACAATGTAACCGTCCATGCACACTGCTGACGTCTATTTTGTGCAAAACGCCATGCATTACGGGGGGGTTTTAAGAGATTTTTCTAAAGTTCGAAATGATTTCTTCTTTTTTTGGTTATATATATATATATATATATATATATATATATATATGTATATATATATATATATATATATATATGTATATATATATATATATATGTATATAAATATATATGTTCTTATATATAATATTATTATTATATTTTTTTTTATACAAGAGTATTGCATTTTTAAATTATTGATAATCACTCAGAGCAGGGTAGATAACAGGTAAATAACAATGTTGTAGATCAAATTTCAGGGACAAAATACAATGAAGCAGTAACCAGAGAGGTTCTTCTTGTCTTTTTTTTTCCATTTCTTTTGTTTTCTACACAGGGAAAGGAGAAAATTTGTTTGTACACACAGGGAGATCTGTTCACAGAGAAAAGAGAAAATTGTTTGTACACACAGGGAGTTCTATTTACAGAGAAAAAGAGAAAATTTGCTTGTACAAATAGGGAGATCTATTCACAGAAAAAAAAGGAGATAATTTATTTGTGCACACAGGAAAAAAAAACTTTCACAAAGGGGAGATGTTAAACGTATTCCTACAGAGGATTTAGATAACCAGAAAATGAGAAATTTTAGAGAGATTGATTACAGCAAGATCCTTTCAAATACACAATTCAGACTTTAAATCAATAACCAGAGAAAAGAATACATTTCAGACTTTAAATCAATTCAAATCTAAAACTTAATAAGATATCCCAATGATTTAATCTGGATGAATCTAATTCTTATCAAAATTTTGAAATGAATGGATCTAATTTTAAAAAAAAATCTGAAAACAATGAATCTAATTTTCATCAAATGACTCTATTCTCCTAAACCATTTAATCTACTTCTTATCAAAACTGAAACTAATTTCTTATCAAGAATCTAAAACAAATGAATCTCATTCTCATCAATAATTTAATCTACTTCTTATCAAAATCTGAAACTAATTTTTTATCAAGAATCTGAAACAATGAATCTCATTCTCATCAAACAATTTAATCTACTTTTTATCAAACAATTTAATCTACTTCTTATCAAAAACTGAAACTAATTTCTTATCAAAATCTGAATCTCATTCTCATCAAATGATTCTAATTTCCTAAATAATTTAATCAAATCTAATCTACAACAAGAATAAGATGCACGAAACTAAGTTTGGAAGAACCTGGGTGCTTGAAAATGGTGTAGAGTCTTCCTTGATCCTCCAAATTTGAAGAGAAGTCCTCCCAACAAAATCTTAGCTGAAATGAAAATTGACTACAAAGGAAAATTTTACTTGCAGAATTTCTTATGGAATAGCCAACCACTCCTTTTGAAACTTGTACCTCTTTTATAAAAGAAATTTCAAATTCCCACTACCTAATTATTAATTGAAAAAAAAGAGATTCTCTCCCAATTTGGCCTCCATGCAAATTGATTAGGCTTAGTGGGAGGAGTTACATGCAAGGTGGTGGAGAAGTCTCTAGAAGCTTCTTATTCCTCCTACAACATGTGCCTTAATTTGAGTGAGGGAAATTAAATAACCAATTAAAAATATATATATATTTTCCATGTGTGTGTGTGGTTTATTATTTTTATTCCCTTACAATATTCATTCAATAGTTTATCCAAGGAAATATAATAGAGTTTTGTATTTAAATCAAAAAGGTGATAAAGGAGGGTTGTGACAATTATGATGTTTAAACTCAATAAAATCTAATCTTCCATTACTAGAGGTACATCATGATTATTATGGGGAATGTATGAGTGAAATGGTATTGGCTAAGAAGCTTCTCAAAACATGATATTATTGGCCTACAATGGAGCATGATGCATGTCAATATGTCAAATGGTACATTAAATGTCAACAACATGGAGACCTCATTCATGCATCATCCAAATCATTACAACCTATAACTAATCCATAGCCCTTTTCTTAATGGGGCCTTGACTTGGTTAGTAAGATCTATCCCCTATCCTCTAATAGTCACATGTTCATTGTCATCATCAATGATTATTTTATGAGGTGGGTTGAAGTTGTTCTCTTTGCCTTCACTATTGTGAGCCAAATATCTAAGTTGATCCTTTATCATATCATTATCATTATAGTATCGCATCCACCACCATCACTAATAACATGGAAATTCATTCAAGAACTATGATATTTGCACCCCTTGAAAATTATTTCATATCCACATCATTGGTACACCCCCTATTACACTCAATACAATAGCCAGGTTGAGGTAACTAACAAAACATTACTAAAATTCTCAAGAAATTTTCTAATGGTAGTAGTTGTAATTGATACCTCTATCTCAATCCCACCCTTTGGGAATATTGCACTATCAATCACACACCTACCTGTGTTACTCCATATTCCCTTATCTTTGGTACTCAATCCATCTTACCAATTCAAGTTGAAATCTCATCATTGTGTATCTCTTTCAAAAATCCTCAATAATGATGTAGAATATTGAGTTGCACACTTGCATCAGTTAGAGCCCCTACATGAATAGTGCATCAACACCTTCAACCATCTACAAGCCTATTACAGTAACCTACCAAGAAGCTACAATAAGAAAATCAAACCTAGAGAATTTGAGATTGGTGACCTTGTGCTTAAATAAAATTGAAAAAATTTCAAGACAAAGAAAACAAAGGAATGTTTTAACCTAATTAGTTGGGTCCTTATGTCATCACAACCAAATATGGATTAGGTGATTTTATGCTATCCACTCCAAAAGGAAAACCCTTAGATGAACCACTAAACATCATCCATATTAAATAGTTATGTGTTTTAGTCTATACTATATCTCGCTTTCAAAAATGATAAAAAATAAATACATTAAAATAAATAAACAATTCACCCTATAGTGAAAACCACTTATTTTGGTGTCATGGGCAAGTAAATAGGTGTATGTACAAAAAAATTATATTATCCTATAGGTCCTCATCCTTGGTTCATATATTTCTACTCTCCCATCATCCCCTCAATGATTTACATTTTACCATATCCACTCTTTACCCTACCCATCCACCCTCTCATATCTATAGTTGATATTTTAGTAAATTGAATGATATCTTATTTTTGAGTTACATGCATGACTTGGTTGACATATTTTGATTCTCAAACATGGTCACAATATTCATATTATTCATGCAAAAACACTAGGATCCCAACTAAGCCTAACCCCCTATAAATATTTTGTCATCATGTCCACCACCACTTGAGTCATCAATGTATTCCCATAGATGTTTATAGGATGTCCTTAAATCACACCCTTCACCCATTACACCTCTCCATGGTATTTTTTGTGAGTATCACTCAAATATAATCAAGAACACCCCACAAGATTGTGCTACAACATTATCCACTAGTCACTTTAGTCACATATGCCCTTGTACCTTTTGCCACTACATCCTAGGTTCTACCCACTCATTATTTGCCTTATTAGGACATGGTGTTCCTCACATCAAGTAGCATTATTCCATTTTTTTATCTTTGGAAAAAAGTAATAGAGGTGTATGTAAGTTGATTGCAACTTTTTAATTTTATTTATGTATTTTTTTGGCTTCCTATTTCACCTAATCAATATTACCGCACGCTTTTCATCTCATAGTTTATTTTGAATGATGAAACTTAGGTGCATGTTCTTGATATTTTGTATGTTGTGTTTGTATGGTTGTTCCATGTTGTACCCACTAAGGTCCATCGAGACCTTGTGTTATGTTAGGGAATTCCTTTTGTTTTAACCCAACATTGTACTCACCAAGGCCCTTTAGAACCTCGTGAGGTGTTGGATTACCCTTTTTATTCATCAACTTAGCCTTATGCATGGGATACACTGTCACCTTGGTTTTTCATACCTTGGTGCATAATACCACATGCTATATCAAATTAAGTACTCACTACTCACTACATTTCAATTTAATTATTACATTCAAATCTCTTTTCCCCCTCATTTACTCCTACACCCCTATCTATCTTGTCCTCCATCCATGCATCCCATCAATTGTATTGTCCTTGGTTAATTTTGATCCCCTATGTATTTTTCCATCTATATCTCCATCTTCCTTCTATCCTACTTTTATAACCAAATTGTAATAACCCACTTAACCCAAAATTTTAACTGATTTTTTATTTTTTGATATATAAATATTGATTACTTATTTTTACTTGTATTTGATTCAATTGCATACTCAGGATCATCTATCCAAATGGGATAGGCATCCATCCAACCGGGATGGGAATCTAACCATATGGGTTAGTCATCTATCCATATGGGGCTAGACATCTAACCATATGGGTTAGGCATCTGTCCATATGGGACATGAGGTTTCATTTATCCAATCCTGGATAGGCATCTACCCAAATAGAGTAGGCATCTATTCATAAGAATAGGAAATCCTCTGGCCAAAGACTTTAGACTCATTGGGACCGTCTGGGTCTTGAGTCACTTTTTAAAGACTACACTCCCCTACTAGGAGTGCACTGAGGTCATCGTCCTTAGGAGTATAAAAAATAATTACATAAACAAGCTTGAGTTCCGCCTCCGAATTCGGCCTAAAGCCTCAGGAAGTCAAGCGAATCCATAGGGGATTCCTTTTGAGTATGCATTGAATTAATCTTATCTTCCAATCAGTATCATTTGTACCCTTTGATTGAGGAGCTTAAGGAGCTACGAAAAAAAAACATGATCAACTCATCCTTAACCAAATCCTAATACCCATCCTCGAACACCTGAGTACAAGGGACAACTCCATCCCTAGACTGCCTGCATACCCGTTTCAGTACGGGATCAAGGTGTAGAGTATGTAGTTTTGGTTTTTAAATATGGTTTAATGTAAAATGTATGGTGGGTACGCAACCCTTTATAGTGTCAATGTCCTAGATAGTTTCTCTGCAGTTGCTACCCACTATGGTAGCTCTATAGAAAAAAGGCTCAAGGTGACCTCATGCTTGTGGCCTAAAACAACTAGGTCCTATTTCCTATTGAATACATTACCCTTAATCCATTATCATCCTCTAAATTTCTATCAAGAAATATAAATTTCCAAAATCATTACACACAACCAAAACCTAATGGGGTTTTCTAAAGTTTAACTGAACGGATGTAAATTCATTTAAAATTTATCTTTTTAGCTTATTGATCCAAGGGGGATTACCCGCCCCTTGGATTTTACTTCCAATGGCCCTTATTTCTCCCCGACGATTTAGAGGGACAATTCCACAAATGCAGTTGTTGCAGCTTTATTAGGCTTAAGTACAGTAGTTCAACATGATGATATTACCCGTAAGCATGACCCAAAGGCACCATAGATACCGAATGCTGCTAAGGTTTTTGGTTTCAACTCCTCTTGTTTAATTGTCTATCTAATAATTTAACCATGAATTCATGAAATCATAAGTAAACATTACACTAAAAAAACTATGAAAAGAAATTATTGCATGCAAGGAATTACTACTTGAAATAAAAAACTAAGATATAAGTATTACATGCTAAACAAATCAACCACCTTGGAAATAGTATTTTCTTGAAAGAAAACTATTATAATAATTTAAAATTCTAAAACTTGAACTAAATACAAAAAAATAATCGCTTGAAAATTATGATACTTATAGGAGATAGCTTATGAAAATAACCATTACACTTTGAGTATGAGTCCTAATATTTGAAAAGTACTAAATTGCTTGAAATAAAACTAAACGATTAAATAGTAAGACTTTGGAAACAAATTTCAAAATAACTTGATAATATGATGAAACAATAAGGATCTAGTCAACTACTAAGAGGGGGGTGAATCAGTAGATAGAAAATAAACTAAACTTTCACCAAACTTAATCCCAACCCATAATTTTTTTTCTAAACTAACCGGTTTAGTCATTGTATCTAAAACTGCAACTGCACTGTCAAACTTTACCAGTTAACCAAAACATCAATGATACAATGTAACAAATCTGAAACTCACATATCATTTACCCAAAACATTAAACCACTTTACTAGCATCAATAATAGCTCATTTCATATCACTTCCGGTCATCTAAACATATCTAAATGGATTTATCAGTTAATCATATCAACCGTATCAAAACATATCCACAAAATCATTCACCACTTGACACGATGATTTTTCACGTGGAAACCCAAATGGGAAAAACCATGGTGGGGATGAATACCCACAAGTATTTTGAAATCTTCTGAATTTAGCCCTATTAGGAGCCAAGCCTTGATAGAAGCTTATACAATAATGTCCTATTAAGAATAGATCCGGTTAGGGACCACCCGGTTAAGGGATTGACTAGAATACCCTATTAAAGGTAATACCCTGTTAGGAGTAACCTCAATAGAGGATTTCAAATCCAAGATAATGGATCACCTAGTTAGAGGATTTAAACAACACCAAACCTATTAAATCTTACCTGGTTAAGGGATTTAACTGGTGTAATGGTTAGAGAACAACAGGGTCTTTGTTGATCTGGTAATAGCACTATCTTGCTTAGTCAGATCCTTTTCTGCTCCTATCTACCTTCACAACATTCTACAGACACTCCTTCTGGTTCACCAATAATCACACTACTACACTTAACCAAATTGCCAACACAATTACAAAACACTCATCGACCTTATAAGAAAATACAATAGGTCGGTAACACATCACAAAACCTACAAATCTCATCGAGATTACAAACATATCGGTTCAATCATAATCATTGGATTACATAGCAATCAACTACACATTGCTCAAGACAACATCAACCGCTCCTGGATCACCGCACATAGGATCCTATAGCTCATCATGTGTTTTCCACTTCATGCTATGCATTTGATCACTCACAAGATAAATAGTTATCATCACACGCCAAAACCACTTTGAAACTCATCACGTGCATCATGCTTACATGGCATCTTCATCTTCTATCATCATTTAGTCATAGATCATCACAACCGATTCTCCAAGCTCCATCGGTTAGGGTTTTTCTTATCAACTGGTTAGGGTTACTAGTTGATCACTCTGCTTGAATAACAATACCAATACCGGTTTCCATCATTGCTCTACTACCAGTTGCATTACTGCATCACTACCAGTTGCAATACAAATCCATTACCGGTTACTATTGACATCAATGACAACACTATTCTTCAAAGATGCAATCTCCATGCAATGCCAACATAACCACATTACTTTATATTAACAAAATTTGAAAATACGATTAGAAGAGAGAGTCTAATTTTCTTTTGAACTAATTATAAAGAGATTACTATTTCTTCCACCTAAAGTAATGTTAACTTTATCCCATCAATTTCAAATTCTTAAAAGCGGGCTAAATCTTGCTCCTATAATTTACTTCAATCTAACTTTAAGTGATCATAGGTTTGGTTTCTTGAAAACTCAATTTAAGGTAAGAATCCAATAATAACAAATTATAACTTATTTCATCTTCAAGCTAAGTTTCATTAGACATTCACTAAATTTGAGATTCCATAAGATCTAATCATATCTTGTAAAAAGATTACAAGTTTTGTTCCATTTCCATTTACTAAAAACTATTTTGATTTCAATAAAGTTTCTTTACATCCTAATTAGTACTAATGTTCTTCCAAATAGATTATACCATTTAGATTGTATGAAGATTTAACTATGAAATTTACCTCTAACTTTAAACGTTAATTAAATTTATCCATACTAATTACTTGCAAGGTAAAAGAAACTTCTCCTTTTTACTAGTCTTATGTTTCTTTGTAGTTAGAAGGTAAATGTTTTAACTATTAATATATTTGAGTATTCTCAAATTCCTCATATATTCTTTATCTTGAATCTATTAAGGAAACAATCAAATAATCAACTTCGTGAGTTGAGGAAAATACATAAAAGGGTAACTATGAGTCTAAACACATTTACTTGGTAGGTAAATTATTTTAACCTTTAATACTTGCAGTAATTGAAATATACAAAAGATAGTTTTGAAGTCCAATAAATAAAGAGCTTAAATATTTGAAAAGTATTGAATGTCTTGGAGAAATCCATTTACTACTAGGTTGCATTTGAGACTAACTAATGAGGAAGTATCCAATACTTGGAATAATTTCATTGTGCAAAAGCTTCCCAAGATGCATGAGAGAAATGTCATTTCCCTTTCTTTTGTTTTTTTAAGTCAACTATTTTATTTAATAAGGAGATTTAATTGTTTTATCTACATCCTAAGAAAGATTAATTCAATATAATAAATCTCTTAATGTTCAATTATCTATTTGAATTCCACAAGTGTAATTTGACCATTTCACCTTATGCTATATTTATTATTTCAAAACCCCAAAGGGCTCTTTTCCCATCATTGAGGAGATAGTGAAATCTTTATAGATAAAGTATTTATTAAAAGGAAGGTCTAAATTTACAACTTAAATTTCTATATCAAACCCTTTTATCATGAGTTACGTTTGTCATCCTTCTCCCTAGGAAATTTATTACCACTTTAATTTTTTATTTAATACTATATTTTACACTTAAGAATAAATCCTTAGATTCTAAATAAATTGAACAATTTTTTAACTATTAAAATTATTTATAATGCTTAACTATAAATTAATTCAACTAATATGAATAGTTTTTAATTTTCAAATGTGCAAATTAATCCTAATGATACAAATAAATCTTTGCTAAAAATATAAATAAATTCCAACTAAACAATCTAAAAAAAGCTCTGATTGTTTCCTTTGCCTTTAATAAAACAATTTTAGTTATCTTTAACTAATCAAATACTTTTTCAGTAATAAACTTAGCTAAATAAATTTCTTCATTATTTCATAACACTCAAAAATTAATCTACAATCTTAAAATTACAAAATAAAATAAATTTTAGAAAAAAAACAAACAAACTTTCTTTTAATATAATATGGGAGGGTACTAAAAAGAATTCTTTAAAACGAGGAAACATCAAAAAGCATTTTCTTTTTACCCATGGAAAAAAATAGAGATATAATTATTCATTCGACAATCATAAATAAAAGGGTATTATATATATATATATATAGATATATATATATATATATATATATATATATATATATATATATATATATATATATATATATATATATATATATATATATATATATATATATATATATATATATATATATATATATATATATATATATATATATATATATATATATATATATATATATATATATTATATGATTTTGTGATTTATTATTTTTTTTATTTTTTATTTTTTATTTTTTTCTTGTAAAAATAGAGATAAAATTTCTTGTTTACAGAGATAATAGACAGAGATAGATGAGTATTCCAAAGATAAATAAACAAGGATATTCACAAATCATACTTTTGAGATGTAAAGATTTCATAGAGAGGTAGAACTCACAATTTTTACTTTGAGAAATAAAAAATTTCACAGAGAGAGATTTTCACAAATTTCACTTTGAGAAATTAAAAACAAAGAGATATATTTTTTTTTTGTATTGATTATAGAGAATAAAATTGATTTACAAAATAGTTAGAACTGCAACCAGGAAATCATGTCATCCTTCTATCTAGGTATACACATCAGTAAGTATGTATAGATCGAGCCATTAATACACAGGTTTATACAAAATACCAATCTGGTACTACAGTCCTATACATCTAAACATGCATATACAAAAAGCCATCTAGCTATACAAAACATCCACCATGAGACAACCCCAAACTAGATCTAGGCAACCTAGCTTAGGGGGCCTTCCATCCAAACTAGCCTCTGATCATCCATCACTCTAGCAGAGTGCACCATTTGATGGTGAACCAGCTCTCTATTTCCTCTGATTTCCTCCATAAGAGCATCCAAGGTGTTGACAGAGGGAGTCCTTTTTGCATTCATTCTCCCCCAGGTATAACCATAAGAGAGCTCAAAGATAAATAGTCTTGTATGCCCGTCAGTAAGGAATCTACGAAATTTCTCCTTGTTCAACCTGATAACCATAGTAACCTACGAGAAGATAAAATGAAAGGTGAGTCTACGAAAAGACTCAGTAAGGGCCCTTACTTCCCCTTGAAATCTTTCTATATTTCTAATTCTCCATAGATACCAAAGTATTTCACAAGATAACAAATTCCAAAAAAGATTAGTGTCTTTCTTAATGCCTCTAATAAATCCAGTAACAACATCAAGTATGTTAATATGCATTGGTAAAATCAGCCCTAAATAAGCCAAACTTCCTTAGCAATAATACAATCAAATAAAATATGCCTAATGGAGTCCTTCACTTTACAAATATTACAAAGATCATCTTTATTATAGTCAAATCTGATAGGCAATTTATCAAGCATTAACAACCATCTAAAAGTTTTATTTTTAGGGGCTAGAGGAGAGCTCCAAAGAACCTTAAACATTTTGCCCCATTGAGCAGGGGATAGATCCGAATACCAACTAGCATTAACATAATTAAAAATATTAATATTATATGTCAAAGTTTTTTAAATAGAGATTGATTTCGCATTACAAAGCAAGCTGCCATCAACCCATGAAAAGGATACAAATATGTCATCATTCACATTGCATCCTTTAGGAAGCTGCAAGATACCACATGCATTGCACATGATGTTATATGATCTTCTATTAGACAAGGGAAGTTGATACTTACTAGAAAGATCATCCCATGAAATGAGAGCACCATTTATAATAATATCTTTGAAACAACATATACCTTTGTTGGCCCATTTCTTGGCCCAACACCCTTGAGTGAGTGCGAGGGGTTTTCCATTGTGGGTTAAGTTCCACCAAATTGATCTTTCTCCACAAACTTGGTTATCCCGACTGATCCAATTATTACCAATATTAATCCTAACGCTCTCCCACACCTTCCAAATAGATTTGAATATGAAAGAGCCTGTGGTAGAGATTGATAAATTACCAGCTATAAGGTCACTAATAGGAAGGGATCTCCAGGATTTAGCCTTCTTGGGAACACCTAGTCTGATGTTGTCTTGAATGAGCACTTTCCAAGGTTATTTTCCTTCCAGTGCATGGATGATCCATTTAGCAGCAAGTGCAATCCCTTGCACTTTAAGATCCTTAAGGCTAGTCCTCCAATAGCCTTATCCATACAACACCACTCCCATTTGACTGAGTGTTCTTTTTTGTGTCCTCTACCATCTGACCAAAAGAATTCCCTGATGATCTTCTACAACTCATTGATTTGATAATTACTAAACATCCACACAAAGGTGTAGTAGATATTATAGGATGACAAAATATTTTGACAAAGTTGTACTCTCCTAGCAAGTGAGAGGTAGTGTTTATTCCACTTGGTAAGCTTGGCTTCAATATTGCCCTTAATCCAAAACCACATATCTTTAAGACAAGGAGAGATTGTGAACGGAATCCCTAGGTATCTAACAATTGTGTTAGGTCCTCCCCATTGAAACCCATAGGTGGAAAGCCAGTCTGGTGGCCACTCAGACCAACTAGGAAAAGTAGATTTGGCTTGGGAAATTCTTGCCCCTGAAGCGTCACATAACAAGGTGAGATTGGCAGATAAAGCACTCATGTTTTCATTGGATAGCTCAAGGAATAGTGCGGTGTCATCTGCAAACTGAATGTTAAGCAATTCATATTTATCTAGAAGGGAGATCCCTCTAACTTTAGGGGAGAGAGAGTTATCCCTAAACAGGTAATACAAAGCATCTGAGGCTATCACAAAGAGGGCAGGGGAAGGAGGCACCCTTGCCTAATATACCTAATAATCTTGAAGGGTTGAGAGATAGAACCATTAACTTCGATATGGGCATGTGCATCCTTAAGGAGAACCTGAACATATTGGCAAAAAACCTCAGGGAAACCAAAAGCTTTAAGCATCATAGAAATAAAGGTCCATTCAATCCTGTCGTATGCCTTCTCAAAGTCTAGCAGAAACATGGCCACCTTTTGATCTGAAAGTTTAGCCCACTCCATAGCCTCCCAGCTGGTAATGAGGCTCTCTAGGATGTATCTCCTTTTAATAAAACTGGTCTATGTGGCACAAATAAACCTAGGTAGGATATTTTCCAGTCTAATAGCAAGCATCTTCGCAAGAATCTTATAGGATACATTAAGTAGTGTAATAGGATGCCAATTATTGATAAGAGCTTTGTCCCCTTCTTTAGGGATAAGTTTGATAAGGCCTTTAATAATGTCAGCACCCAGTGACCATGTCATAGTAGCTTCCTTATACACCTCAAGCAAGTCATCCGCAATCTAAATAATGTTAGCCTTATAGAATTCAATGGTAAGCCCATCCGACCCAGGAGCCTTATCATTATGGAGAGAGTTGATGGCTCTTTTGATTTCCTCAATCGAAAATGGTCTACTAAGAGTCTAGCCTTCTTCAAGTGACAGAATCTTGGAGACAAGAGACTGACACTTGTCTCTAGAAAGCATGGATGAAGGAGAATCTTCTGAGGAGAAAAGAAGCTTGTAGAAGCTAAGGAATTCTGCCATGATATCTTCTTCTTCAAAGACTCCCCTATTGTCCAACCACGCCTTGTCTATCTTCTCTCTGATCTACTTCTGCTTTAGCAAGTTGAAGAAGAACTTAAACCCTTTATCTCCTTGAGAGAACCACTGCATCCTATCCCTAGTCCTAGCTCCAATGGCTCTTACATGTTGCATTCTTCTAAGCTTATCTCTAGCCACTAACACCAAGTGAGTAAGATGTGAATTGTTGGGATCATTTTGAATGTCCTCCTCTACCTTATGCAGATTAGAAGATAGGATAAGCTCCACCTGTCTAGCATCCTTGGCCTTCATCTTTCCAATGGTACTGAGAACCTTCTGCCAGCTAGACACCAAGGTGTTCCACCTATCAATATTAGAAATAGCTTGAGAATTTCAGTTATTGAAAAATCTCACAATATGGATAGCAGCCAAAACATCTTGATCTTGCAGTAATTTAGTGTTAAGAATGAATTTGCCACCACCTTTGCTGCTAACCTTGATAGAGCTCCTGAAGACAATATTAACAAAAATGGGGTAGTGGTCAGATAGGGAAGATGGCCTCACAACCATCGGGCACCCTTGCTGATCTAGGATAAAGGAGAAGGAATCCTTATTAGCATAGAATTTGTCCAATCTAGAGAAAATCTTGCTCCCACCTTTTTGGTAATTGCACCAAGTAAACCAGATTCCTTTGTAAGATTGTTTTAATCCATCCAAGGGGTCAAAAAGTCTCTTGATACCTTTCAGTCTTTCCCAATGTAGCTTCTCTCCCCCTCTCCATTCAACATTGGCTCCCCCTATCTTATCATACTTGTGTTCAACCATGTTAAAATATCCCCCCAATATCCATGGGATATCTGGTAGGGATGCAAGTCATTGCCAAAGGTCGGATCTATCCCTATAGTCATTGGGAGTGTATATAGTGCAAAGCCGAAAGGTAGAATCACCATCCCTAAAGGTGACCCACACAGCCCTATTGCAAGGGGAGATCCCTGAGCAAAGGATAGAATTTATCCACTTAGGGTTGATAAGAATAGAAGGCCCCCCTTTGCCTTTCTCATTCTTAGTGCAAAATCTGAGAGCATCTCTCCACACAAAATTAAGATTGATCTCCAATGAGAAGCTAATGGCTTTAACTTCTTGCAACAAGGCAAAGTCCAAATCCTTGTGTTGGTTAAACATCCTTCTCACCATATATTTCCTATATGGGGACTCCAACCCCTACATATTCCAAGATAAGCACTTCATGGTAACCAATCAATTAATTATCATTCTTGTCAGCTTTAAAGTTGCTAAAACACTTGGGGAAGTTGGACTTTTGGTTGGACTTTTTATGTAGCAGAGAGTGCTTATTCTTAGAGCCTAGGGGCCTGCCTCTCTTCCTTGTAGTGATGGCTTTAGCCTCATAAATATCCTCATCCAAATTAACTTTGTCCCTAATCCCTTCACCACTAGTGACTGAAAAGTTGGATCTCAACTCAACCTCAATCTCAAACTAATGAATGTCTACTGAGGCTTCCTCAGGGGTATCATTCTCAGAAAAACTTAACTTAGAAGGGAAATTAGGCTTGGTATTGTCAATCATTGGTTCAACAGGGATGACCTCATAGAAGACATTGTAATCATCATTAAGGGAATTAGATTTCATAGGGACAAATCCCAAAGAGACAATGGTTTGAGAGGGAGGGGAGAAATCTCCATCCCCTCAGGGATCCCCAAAACTAGTCTACACTATGGCCAAGTCGGCCAAATCAAACAAGACCTGAAACCGATTAATGTTAGGAGCAGAAGGAGGATCACTGGGGGGAGAGGAGGTTACATCCCTCCTAAAATCACAGTTTCCTCGATCAATCCCTTCAAAAGACTTAATAATAGACTTAACATGAAAATCCTTATCAGAATCATTCATTAATAAAACCTCAGGCATAGGCCTACTAGCATCATCATCCTTGGGGGCCTCGACAGAGCATGGCTTCTCCTGCCCTCTAGCCCTAATTTTATCCAATGCTAATTGTTGTGCATTTTTTTCTCTTAGACCTCTTATTCTCTCTAGAAACCACCTAAAAGCCAAAGCCCTCAACTCCCTCCATTTGAAAGATGGTAGCAGAAACAACCGAATGGGGGGTCGGCATTAAAGGAGCCAAAAATGGAGCCATTTTCAATAACAGGGGGATTCACAGGTTGTTCTTTTGGAAAACTAGCCACAACAATATTAATGGCCTTTCTGAGAGAATCCAATTTATACAAAATAGGAGGGGCTCCTTTAGGCTTAGTGGCCGAATTGGGGGAAGCAACATCACCCGACTTGAAAATGGTCTCATTAGGGTTAATACCATTTCTTCTCTTGGCCACAAGGATAGGGCACAATCTTCTGATGTGGCCTTCACATCTACATAGAAAGAAAGAGTTCAGGCCTCCTAGGGTTTCGATAACACTTGTGAATGTGTCACCTTGGAGTTTAATCTCAATAAATCTCATAATATCAATGCCAGGGTTAATGGAGACCAAGACTCTAGCATCCAAGTGGGGGACAAGATTCGACGAGTGATCAACCCTAATCACTCTACCGATGGAGTCCAAAATTTGGGGAATAAAATTCCAAAAGATGGGAGGCAAGTTCTTAATCAGGATCCAGCGAGGGCAAGAGAGAGCCAAAATCTCTTCATTAATCACATCAAAAGACCATTTAAGGGCCCTGAAAGTGGTTTTACCCACGGCCCATAACTATTTTTGGAGGACCTCTGCCTGTGTCTTATTATCATTGAAAAAATAATGAATAAATCTTTCTAAATCATTCTACAGAAAGAGAATTTAAACCCTAATCTTTTATTCCAAACATTATTCATCCAATCATCTAAAACTTTCTAGTCGAACATTTATCAATATCAGTAACAACAAAGAAAATGGCGATATCTTGAAGCCTGAGATTTTCCATTTCAATAGCCTTGGCCATAGATTCATTAGGAGATATAGAAAAGGTATAAAGAGGCAAGGAAGGGCCCTTACCTCGTCCTACATCTCTGCCATCACACCTAGAGGAAGAAGCACTTACCAGGTCGAACTTAGCCTTGAGGGGGACCTGCACAGAATCACCAACAATGGCATCCCTGAAGGACTTGCCAATAAGAACTTCTTCCACCAAACTCGAGGCCATCGATTGGGCCAAATTAATGCCCACCCCACTTGAATCCTCACCCATCGTCCATTTAGTATGGAGGACTCTTCACATGCCTGCAATCAAGCCAAGTGAAGGAAAAAACCAAGCAAAATAAATGTGGAAAAGAAAGGGTCACAACAATAAAAGATGAAAAGTGCCAAGAAGTGATACCACTATGGAGGAGGCCTTGCCACCTCCTCCACATGCAGGGGGAAGATCCCAATGCCCAATGTAGCTAGACAGACAACATCAAACCCTATTTTGCGAAGACAATGTCATTGGTATGAGAAGAACCGGCAATGGTTTTCAAAGGCTCCTCTTGTAATCTTATCGGCGAAGGCACAAAGATCAGACAGAGCACCAACGGAGCACAAATCAACGTCGAAAAGAGATTAATTTTAATATGCAGTTGCCCTAACAAAAAAATCAAGAGAAGAATTCATAGAGCATTTCATGATAATGAATAAAGCAGTAGAGGCATTTGCAGAGCATTGTCCTCGCAGTTGTATACTTTCATTTATGCCACCCTTTTTCGTTACTTTTTTTTCACTTGCAGTATTTATTTACACTTTCTACCACTTATGTGTTTATTCACACTATTCCACCTATTGCGGGTAATAAATTTTTTTCACATAACACCCAGAGAGATAGATTTCACAGATTTCACTTTGGGAATAAAAAGATTTCAAAAAAAATCACAAAGAGATAAATTTTCACAAATTATACTTTTTAGAGACATTTTTTTCAAGAAATAAACACAGATATATATATATTTTAGAGACAAATTTTCAGAGAAATAAACACAAAGATTTCCTAGAGATAAATATTTTTCAGAGACAATTTTTTCAAAGAAATAATCACAGAGATTTCCCATAGATAAATATTTTTTAAGACAATTTTTTCAGAAAAATAAACACATTATATATATATATATATATATATATATATATATATATATATATATATATATATATATATATATATATATATATATATATATATATATATATATATATATATATATATATATATATATATATATATATATATATATATTCACAAGGATATATGAACACCTTTCATGGATAAATTTTCACAAATATGACTAAGCATAGAGATATGCATTTCACATTAGAACATATTTTATTTCTTTTTTATCCTTATTCTAATTTTAAATCTCTTGGGGAAAAGGCAACTTTTGAGCAGAAAAATGGAATCAAGGTAAAGAGAAGAAGAGATTTTAAACAATATTCTCATTGCATGTATATTTTGAAAGAAGTCTACTAATTATAGGCAAAATATACACAATTTGTTTCCTATTTGCATATAAATTCTTCTATCAAAATCTGAACTAATGAAGATAATTTTTTTTGGAAAAGATATGCAATATTATTTTTCACTACCCAAATTTATGATAGGAAATGGTTACAAGTGAATAAAATTCTCTCTTCCTTCAACTACATAAAACCAATTACAAAGAAAACCTATGTATGCAAGTAAGAAAGAAAAGAGATATTTTTCTTACAATATCTACCATACAAATACATAATGAAAGAAGACAAGCAAGTGAACAAAAATGGAACCTGGATTGAACAAGAACTTGTTGTAGAACCATCTCCAAATCTCCCCCTAATCTTCTTCAATCCTTCCTTGTAGCTTGGTGAGTATTATTCAAGAACAAACTTAAAAATTCTACAATGAAATGGGGCTACAAAATCCTACTACTACTAACAAGCATCTACAAGAACTTGATAAATTACTTCTTCACCCTATTGAGGATTGAATTTAAATCAATTGAATCCCGTGGTTTCATTGGAAGCTATAGAAGTTTTCTTTAAAAAAATGGAATCAATCATGCCCTTAAGAATTTTGATAGAACCCTTCACATTTCCATCAACATCAGAATCCTAAAAATTATCCCTCAAACCAAGGCCATCGGATATACATACTAATCCTTCATTGAAATGCCCAGTCTGACCAAAATGACTCTATCGAAGAAGCCTACCATTATCCTATCGATAAAGTGACTTATCAAACAAATCTTGGCCATGATGGAATTCCAAAAGGATTCACTAAAAACATTAGTTCCATCGACATAAAGTACATCGAGGAAATTAGGAGTGGTCTCGCTGATGAAATAAAGAGTTTCGATGAAACTACATTATCAATAAGACACGTGAACAGCTCATCAAGGGAATAAGTTTGGCCAAAAGAGTGATATTGAAGGAACCCATGGATGTTTTATCGATGAAGCTATTTTGAGGAAAAGAGTGTATCGGAGGCACAATAGATGTTGACCGAAGATATCTATCTCATTGATAAGACTTTTCGAGAAAAGGTATCAAAGAGGTGCAAAAGTTATTGACTAATGATCACAATTTCATCAAAAAAATGAAAATTCAAAGGAGGATATTCTTCTTTCGCTGACATAAAGAATTTGCATCAATGACTCATGCAGAAGCCGGATAATGAGTGATTGTTATCGACATACTAAAAAATGATAAGATGGTTGCAAAACATGGCGATGAAAGGATTCCCGTTGAAAATGGGGTTTCGATGAGTCAATGGAGGATTACATCAATATAAACATGTGAGGTAGAGCCTTTCGATGAAAGTGAAGAGATTGATGAAGCCACAAAGCTCCTTAACAATGACGGTAGTTTCATCTAAACTAAGGAGACATCGATGAAACATGACATTTTGAGGGAAGATAAAGTTAAGCCAGCGAAGTACATGATTCCATCAAAAAAAGGGTGTGGCCATAAGATTGATGAGCATCGATGGACGATATGAAGTGCTACTAGATGAATGATTACTTTCTGCCGTGAGGATCAATACAAATCTTAATAAAGTCACTTCATCATAAATTCAAATAAATGCCTTTTTGTGACCGTTGTGCAACTGATAAAAATCACCATGAATGCTCGATAAATTGACAAAAGAGGAAACACTTATGAGCAACACTTGAAGAATTAGCAGCGAGCCTTGGAGAGCTGAGATGATTTGAGATCAAATTCACGAGTGGTCTACCCAAAATTCAAGTAATTTTTTTCACTCTGAGAGCTCCATAGTGATAATGGAGGGGTCATCTTCTAAAAAGAATAGGGCTAGGAAATTTAAAGAGACCCAGCCCCCAGAAGACAAACTTAAGAGGCAAAAAAAGGAAGGGCACTCTCTGGCCCAAGACCTAATCAACCAATGTCCTGCATCAAGACTTAGGTCTAAGAAAATTAAAATAGATGAGGAAGGTTTGGAGGATAGATTTGAAGGCCTAGGAGATACATGGACAGAGATAAGGGGTCATGAATTGTTTATTTTTGGGTATATACGAAGGAGTGCACTTGAGCCTGTGAATAACTTGTGGAGGTTGAATTTGGGGAAATTGGTAGTGGTTAATGTCTTTGTGAATGTTGAACTCATGAAATCCCTAGCCAACAACTATGACCCCAAGACTAGGACCATATATGATTATATGGGGAGACCAATACTATCAATTACCAAGGAAGTTATTGACACTGTGTTTGATTTGGATTGGGGATTCAAAGAGCAAATTGATACTATAAAATTGACACAAGAGTACTTCAATCTAGAGGACATCTATAAAAGGTGGAGACTCCCTATCCATAGACCCAGGTTGTAGGATCGATAGTACCGTTTGGTAAAGATGAAAAAGATCCCTATGATGTCAATTTGTTTCATCCCTACTTCAAGTATACATACTACTGTGCTGCTTAGTTTCTGGGAATAGAGGCTCATCCCTTGATGGATATAGTGGCTATGGGCATCTATGCAGATTTGCAATCTAAAGATCCTCGGTTATTGGATTTTTCTACCTATCTTGTTGATGCTATCAATCATGGACTAGAAAAACTAAAAGGAGATGTAATTAATGTGCATTTCAAGTATTACTTTGTTTTTATGCACATGCTATTGTATGCTGGGCAAGACAAAGGGCTATGGCCAGACGAGTTGTGCATTAGGGCATATGATAAGGCTGGGATAAGGAAGCCTGTACAACTATGGATATCTTCATGGGACAAAAGATACAACAACAACTAGTACTAGCACTTCAAGGAATACTTTGTTAAGACATTGCATAGATTATTGGGACACCCGTGTGATCATGCTTTGTCACCTGAAATTCAGAGATTCTTAAGGCCAAAGGATTATGGTGAAGACACTACAATTGAGCACAACTGGGGAGATTTTTACTGCTTTTTGGATTGCACTCAAATAAGAGTGTATGGATTTGAGGGAAAACCATAAGTATTGCCTAACACTGTGCCTAATAGAGTGGCATGCCTATAGATTGTCAGGCATTTGTCAATAGTAAGCGCCCAACACTTAACTGATCATGGAAAACAATCCATCATGTCTGGATTACTGGTCTTTTTAGACTTTACTGTCAAAAGTTCAAAGAGCTATGGTTTGCTACAGGATAAATTGGATTATTACAAGATGGTAGAAGGAGACCCTAGGCCGAACTTTGATCCAGAGGGATACATAGGGGTAGCGAGGTCATCCCAGAAATTTAAAGTTGGAGAGCATGTATCGCTCATGCCTGATGATTTCATCAGAAACACATGAAGGGAATGGAAAAAGGGCTAAGTACAAGCGAGTATTCCAAGCTTACAAATGGAAGCTCTTTTGAGGGAGAATAAATGAGGAAATGCTTCAAAACATCAAAGATCCCTTAGATCAAGAAAATAAACTTATGGAGCATGAGTTAGAGTTGATTGAGGGAGTGCCTACTTATGTCTATGGGAAGCACATCAAAACTATCAAGGATACAGAGCCCTTGGCCCAATTGTCTCCTCAATTTGTTTCTAATGTTTTTCTAGTTGACTCCCATAGAGAAGAGTATCCTCCTAGATTTGAGGATGGTGTGCAGATGGATCTGATGATGGGATAGTACAATGTCCAAGATGTTGGAGATATAAGGATGTTTGAACATGAAGGTTTCATTGCTGATGATGATTTCATTTCCTTTGAATAATTTAATACATTTTTATACTAGCATAAAGGAATACAAATTAGGACTACTATGAAAGAGAAAACAGAGGAGGAACAAGACCAAAGGTTACAAGAAGAGGTAGACCTTGCTAAGAAAGAAATGACACCGAAGAAAGGAAGGTAGCTACTCAAGGATGCTAGTGTGCTAATCTACTCAGGATGGGACATGAGGTCTGCATTGTTGTTTGATGGTTTCCTCAAGAAACAAGATCCCAACAAACAGATCATACCAGAGGAGATAGACAAGATCTTTATGGGCTCAAGATATGATCTAGATCAAAAGGCTCTCATAATATGGGCCTTGTATCCAAAGAAGAAGAGACCCATACTTGTCGATACAGATCAATTTTTTGGCCACCTGATGATCCAGCAAGTTGGGAAAATTGATCCTAGAATCACAGCCAAATTGAACATGGATGTAGCAAAACTGAATCAAGAATAAATAGAGTTCTTGGTCAAAGAGAACAACACTTACAGAGGCTTGTATGAGAAGGCTACTGAAGAAATCTAGAGGCTACAAGGACAGTTGTCACAAAAGACTCCTATTATGGGGGGATATGAATCAGATATGGGTTTTCAACCCAACCTAAGGGTCTTAGATGCTATCTTTGATGCTACCTACTGGAGGATAAAGGCTGAAAAGTTGGCAAAGCAATTAATCAGTGCCCAACAAAAGATGAAAAAATTGGCAAATGATGTCATTGAGTACAGGTTCAAAGCTATGTTACCACATGCTAACCAATATTGGAAAGTATACACAGGGACTGTGAAAGCTCTAAAAGAGAATGAGAGATTAAAGGCAAGATTGCAAGATGTATTGAAGGACAATGAGGCCATGACTGCAGAAGAAAGAGTTCAAGGGGACCAATACCGGATGGAGCATGACAAATACATAGACACACTGAATAAAGATCTCCAAACATTGGATGAAGACTATGTTGCAACAATATCGGTTGTCTACAAGGATGGTGAACTAGTTCTATTAGAGCAATGGAAAAAGGAATTTGCACAGATTAAGGAGAAAGTCGTGGCCTGATTTAACCGAGATGAAGATGTAGCCCCACATGTCAACCAGGCAGTGTTTGATCTATTTTCATTGGAGATAGATATGAAAAGAAAGAGTGTGGCCGTTAGATGCTATAAGAGTGACAATTATATTAATCATCTTGGCATGATTAATCTCTTTATCTTTCACTTTGCTAAGCAATTGTAATTAGGTTGTTAATGATGAAGAGACATAATTTCTCATAGAATAGGTGTTGCTCACTTATTTATATGAGCAAATTTTGTAAAATGAAGACATTATTAGATTACTAGATATTGGACAAATACTATAGCCTCTGGCATACTATTGTACCATTTTGGAAACTTTAATAGAATCAGTCATTTTTCTCTGCATATGTACTGTGGATTATCTCATTTTCTATAGGCAGTTGTTTGTGACATTTTCTGTAGGCAGTTGTTTGTGATATTATCTAAAGGAGATAAGGTTATTTTTATTATTACAGTGAAGTTTATGTTCCTATATTATAAATTTGGAATAAAAAGATCCACTCGTGGATTTTAATTGTTCTTTGTAGTTCTTCCTTGAATGGTCCCTTAAGGTTAGGTTTAAATTCATTCAGGCGATTTATGATATAAACATTTAGTTGATCTCATAAGAAACAGTAACTAATAGATTTACCAAAGGGGGTAGGTTTAAAAACCGTCTCACAAATCATACATTAAGTCCTAGGGAAATATAGGACTCTATAGCCCAAATAACAAGAAAAACAATGGTCATTCACAAATCACAACCTTTACCATATTAATTACTTTTACATTAAAGCAATAGGACTAGTTGAGTAGGACACATAAAACTAGTTAGCAATAGTATACATACTTATAAATTTCAAGTACAAAGATCGAATAGCTTCCGCAACAACAATCTTGAACTCATCTAAATGCCACCCACCCTAGGAACCTATGCCATTCTGAGATAGGAGGAAGTTAGATTAAGATAAATAATCTTCTATAAAAAGCATTAGTCATCGAAAGCCACTAGTGAATAGGTATACCCGCTTAGGTCTTGCAGAGCCTGAAGTGAGGGAGTTAGTAACCACATAGGTTCACTCTATAAGTTGGCCAAGTCAATTGGAGGGTTTTATCATAGGAGTTGGAATTTCCTTAGAACCTATCCAATCTATTGATTTGAGATCCAACACACCCCCACCCCCCAAAAAAATAAAAATAAATAAATCAATCAAAAACAATGAACTCCCCCCTTTTTCGAAAATCTTGTATTCGATATATAGAAAATGAGAGCCATTTCCCACTACAAGAGAATTAAATGAATCACATATTTTTTTTTGTCCCATAATAATTCCATGCATAAGTGGGGGTTACATCCATATTAAATTTGAATTTGAAATTCTTTCATGTAAGACATATTCCTTACAACTTGTCATAGTGGCAGTTACATTTGACCATGCATTTTGAATTCGAAATTCACTTCTAGAATCTTCTTATTTCTCTTACACCATGTGCTCAATTAGAATATTGGGAAAAATAAATAATTTCCAAGTAAATTATGACCTCACGTGTGAGTCACCACTATTCATTCTTCTTTTTAAAATAATTCCACCCTTATTCAATTTCTCATCTCCAACTAACATTGCTCATAAAATTAACAATAATATTAATAGTACTAGTAGTAGTAATAATATAATAATAATAACAATAACAACAACAACAACAACAACAACAACAACAACAACAACAACAACAACAATAATAATAATAATAATAAGTTTTATCAAGGTAAAAAAAGAGGGTTATGACAACCATTGTACCAAGGCATGACAACTATATCTACCCATATTATTTTATCTCACTTGTATTCATAATTACTATGATTCATTAGGTTCATTTTAGGTTTTTTAGTCTAGGCATCTACATCACATCCAAATTTCACAAGCATATGCACCATATAGTTTATGATTCATCCATGACTTTTTGATTTTTTAGTCAAGTTTTTATATTATATTCATATTTCACACACATATACCTCATATAGTTTATAATTTATCCATGACATTTTAGATTTTCTAGTCTAAGCATCTATGTATTATCCATATAACATCCACATAATGATAATCATAAACATGTAGGTAATATAAGAAATATCCTAAACATTATCCACATACATTATCCACATAACATCATAACCATAAACATAGACATCATGCATATAAATTCATCATTATATATGTATGATGCATTACATAGGGAATTGGACCAAGTAGGGGCAACAAGAGATCAGTTGTAGATAGAGAGAGATCAGGTGGGGGGGGAGAGGGATGATTTGATAGTGAAGAGGGATGGTCATTAAGTGTATTTGTAATGGGTAGAGATAGAGGTGTCATGCTTGAGGTAGGAGAAAGATACAATGAGAGGCCTACTAGGAGCTCAAGTGATGGGACAAGATTTTGTGTAGGTGTTATGAGCATTGTGGGAAGCAATATATTGGCACTTCTTATATGAGTAAGCAATATTCCTATATCAAAGAGCCAATCTACATAAAGTGATTGATGTTAGGGGTGTCTAGATTAGCCAAGTTAAGGCATTTGTTTCCATGGAACCACCACGAGGTCCACCATCACCACCATCACTTAGGCCCTTAGTAGGAGAGGGGTCTATCCATAATTATCCTAGAACCAAAACAAAGATGATTTGATTTTGGCATATTTCTTATGGGCATTTTTTATGCTTTATGGAATTGATGTACTCATATTTTTTTTAATGTATACTTGATATTACATTATGCCATTTATATTTTTATTATACACATACATGTGTATGTATGTATGTATGTATGTACATACATAAATAATACAAATATACATACATAGATAATACAAAGATGCATACATACACACACACATACATACATACATACATACATGCATACATACATACATACATGCATGCATGCATACATACATACATACATACATACATACATACATGCATGCATGCATGCAAGAATACATACATGCATACATATGATGCGGTGATGCGTATGATGTTTGTGTTGGTTTATAAATCTATGATGGTATTTTAATATATGATTTGTAGTATGTTTGTGCATATAATGTATGATGTATGGCATGATATATTTGCATCTAAGTTGTATGTATGGATAAATGATGTGTCGCTGGTGTTGATGAGCAAGAGATATTTTCCATAACAAATCAAATTATGATATCACTATCAAGATTCAACTAAGTAGTTTTTGAGTCAAACTCATTGACCCATTTTTAATGACTAGTGGTTCACAAGAACCCATCCCTCACGAGAATGAATAGTGCACTTAACACTTATTGCATCTATGTGATGCTCATATAGGTGAAGCATTGGGTCTTCCAAGGAGGTCACTCATCACAATACTACTCCAACTCAAGTGTGATTAACTATGGAGTCTTCCCCAAGGTGAAGTCCACTTAGCTTACTACTCATTAAACATGGGTCAATGAGTTTGACTCAAAAAACACATAGTTGAATCTTGATAGAAATATCATAATATATGATGTTATTTTCACATAGATCATGGTTATTTTATTACACACATAGACACGCACATAATTACATTGATGACCTATCTTCCCTATTCAAACATCTAAATTAATTACAAAGTTTATTTTATTTTTATATTAAAATATCTACTAAATATAATGCCTCTCACTACTATAAATACATTTGAATCTCATACAACTTAGGTTATATATTGCAACATGCACACTCACAACATCTTATTAGGGGAACCTCTTTTCCAAATAATATCATAAATGACCTCATATTGTTCTTGTAAAACTTTACCAATTCTTATACTCTATATAGTTCTATACTTGTACTATATTGCATCAAGATTCCAACTATTAGTACATAAGATTGAATATTGGATGTCCTCTTCTAGGGAAATCTCTTAGTGGATCACCTCTAGAATAGATTTTAATTATGCATGGAATAACTCTAGATACTTGAGAATTCATTTTGGCTTAAGAGTATCTCTTAAGGATATGTGGAAGTGCTTTTTTGGATAAACTAAAAAATAAGCTCCTCTCATGGACAAACAAATTCCTTCCCATGGTTGAGATGAATCTAAGTTTCCAATAAAATACTCCTAATCAAACATGTTTACATTTGTTATTTTTGGTTTCCATCTTAAACATGCTATGGCCAACTAACTAAAATTGTGTAAAGCTTCATATGAGTGAAGTGGGTTAATTAAAGGGGGATGCCAATATCTTCATGCACACATTTCATAGGACCTAAAGATTATGGTGACTTAATAACCTTAGAACCATACACACAATTAACATGTCTTATGGTGAAATGGGTTTAAGGTGTTTTAATGTTCATCCCCTTAGAAATCAATGATTTAGTTTTGGGTTCAAACTTGTCAATCTTCATAACCTTGGTCTTCTACTTGTTGATAATATCAAATTATGTAAACCCCTTAATTCAAGCTCTAGGATTCAACCCATATCAAGATAATTTGAAGATATTTCATGACTATTTATTCTCATTTGTGTTGGTAGAATAAATCTCTTAGTCACAATTCTAGTTTTTAGGCACATGCATTTTCTTGAAAACTAGGGGAAATATGCCATTTAATAAAGGTGTGCAAAGTTTCAAAAATATTTGGGATCTCTCTAAGTTCAACTAGAGAGATGACTAGAAAATAAAATTTCAATTTCATCTCTCCAAGCTTCAATTATAATTAAAATACATGGGGTAGTCCTTAATCCTTCTACTTATACAAATTAAATTCTACTCATTTAGAACTTGTAATTTTATTAGCAAAGAGAGATGAACAAAATTAGTTGTATCATCATACACTTCCTACTAATAATGACATATAAGAAACTCCTTCCTATTTATAACATAGATCAATTTATAAATATAAAGTGGAAACTATCTCTACTCAAGCACTAAACAAGCTAAGCTACACTCTTTGGAAATCAAAGCTAACATCATAAGCCTAATTGTTAGATTGAAAAATCATCTATTATTTGCTCCCTACTATCGATCGCCTTTATTTCTATCAACCCACACCCATACTATGTTTTTTATATAATAAAAAAATAGTTATTCGAGCCTTTTGGTTTTGTGATTGCTCACAATCCCTTTAATATTTTATTCTCACAATCTTGCTAGCTATATTTCTAATGAAACTAACCTAGTGAGTACTTTTAGGAGCTAATATTTCTTACAATGTCATTTTTGAATTATGTCGTCAAACTATTATTTTGTTTATCTAGAAACAAAGATGCTTTGCTATTTTCAACAATAGCATGTAATGCATCTTGTTGTTGCTATTTCAAATTTACTCCAACATTGTTCTAAGTGACAAATATAGCCAACATCTTGTAGAAAACATGACAACCCAATATGGTGCTTAATAAATGGATATACATAATACAAGAGTAATTAAATAAAATTTTCAAGGATAACTTTGATCTTGCTAAAAGACTAGATAAGTGAATACTAATTTTGAGTTATTTACAACATTATACAAAATTTTGTAATTTAATTGGTGCATTATCCATAAAAAAAAATATGTAAAGACTATTCAACATTGTATTAATTGACTAATATAAAGATATTAGCTAGAAGTGAGATAAAATCAATATATAATAACATTAATCACTATTTTTTGCTTTTGGATTACTTGCAAAGATGTAATATGTTCAATTCTTCTACTTTGATATCTGCTTTAGATAATTAAATTTAATCCGTCTACCAACCTAAAGTAGGTCAATACTATATAATTGTTTATCCTTCCCATTGTCCACTTATATAGATATATTAAATCTTGGTTTTCCTTAAAAAATTATGTAAATATATTATTTAATTACACAAATGTTAGGATAATGCAACACAAAAATTACATGCCCCAAAATTAGGAAGAGAGAATAATTTCTTTACCTACTTAAAATTGTGTTATGAAGATAAACTAGATCAATGGTAGTTATTTCCAATTAATTTTATATATTATATATGGAATATAACAAACTATTAAAAACATCTCAACAAGTTAAAAATTAATAATATAACAGTAGTAGTAGTAGTAATAATAATATGTAAACCCTTTGGAGTAAGCTATGCTGATGCGTAGGAGATTGGGGCTACAACCCAGAGATTTCAGGCAAAATGACCGACCAAGATTCTGTGCAAATACAAGCTACTGATCATGGACGAAACCTAAGTGGGCCAGGGAGGATCAAAACAGAGCATCGAGGTTTGGTGCATATGACAAGTCAAATGGAAAATGGCAAAAGGAATTTCAACGACCTAGAAACGCTTGCCAAGATAGTTATAACAATCGCAACACTAGTTATGAAAGTGCAAAAATGGACTAGCAGAAGGTTCGAGAAAAAGAATGGAGGCCAAAGAGGATTCCTAGATCGGAGCCCATGGAAAAGGTAAAACCTAAATCAGTGGAACCCCAAAAGTTATCTTTCTTTCTGGACTGCAAAAGCTGGAATGATTCAGTTGCATTTTTTTAGAGAGAGGGGTTTTTTTTCTTCTAAAATGCTTTGGGGATTGGCTAGTTGTGTGTCAAATCAAGAAATGGTGTGAGGAGAAGTGGTTGTTTAAAGTCGAGATTAAGACAATGCCAAATGGTTTTTTTCTAGTCATCATGGAAAATAGTAAAGATAAGAACTAGGTACTAAATAACATACCTTTTTTCTTGGGGGGTAGAGGGTTGTACATCTGGGATTGGGAACCAAACTTCAATCCAATCAAGGACCCTTTGGAAGAAGTTCCCATCTAGTTGTGCCTCTATAATCTACCGAGGGAATATTGGAATGAGGAGACTTTTCAAATGATTGGGAATAAACTAGGGTTTTACCTCAAATCAGATGAAGCTATAGAGAAGGAAGATTTTAGCTTGTATGTGAGAATTTGTATTGGGTGGAAACCTCATTCTCCTCTACTTGCATGGTTAGAAATAAACACAAATGCAGGTTGTTGGCTACAACAGATTGAGGTTGAAGAGCAATTGGAAAGATTCTCGGTATGTAATAAGGAAGGACATTCGACGAAGGTCTGTTTGATTAGCCCAAAGGGTAAGTCTATAGAATCCTCACTCGAAGCCAAAGCAACACATTTTTCTAAAGAGACCATGTGGTTAGGTCAACCAAAGTCATTAAACAATATAACTTCATCTTCCATGATGATGAACGAATACGAGGATAAAGGAACAAATCCAGGGAATGGAAATTTAGATGAGATGGTCAATGGAAACAAGTTCGTAAGTTAGATGGAGGAAACACATCTAGTAGATGAATCCCTCAACAAAGTTGAAGCTACTATTAATGTTTTGGATGCGAGAATTGAAGGTACTCAAAAGGTTAATCATGTAGAAAGAGATCTACTTCATGAACAAGTTTGTGTTGGCACAAAAAATGACATGAGGACTGAGAGTGACGATGGGGGAGATGTTGATGCATGGGATGAAGAAGAGGACTGGGGTGCTTTTGATGAAGAAGACATTTTGAGATTCGAGCCATTAATAAGTCTGACTCCTAACTAGATAAAGTTGCAATAGGGGAAAAGAAGTCCTGAGGAAGGAAGCCCAACAAAATCCAGATTGATATGGCTAGAAATGCTAAAGGACAATCTGAACTTATAGAAGGGAAGGGAGGTCCCCTTCCTGAAGGAAAAAGAAACTCATAATTTGGAATGTCAGGGGCTATAATGCCATTGACAAGTGTCGTATGATCAAGTGCGGGCTTGAACAGTTGAAACCAGATTTGGTTTCCTTTCAAGAAACAAAGATGAGTTTGGAGGAGGTGGAAGGGTTGTTGAAAGTTTGGAGATCATGGAAAGGGTTTTTTGCGAGTGTTGTGGGTTCCTTAGGCGGACTTGGAATTATTTGGAATCCTATTCTCATTTAGGTGGAGGAGCTCATTAACGCTCATTCGTGGCAATTGTGTAAAATTCACTCTTTCAATATTAACTGTGATTTCTTTCTCATTAATGTCTATGGGCCAACAAAAGCTAACTTGCAATTGGAAACTTGGAAGCAAGTGTTTGTGATTTTAAATAACCTGTCTCGGGAGCTGGTGGTGCTTTGGGGAGAATTCAATGTCATTTTGGACTCGGCTAATAATAAAGGAGGAAATGTGGGAATTACAACCTCACAAGTGGGTTTCCAAAAATTTGTTTCTGAAAATGGTTTGAGAGAGGTTAAGACCAACAAAGGTTATTTTATATGGTCCACTTGAAGAATGGGAGGGGATCATATAGTTGATAAATCGGACAGGTTCTTTTTGGGAGGCAATTGGGCTTCCAAGCCTCTTATTTTTGATGTAGGGGTCAAACCAATTGTTGCTTCAGATCATTTTCCTATAGAACTCTTGATATGTCTTGATAGTGTTCCTATTCACTATCCTTTTAAGTTTGAGAAAATGTGGTTAAGGGACGATGGGTTGAAAGATGTAATCAACTCTTGGTGGAGGGATGCTCCTGTTGTTTATGGATCGTGGGCATTCAAGTTTGTCAAGAAATTGCAATTTCTCAAAGGAAAGCTAAAGGAATGGAATAGGGTTAAGTTTGGGAATATTTTTGTGAACAAAAATGAAATAGAAGCAAAGCTTGAAGGCTTGCAGTTGATCATCACGGACCAAGGTATGACAATGGAAACCTTTAATAAGGAAAAGATCCTCAAGTATAAATACAAAGAAGTTTTGGCTAGAGAAGAGGTCTATTGGAAACAAAAGTCTCGAGAAGGCTGGTTGAAGGAAGGTGATAGAAACACAAAGATTTTTCATAATTCAGTTAAGGTCAGAAGATCTTGGAACAAAGTGACTTGAATTAAGAGCAGGGAAAATGTAGTTTTAGAGAAGATTGAGGAGATTAATAAGGAAGCGGTAGATTTCTTCACTAAACTTCTATCTAAGGACCATAGTTTAGATTTACGACAACAAGATATGCTTTTGAATTTTATTCCCAGGTTATCTTAGACAGTCAGAATCGAATCCTCTGCAAACCTATCATGTTTGAAGAAGTGAAATAGGCAGGTTTTTCTATGGCGAGGGATAAGGCTCTGGGACTTGATGGGTTTCCAACCTTTTTCTATCAATAATTTTGGGATGTGGTTGGCCATGAAGTCTAGCAGGTGGTGGAAGAGGTGAGAATTAATGCAAGGGTTGCTAAAGAAGTGAATTGTATTTTTCTAGCCTTGATCCCCAAAGTTGAGAGGCCGACTTCCTTTGGATTTTTTAGACCAATTTCTCTTTGTAATGTGTTGTATAAGGTGATAGAAAAAGTTATAATGAATAAATTGAAACCTCTGTTGAAGCATATTATTTCAGAGGAGCAAAGTGGTTTTGTTCCAGGGAGATCAATTGTGGAAGGCATCATAATAGCTCATGAAGCTATTCACTCAATAAGAAAAGCTAAGGTAGAGTGGATGTTAATTAAATTGGATATTAGAAAAGCTTCTGATATGGTGGACTGGGATTTCCTTGTTCAAGTATTGGAAAGGTTTGGTTTCTCCCCTCTTTGGATCAATTGGGTAAAGGCATGTATTGATGGACCGTGGGTCTCTGTACTAATTAATGGGAGCTCGCAAGGTTTCTTTCAATCTTCCGGAGGTTTGCAGCGAGGTGATCCTCTCTCTCCCTTCCTCTTTATTATGTTGGCTGAGGTTCTGGGAAGATATATTAAACATCCAAGATGGGAAAAAAAGTGGAAATGTGTACATGTTGCTATTGGTGTTGAAGTACTCACTCACCAACAATTTGATGATGATACAATTCTTTTTGGGGATGCTTCACTAAGGGAAGCCCATACTATTAAAAAAACTCTTGATGTTTTTTGTGAGGTGTCTGGGAAGCAAGTGAATTGGGCCAAATCGGATATTTTCTTTTTTAACACTGACTTGAGGAAGCAGAGAGAGATTATTAGAATTTTGGGTGTCAAAGTGGGATCTCTTCTAGGCAAATTTCTGGGCACCCCATTGTTTGGAGGTCCAAACATGACGAATATGTGGCATAAATTGATGGATAGTCGTATAAATAAATTAGAGGGTTGGAAGAGTAAATGGATTACATCGGTTTGTGGATTGATGTTGTTAAAAATTGTTTTATCTACAATGCCTATATACTCTATGATGCACTTCAAAGTCCTAGAAAAAATTGTAAGGCATTAACCAGTTCATGAGGAAATTCTTTTGGAATGGTAAGAGTGAGCATGATAAGATCTCGTTGGTCACATGGGATAAAGCTTGTCAACCCGAATTGGTAGGTGGTGCAGGTTTGAGGAAGTGGAGCCTATTGAATGAAGCAATAGGTGCATAATTGATATGGAAATTTTATGGAAAAATAGATAAAAAATGGGTGCAAATCCTGAAACATAAGTGTTAGGGTTTCAAGCAGATCTGAAGCAAATATGAACTAACAATTATATGCGGATTTAAATACAAAAGATAAAGAAATAAAACATGACACGAATAACACAGAGATTTAACGTGGTTCACCTAGAATGGGTTACGTCCACCATACACATTCATCCAATCTTTCTTATTATCCAGCAAAAACAGTACATCAACCTTTCAATGCCTTAAGCATCCCAGCCGCTTATAACATGCGTTTTTAGGGCAACAAACAAAGTCGGCCTTTTTAGGGTTTTATTACAATGTTAGTTTTCATCAACAAAAAATGGCAAAAAAAAATTTCTCGAGGGCTCCCGCCCCCGAACCCTCGCTTTTCTTGGGGGCTGCCACCCCCGAACCCCTGCCTGCAGCCTAGCCTAGCCCCAGACCCCGGCGAGGATACGTGCTAAGTGTACAGTACTTTGTTGATCAATCACCACATTTCAACAATAAGTACCTAGACTCAAATGATAGAGAAATAATCTTTACAGTGCATGAACCCCTGAGAGGATGAACAGTGTGGAATTTTTCACTGTCATGTAGGAAAGTGATAATAGATCACATTACATGGCAATTAGGGAATGGGGAGAAAGAAAAGTTTTGGATACATTCGTGGTAAATATGTGACTGAGGCTATCTGAGGCTCAAAAGTAAAAGATTATCTGATTAAAGGGAGATGTAATGGAGTGGATGAATAGAGGTGGAAGGATGTTGATACACTGCCACTATCCCCCAAGCAAAAATCTTGGTTTAGTGGGATTTTGGATGAGTATGCACTAATGCTTGGTATGAAAGATTATGTCATTAAATGGTGTGGATCAAAATCATGGAACTACTCAGTCAAAATAAGATATAATCTCATTGAAAATGCATAAATCCAATCAGAGTGGTCATTGAAGCTATGCTGGAGTTCTAAGTGCCTACCTAAGGCAAGGGTTTTTTCATGGCTAGTCCTGAAAAAAAGAATTATGATGGGAGATAGAATGATGAGGTTGGGTTTTAATGGCCCGTTCCAGTGTGTTATGTGTAAAGAAAAGGAAGAATATTTGGACCACTTGCTGTTACAATGTGACATGGCTCAAGGAGTGTGGAAATTCTTATTAGGTAAACTGGGGTGGGAAATCCCTCTTCCAGATAAAGTATTTGATCTTTTTAAAATTTGGTTCATGGAGTACAATAAATCTACCCTTTCGAGTGCATTGATAGTTTTGCCATCCATTGTGATATGAGAACTCTAGAAAGAAAGAAATAGGTGAGTGCTTCAAGATAAATAATTCACTGGCTAGAATTTGTGTTAGGGTGGAGGGAGCTATTTCAGAAGTTGTTTCTTTTGTGACAGTGAATCATAATTTTGTGAAATATCTGTATGGCTTGATGGATAGCTTTATTCAATCCAGGTGGCCTTTTATTAAGATCAGATCTATTCATGGGTCTCAAAGGGTTAATCTTGTTGGTAAGATCTTCAGAGATAAGGAGGTGATTTGGTCAAAACCTGAAAGAGGATGGGTTAAGATCAATTTTGATGGGGCCTCTAGGGGTAATCCAAGCACTTCTAGAGTGGGATGTGTAGCCTATGATGATGAAGGGAAGATTCTTTTTAAAGGAGCAAAAAGGTTGCAAGATGGAACTAATAATGAGGTAGAGGTGCAAGCGGCTTTGTTAGCAACGAATTTGGCAGCAAATATGAAGATTTCAAAAGTCCATTTAGAGGGAGATTCTCAAGTTGTGGTTAATGCAATCATGAAAGGAGTAACCCCGAGTTGGCGATTAAATAAGTTTATTACATTAATCTGTTCAAAATTAAAATCTTTTCAAGATTTTTGCATCTCTCATGTAAGGAGAAGTGGAAATGTCAATGCTGACAGATTGTCTAATGTGGCATGTGATCTTGCTAAGGGAGAAGTGAGGTGGTGGGATGGTAATGACAATACCATTCAATGGAGTTAAAATATTCTGCCAAGTACAATATCTTGGCATACTTGAAATGTGCAAAACACATTTCTTTTCTCTTTGTTCATGCCTAGGCTGGCTTGAGTATAACGGGCAATTAATGTCGAATTACTCTGCATTGGCGGTGGGAGTTGGAAGAACTCCATTTATTGCGAGTGGGAATTTTCTCTCATTCATTGAGGAAGTTGAGCGATTTTGGTGGTGGTTTCTGTGGTCTTTGTGCAGAGTTAGGCAGTTTTTGTGGGGGTGCGATATGAAAGCCAACTTCATACTCAAAACAACTAAGCTCATGCCTGTTTTTTGGGGGTCGGTTCTTGCAAAATGGCTGCAAAACATGTTCATTCCGAAGGACCCCCTATTCTTGAGGGTTGTTCAACTAGTCCTTGGTGAGGAGGTGGATGTCATTGGACATAGATACAGAACAAGGGTGGACATCTATGCGTTAATTATGGTGTGGGGGCTTGAATTTGGCTATCCCTGTGAGGAGGTGAGAAAAGTGATGATGACGATAGTGTTAAGAGATTACTTGCTCAATATGGAATCTTTGTTGGAGTGGGTGGTCCCGGGATGGGGATTTAATGTTTCAGAGGGTATCCTAGAGGAGCACGCTGAGCTTAGAAGCAGCCATTTGTGAATTCCCTTTTTTAGACATCGTGAAGAGGTAAAAGCTATATTTTGGGACGATGCGAGGAGAGGTTCGGAGGGCCTGACAATATATAATCAAATCATGGAGTTGGAGGAGACTATCAGGTAGGCGAAGGAGGAAGCGAGGGTGGTGGAGGAGGTGCAGAGGAGGCAGTCGATAATTAGGCGCCTTTCTGCAAAAATGGCCAAGCAAAGTTTGCCACAAGCTAACAAAGTGAATGACGAAGTGAACATGACTGGGGGTGTTGCAAGCTCATCGGATGCAGAGGCGGGGAAAAGGCGATAAAGATGTTGCAGGCCAGGGTACCTCTTGGTGCCATTTCTCTTTTTTGTTTATTTGCTTTAAAAATTTGAAGTTACAGTTTGAATAGCTTATGCTAATTTTTGTCTGGCAATATGTATATGTCATTCTCGTACTTGTTTTGTGGGGTACCTAGGGTTTGTGCAGACTACTGGCTTATGGATGTATTTTTTTGGGTGGGTTGGAGGTTTTTGTGGGAACTTTTTGGGTGGTTTGAGAGATATATCTTGGATGATGATGTATTGTTTAATTTTACTCAATAAAACAAAAATATTACCGATAAAAAAAATAAAAACATCTTAACAAGTTCATTTTGTCCATCAAAATCCCAATCTTAGAGGTGAATGAAAACAATCTCTTATAGAGTAAGTTGGATAATTAAAAAATAGTAAAATTTACAAGACAACAATAAATTTTTAACTAATTGAAATCTAATGAAAATGTTGATAGTTTTAAATAATATTATAGGGTTGTATTATGAGACTTCAACTTGAAAAATGAGTAAAAACAATAATTTATATTAAAGATAAAAATAAACATGTACATGAATAGCCTACATAGGGGTGTAACAAAGACATAAATCAACAAATAAAAATTGAGAAACATCTAGTAGAGCCAAGCAACCAAATTTGGGATGACACCCTACTCCAACCTAGTGAAGAGAGGACATGTACCCTAGTGACCTACAACAACTTCAACATTCACATTCTCATCCCATTTAAATATTCAACTATTCTAACCTTCAATGACCACTACCACAGAATTAGGCTTGATTTTATCATTGCTAGGAGGAAGACCTAATCCATTATATTTGATTACATGAATGTTTTTCGATCTTTTTATAGCCATTTGCATCTTGTCACCTAACAAACAAGGAAATGTACATGCACTAGAAACTTCTAGTGTGTCTTTGTTGCGCGAAGCACACAAATACTTAACATTTTGCATGCAAATCCGTACAAAATATGAATTTTTTTTAATCAATATTCATATTCACCCATCTCTTCTCATTCTTAATTGTGGCTAAATTTGATCCATCCACACCTAAATGCCCAATAGTTATTAATTCATCCTTGTTAACCTAATCATTTGCATCTTCACTAACTTCCTCATCAACCATGTTGGAACTCATAAGGAGGAAAAGCAATAGTTCCAACCAACACTTCACATTCTCAAAAGGAACCACTTGAGTTATCTTTTTATAAAATCCACCATAAATATTGTACGTTATTGAAGTGTGCTTTTGTTTGCCAAACCTCTTTTCCTTGAAACACTTTTATCACATTCAAGAGAATAAATATGGGGATGGTATATTTTCCCAAGGTTAAAGTTTGAAACCCAATCAATCTAGAAGGGATCCTTACTTCCACCTACAATCTTTCAGTGAGTCGTAATGCTAAAGAAAATGCTATATAGTTACAACAATCATACATAAACACCTTAGAAACCCACAACTTAAAAAAATACAAGCCACCCCAAAATAATCATCACAAAAACCCTATAACACAACTGTTCCAAATGGATATATAGACCATAAATAGTGAGCTACACACACATTAGGATAAAATAATCTTACCTCACCATCAAAATAAAACACAAGATATGAGCTTTACATAGCCACTCCACATCTTTGACAAGACAAATCATAATGAGTATAAATGATATTAGGGTTAACAAATCAAGATGGTTTCTCATTATGAATGATGTCATTTAACCCCTCACAATTAGCCACCTTAGAACTTCCAAAGATGTAAAAATAATTAAATCAATACCTTTCTTAGCAAGCATGTTTGCTACCCCATTTCAATCATGATAATTATGGGGAATGAAATGGTTTCAAAATTCTTGTCGAGGGTGACAACTTCTAATTTGTATACCTCTAAAAATATTTATCAAATCCTTTTCTATTAATAAATTTTCACAACCTTTTGAATTGATGAAAGAAAGCCTAGCTATCATTGCTTCCCATTTTGCTTCATTAATTGTCTTATAACCCAACATAAACAAATACACTCCAAAAAAAAAAAAAAAGACCTAAATTTGATGGTTGGCTCTCCTCGTCACACAAATTTTATACAACTCTTTTTTTTCCCCTAGAAAAAGTTTGCAACTTTATATAATTTAGAAAGAAATTACATGTTGTAAAAACTAAATAAGTTTTACAAGAGAAGAAAAACAAATTACATGTTGTAAAAGCTAAATAAGTTTTACAAGGGAGAAAAAAATTAAAAACAACACGAACAAAGAGTAAATGCACCCAACAACAAATTGCAATAACACATAAAAACACAAGCAAACGTATAGCCCAAAAAGAAAAGGCCATCAAGGAATGTGACAAAACAAATCAGAGACACACATAAAGAAACGAGGCCAAAAAAATCTATGATCCGAAACAAAAGCAACAAGTAAGAACTAAAACCCCAATCTAAAGACAAACACAAATTGAAGTGAAAATTATATATTTAAATATTTTCCAAATATTAATACACATTTTATTTATAAATGAAATCAAAATATAAACTAAATATATATCTAAACAATGTAAATTTTGACCATTTATTCATTCAAAATCTCCCTTTTCCTATAATACAACCTTCTTAAAATTTTAATTACACTCTAAAACAACAAAAATACTTATATACAGCCATATGGCCATCAAATTTAAACGTTCTAATTTTGCTTACTCTTTCTCAGTGTAGTTTAGGTGCATTACATCAGCCAGTTCGATAGTTCAACAAAATTTAGACGGGAAACATTCAAATTAAAACAGTAGAGACATTTTTGAGAGAAAAACACGTAAAGTTTTGTTAAGACCCAGCAAATATCCCGGATGTCCTCCCAATCAGAGATATTCCTTAACGTCACATCAACTTGGAAAATCATGACAGCACGATGATATCAGGGGAACTTCACAGCTACCCTTCACCCGCGAAAGCTGCGTACTGATTAAGTAAAGCCTTGATTTTCGGGCAAGTAAATCTGTCGAAACTGCATCAAAAGTGCGCGTGCCTTATTTTACACAAAAACACTTGAGTGCTGAACAAGGCATGGCAAATTTGCAAGGCAAAATTTTCCTCCTTTTTGCCTTTGCTTATTGAAATACCCATTTACTTTGCTAATGTTTTTCAATAGCTGTTTCCGACATTTTGGTCTGCAACAAGTACAACGTCTGGCGTTTGAATTGTTCAACTTGTTTGTCTCAGAAGACGAGGCTTTCTAGGGAAATTGTGACTTGAGCAGGTAATCTCTCTCCTTTGTCAGATAAAAAAATCCCATAATTTGATTTTTGTGTTGGCTGATTTCTGATTGCCTGCAAGTTTAAAAACTGCATGTTGTGCATATCTTATTTGTGTGTTGTAAGAAGTTTTAGGCCTGTTAGGCACCTGGGGATTGCTTGAGGCAATAGAAGATAAAATCTTCCATTATAGGATCCAAAAGTGATTAGGTCTAAGAATTAGCCTAAAATCTCCAAAGTTTAAGATGTGCATAGAATTGGGATATAGACTCTAATCCTATGATTATTTGAATTTTGTATTCATTTTGTCATGTTGGAGCATGATAAACTGGAATTATTATACTCTTGTATGTAAATCCATACCAGAGGACCAGATTGGGTTTTTGATGAAGCACTTACTATCATCTGACACTGAAATGTTTTCTAAGGAATCTTCTGTGCACCCAAAGTCTGCCATCTTGTTTTGGTCTTTTCCAATCGCAATTACATCCTTTTTGAAGAAGTTTCACGCTGACTGACTTTGATTTATTTGGTCATAGTTCATCATTATCCATCACAGTGAAATGAAGCGCGTATGGGTTTTAATACAAGGGGAACTGAGAAGCCCGGATTGGATAAACTGAGAGCATTAAATTTTATATCCAAGAAAAATAGAATATTGAAAGATGACATATACACATCAGGACGCCGTCCCATGGAATGGGCTTGGGATCCTGTTTAAACTCCCAGAGCAGCTCCAGGGGGTTGAAAAATTCAGCGATAGAATCAAATCGATATTTTTCTGTATAATAGCAGCCTCACATATATAGCTGCAAACTCTAAGCTGGCAGGGAAGCCAGCGGCGAGTGCGCAAGAGGGCTAAAAGTTTCCTCCTCTAGCTCAGGCAGTTTCAATTCTCTGTGTAGCTTGCATACATGTAAAAAAAAAAAATTGTTTTGAATTTGAAAAATCCTCATTTCTACAAAAAATTTATTAGCAGAACTTTTATTTGAAAAGCTATGGGATCCTTTTCTTAAAAAGTTCTTAACTGATATTATCAGATTTCCACAATCCATGCTAAAATTCTTTATATTTTTCTGGATTAGATTGTGTATGAATTTTTTTATCTTCAATGTTTCGAATCACACTTCAGGAACTCTCTTCTTCCCCATGATGATACATGGAGTGTGATTCGAAACGTTGATGACAGCAGCACTTGCTCAGAAATTATATTTAGACTCCTATTGTCATGGAATAGGTGACATGTGATCTGTCATCACAATAACCAGAAGCTTGAGAACATGTTGGCATGAGGCCCTTAACTATGCATTTTTAATCTTGTTTAATTCTACATTCCTCAGTTATGGGTTTGCATAAAATTTGATTTTTATCCTTATTTACTCATTTTATGACTGAATATGAAAATCCAGGTCCCAATTCCTCACAAGCTTTGTTGGAGCACATCATTGCCTATATGATATTTTTCTTTCTTGATTTGCTGCAGTGCCCATTCTGTTAAAACATTATCAGGTATGACCTGCTATACAACATTATATTCCGTCGGGTATGCCTGCAAGGCTCTTAGTATCATCTCTGCTACAAGCAATGACTCATATTGCACAAAGAGTATTATTATTTCATTCACCAGGGTTTTAGGCAGGGCCACCAGGAGACAGGTATGGGGATGGTAATTGGGGTGGAGACGGGAATAGGTACAGGAGATGGGTACTGGGATGGGGATACCATTTTTCAAAAAAATAGGTACAGTGTTACTGGAAGATGTGAATGTTTAAGTACATGTAGATTTCAGAAAAATATAATAGGAGGGCCAATTCAAGTTAGGCAACTGCAACGGAGAGGCATGGAGATGCAGAATGGCATCTTCTGGTACTGGAGGATGTCTCCTTCCTGTTTCTATTATGGGAAACATGTCAACATCTCCAAGATGTGTCGTTAGGTTGACTCATATTGTGCAAAGGGAATACTATTTCATTTTCCAGAGTTTTGAAAATGGCCACTAGGAGACAGGTTTGGTGATGGTAATTGGGACGGAGATGGGAATAGGTACAAGAGATGGGTACTGGAATGGGGACACCATTTTTCAAAAAATTGGGTACACAGTTCTGGGAGATGCAAATATTTAAGTACAAGTAGATTTCAGAAAAATAAAATAATCCATTCAAGTCAGGAGACTGCACCAGAGAGGCATGGAGATGCAGAATGGCACCTTCTGGTAGCAGGGAATGTCTCCTCCTTATTTCTGAGATGAGAAACATGTCTACATCTTCAAGATATGTTCCAATTTCCCTGGAAGACACCTCCTGGTTTCACCGACTATAATCATTCAACTTGTAAATATAAATCCAATATAAATGTTTCAACCTTGTAAGCATCCTTATTTCAACATACTACATTAAGAATTGTGCTGCCTAAGAAAGGTAAATGAGCCAGCGGTCTATTTGGAGAGAAGAATTGTTCAATTTTCTTAATATAGAATGCTACTGCATTAAATCTAGAAATGAATATGTTTAGGTGCCTTAGATATCAAATTATCCTTTTTCAAGGGTCTAACTTTTATTTTACTATTCAGACAACTGCTTCCAATCTGATGAAAACTGGTTGTGCTCACTGCCATTATTTTATATTTCTCATGGATTGTATGTTATACTTTCTATTCCAAACTTTTTTATCTCTACCCATGTGTCTTTATTTGCATGTGTTGAGAATGTGTGTTTTCACTGGCATTTGTCAACTTGTGCAATTAAGCTCTCTTGAGGGAATTGTCAAAAGCAAAAAAATTGACTCCCAAAGTTTATTTCATATTTGGCTTACTCCATATGTCTAAAGTAGTCTTATCTGTACTAAATGGGAATCATTCCTTTGGACACACATTATCCATAATTTCTTGGCCATTTCAGGGAATTAGGAACAGTAGATCATATCTCTGTATAGAGGATTGGTGTCCAGTTTAAGTTTGTAGTGTATTCACCTGATTTTTGCACACCTCTTTCCACCCATAACTAAGGTTTGTTTCACTGTTCAATTTAAGGTCTGATCTTGGGGCATTTCAAATTTCTAAATATCTGATAAATCATTACTTCCCAAGCATGTACATTTATGCTCATTACTTAAATATTTGTTCTTCTCTTGTCATGAGGAGTGAGGGTCCTTTTAAACCGCCTTTAATCCAACCAAACCTGCTAATATCTTGGAGACAGCATCTTTTGAGCCCTCAAAACAGTTAAAAGAGAAATGGTACCATATCCTTGATCTGAAATTCGTATCCATGTACTGATGTTGATGATTCAGAAGCCTAAAGTTCTTGCACATGGTTGTATTCAAGTAGTTTTAACCTTTAAATGAACACAATCTATGAATAAACTGTGGCATTTCTTTGATGTTATTTTTAGCACTTGGATCCAAACTCTTTTCTGAGTGAGCAGTTGATTGAGTACTCAAACTACTTTGTTTTGATTATTGGATTCAGGTCATCAGGAAGCATCTCAAATACTTGCTGCTGATATCTAATGGCCAAGCTGTGTTGAACTGTTGTGAGATTCATATAAGATATCGCAGCGTTTACATGCTTTTCAGTGTTACCCATATATTCTATCTGAGATTGGATCTTTGAATCATTAAAATAAATCTCTTTGCCATTTTATGTGATTACATTTAATTCAATTGGTATGGACCCTAGCTTCTCACTGGACCATAAGTGGTGGTTAGAGTTTCAGCCTGATGTTAATATACAGAACTTCTTTATTTTTGAACATATGGATGGGAAAAAATCAGATGCAACTGAAGAGAATTTACAATCAAACGGTACTATATGCTTAGCATTGAAGGCCACTCATAACAGATGTGAACAAGGCAAATTGTCTTCTCCGTTTCCTTTATGTTCAAATTTAGAGCTGACTAAGTGCTCTAATGTACAGACATGTGAAAGAAATAAAATAACAATGCCCCAGCCGTTCGAAGTCTACGATGATGATTCTGCTGTAGAAGTGGTGGAGGAGATAGCTGGACGTAATATTCATAAGGCTTCAGTGGTGGATACTTGTTGGGAAGAAATCTTGGGAAAGAATAAATTGGCTGATGGTACTGGGCTTGAAAGGTCCTTAGATTACTATCTTCACTGCACAAATACTAAATCTTATAATAAGGGTGGAATTACATGGCGTCAAGCAGATCAAAGAGAGCTGGCTTCAATTGTTGCAATTAAGTCTGCAGAGCACTTGCAAAATTGCGATCTTCCTCCCCCACAATCAGTGTGGCTTGGTTGCAGATTTTTAGAAAGCAGTGGGAAATATGAAGAGGCAGATACTTCCATGCCAAAGGACAGAGATGACAAAACTTCTGCAGGTAGATCAATGGGTCTTGAAGAAAAAGCTTTGATCTCATTGCAACCTTCTGGACATTCATCCCTGCCCTCTCTTGTTTCTGAGGCTAATGAATCATTGGCTGTACAAACAGTACCATCAGATCATCTCCAAGAGAAAATGCCAAGGTGAGTTGGGATGCCTTAAATTGTACTCCATAAAATAGTACTTTGACAGTGTTAAGTAAAATTTAGATTAAAAAGGGGAAGCACTTTGTTCTTTGTAAATGTTGTTCCATACAAGTACTAGAATGCATTTTTTGCAGCATCTTACATATTTTATGGAAAAATGAGAACATAAGTGATTTGGTACAATGGGAAACTGTATTCCACTTTCAATTCTTTCTAATTTGTATAGTTTGTTGTCTTTATTACTTCTTTTATGTCTTTCACTGAAAGATCTCTACAATTTAAGCATTGTTGACATCACTATTGTATATCTCCATATGTCTATTCGGTTGGAATTGTTGCTTATCTGGATACATGTTAAGAACCTCTCAAATGAGTTCTATAGAAAGTACAAACACACAAACCAACCCATATACAACCCCAGTTCGAGGGTGCCCACACAATTGAAATGTGTCATTCATAAAGTCTTATTGGATATAGTTAATCTGAGTATTTATCTTGTTATGATTCAGCAAAATGAAAGTTTTTGCAGGGATTTATACTTACCCAAAGTTTCAGAAGTACTTGAGTCTTTTTATTGTTTTGTTTCAACTTTCTGATGGATTAATCTAATCATTAGTGTTGCGCAGGTGTAATGATAGGATACCCTGCTCAGATGGAAACACAGAAACTACAGAAAATGATAACATCAAGTTAAACATATTGGAAGCTCTGCGACGTTCACAGACACGGGCTAGAGAGGCAGAGAAAACAGCTGAACTTGTCATTTTGGAGAATGAAAAACTTTTATCACTGCTTATCAGGGAAGCTTCACATAGAAACTTCTATAAGCAATGGCTGGCAGTACTACAAATTGAGAATTCAAAGCTCAGATGGCAAGTCAAAATCCTGCAGTCAAAAGATCAAGGTAGAAAAACTTGTAATTCTCGTGAAGTCTTAAAGAGAAAGAAAGTGGTAACAAAACAGGACCAGTGTTGTGTGGTAAATTACCAGGGCAGACACTGCAAGAAGATCAAGAAATCAAAACCAAAGAGGAATGGTTCTTGGGCTTTTGCAGTGGCTCTCGGTTTAAGCCTTGCTAGTGTTGGCCTTATACTGGGATGGAGCATGGGATGGATTTTTCCCAGTTTATGACTTGTGGTATTTTGCATTTGGTAGAGATTGCAATTTCTGTGAAACTTGCAGAGCAATCAAATTGTATTGTTTTGGTGTCTGATCATCTTTGAGATGCAAGTGTTTGCTATTCTTCCCAGTAATTTTTTAGGGCTAATTTTAGTTACATATTTGTTTGATTGTTTTAGAAATCACTTGTGCATTCTAAACAAAAGATAGATATTATATTGTTATGCCATGAATTCTTTTGGCAGATCATGTATATGTATTGTATATCTTTATTCATTGTATATAGATTGTTTAGCTAGTGCTTCTGTTCAACAGCTTAATTGCATAAACGATTATCTTTGCTAACTTGATATATCATACATTTCCTACTCCTTGCTTCTCTTAGTTTATTGACTCTTAAATTGATTAAAATTGAAAGGCTGCTTTTCAATTTGCATAAAAAAGGTTTTCTTTATCCAGCAGGCCCATTATTAAAAAATAAAAGAAGGTTTACTTGATTGCTGGGTTTAAACACACCACATCCATAATGTATCTCTTCACCTGATATTTCCCTGTGGAAGAGCAATGCTGTAGAAATCTACAGGTAATTCCTGCTACAGAGTATCCTTAATTAGTATCAAAGACTTTTCCAGGTTGATTAGTCATTGTAGGAAGTCCATTCCTCTTTCAATCAAATTAGAATGAGAAAATAAGTTTGTTGCAACTACTCACACTTCCATGTCTCACCATTCAATGTAACGGATGGTAATGATTATTTTCAAGTCTAACTGGAGTTACCAATTAATGATCAAGTGAAACATTCCATAGATGTAACTTTGAGGTTTTCCTTTTCCCAACATTTGTACATATGATCGCTTTAATCTCAAGAATGTGAGATCAAGTGCCACATCCAAAGACTTAATACAGATAGGGTACGTTTAACCTAGCACTTCATCCCACACGAACAAATTGTGCTGGTGGAAGGAAGGATGCTACTGGTGACATGTATACTGTTATTTCATATCATTGAACAAGATCACTATTAAGAAAAATTGAACACCTATTGGCAACTCCTACATGGTAAATATTTGATATTGAACACAAAACAGGGTATATAATTTCCAATTGGAACTTCTTTATTGGAACACTATATTCAAGACGCAAGAAGGTTTGTTCGAATTTATATTTTTTCATCATGTCCTTTGGCTTCACCAAAAAATCTATATGACATACATGAGGATGATGAAAGATTTCTATGCCACATTCACATATTATTTTGTAGTTTATGTAGATCAAAATGACATTAATTTTCAGCAGGATATGGGAAGAGCATTTGAATCATGTTTAGCACGTTCTTCAAACTTTACATGATTGTATGCCTTTTGACAATTGGTAAAGTATTCCTTTACCATGAAGAAAATTCTTACTTTGGGTACATCGTTGTTTTAAAAGGATTTGATGTAGATCCAGTGAATGTTTGGGTAATAAAAATCGACTATTGTTGACAACCTTCATAAATCTTTGAAACATTCTGCATCTAAACTACATCTACTGTGTGTTTGTGTTGAGATTTTCACACTCTGCATGACCTTTGGGTTTAACTACTGAAGTTGTGGTAAGGAAACTGTTACTTGGGCAGGCACACTATAAAATGTGTTTGAAGAACTAAAATTGAAACTTTGCTCGATACCACTAGATGTTCAATGTAGACTTCGTATTTTGCTATTGGAGCGAGACATTCATTGATAAAACTATAAGATGCCCAACCTATGATAGTGAGTTATATGGGGGAAGGATTGAATCATTGGAATGATAACAATCATTCAAGCGTACTACTATAAACCTTTGCAGTTCCTTAGGGTGGAATACCATAGAATGGGCACCATAAAAGATGGTCAATAGTTACACTTGATCAAAATACAAATGACGTAAAGTAATCCCTGAAAGTAAAGGTGGTTTGGGCTTTGCATAAAACACTAGTGAATTATATAATCATGGCAGCCAAGCTCAATTAGAGGTGGTGCATTGTGAAGACAACTTTTGTGGGAGAATTTTATCCAAAAAAAAAAATTAGGAAGTGAGAATTTTAAGCTCATCTACCCTATGTAAGATAAGGGCACAATAATATTCTGTTTACACAGCATTTGCATGGTGGAAAAAGTGTAAAATTCAATTATTTGGATTCAAAATAGACAGAATGTGGTAAACTAAAAAATGAAGAAATATTTGTGCCAAAAAAGAAAAAGATTGAAGTTTCTATTTCATGCTAGATATGGTGCATATACATAAAATAAACGTAGCAAAAAAATACACATACAAATTTTATAAAAAATGTTTCCGTTCTTGAATTTCAATGATTCAATTACAGTTTACAATACACAAGAAAACTTAGGCTAGAATGATATAAAATGAAAAAATAGTGGAGCATGTGAAACAACAAAAAACAAAGGGAAATATTGTGCTATAATGGAGAAGTGCTCTAATCAGCGTTTCTGTGAGATTTTGGTAGTTTTGGTAAAAGGGGATAGAGTGATGCAGGATGGTTCTAGGGATGACAATTTTTTCCTTGGTTTTTGAGGATGGCATTGTTGATCACACCACAAAGATTGAGGGGGGGAGGGAGGTGGTGAATAAGTTTGGACCTTAAAACAACTTATAATCCTTTAAAGATCAAATCACAATTAAAGATCAAATCACAATTAAACTATCTCTACAAATATGAAACATGAAACCATAAACCACGCACACACAAGAACACGAGATTTATGTGGAAACCCAAGAAGGGAAAAACCACGGTGAGAATCACACTCACAATATGAATGATTGAGTACAATGCTTTAGGCTCGAGGCCAAGGAGCTCACGATGCCTGGAAGGATTTGCAAGACTAAGGCGCACAACCTTAGGGCAAGATACAGGGGACTTGCATTTCTGAGATGCACAATCTTAGGGCAATATACAAAGAACTGCACAAGTTGCCAAATGACTCATTGCTTTTGACAGGTATAGGAAAATAATGAATTGAAATGAACAAGATCTCCTAATCATGAAAATGTCCTTGAACCACTATGTCAAGCAAACAATATCATGGAAAACATATCACACATCACTCGCTGTCTCGAAACATTGCCATACTGTAGATATGATCATCAAAGCTGAAACTCTCACTTCTACTTCTTCACTTGGACTCGCATATCATTCACATCCAATTCACAACAATCCACATGCCAATTCACACATTCACACTTCCATTTATACAAGGTTATATATTGAAACCCTCAACTAGGTTGGCCACAGATAGAGTAAACATGAATTACATAACGTCGGCCACCCAGACCAAAACTACACAATACAATCCACTCTAGGAGATAAAGAGGACCCAAATATATCACAATACATCTTCCTTAGTTGGTTCCAATGAACCGCAGACACTAACACTTCCTCCAAAGTCGACATCAAACGTAACGTGTAGAAAGGCCATGAAGCACGTTAACCAGTCAACCCAAAAACATCACCCAATGCAAATTACATAATGCGGATCTACACATGCCATGGTGAGACCCATAACAACATTCTAACTCAACCTCCAAAACATATTCGGACCAAAAGAGCATGATCCATATAAGATAAATCAATTGAGTCAGCTAGAGACCAACACAATTGATAGCACTGAACGCAAAACAACATAACCCCATTTGCCGAACAAATCAACACTAGAAATTTGAATTGGAACACTACATGAACCATATGAACATATCCACCAAGCCGCAACACTTGAATCAACACAACAGAGCAATGCAAAGCATTCTTTGGATCAATCCTGTTAGACAACCTCACTGTCAGCAAACCACCATGTAACCAACTATATCATTTGAGCAACTGAGGACTTGAAAACATGACACTACACCATCCACAAAACACATATATTATATCTAGATCTGTAGGCCATCATCATCAAGAACTGGAGGAATACAAAGCATTCTTCCATAAGGACATTAAATACTCTTTCCTACATATTGAAACTTCCACTACATTAACTTTCCAGAAACACTTCATACTTACCCAATATCACCACCAGACAACATCACAACATCTAAACACTCATTTTCGGCCCATATATAGTATCCACACACCTGAACAAGTTTGGCATCAATGACAACACAACACAAGTTACCAACATGCATGGAGACAATAATAAACACACATTTAAAATACAAAAAAATAAGCATAATTTGTACAAAATGTATAAAATAAAATACATAATTGAGAACATAGTTGATAATTGATATGTCAGTGTCAATTGTCAAATCATAATTGCTAATGATAAATTGAAATGGTTTATTTCTTGGTAGCATCACTCAGAATCAGGATTAGCTCAACAAACCAAAAGAATAAATGGAATTCAATTACTTGAAACTTAATTGAGAAAAAAAGGTTGTTTTCTATCTGCCATCTGGTGTAGCATAGAACAAGTTTTATTTTTGTTTTTTGAAAACCAAAGTGGTCTAGAGCCAATAGCTTTCAACGGGACAACACTCCTTGTAGGCTTTAAGGGTAGTAGCCTCTAGTGGGGTTGAGGGGTAGCACCCCTTGTAGGGTTTGCAGGTAGCACTCTTTGTGTGTTTCTTGGGTTGGGTCAAAGGGTTGAGTACTTGCCACCGAGCCCAAATCAAGGCTTTTGAAACCACAAGGATGTCCATGGTGCGTGCAGAGGTGAATTGTAACAATGCGAATGACAAATGATGAAAACATACAAATGAATGCAGGCTAAGGTTTTTGGGAGTGAAATAACAATTTTGTCTTGGGGATGTCATGCCAAAAATTTAAAATTGCTATTAACAAGGGGATATTTTGTCGTCATCCCCCTAAACCCCAAACATCCTTCTATGGGCAAAAGAAATAAAAACCTTGAGGACACGTCTATAACTAGACACAATAAATTTTAATGGTTTGTTGGTGTTGACTATTTTGTTAATACTTGTTAGCTTTGATTAGTTGCTATGATTAGTTGTAGTTGTTCCTAATGGCTTGGTCTTAATTGACAAGTGTTGGCAACCCTATAAATAATAAATTCAATTCTTGACGCTCATAGATAGTTTGATCCTTTGTTGATCAAGCCTGGTCTATATATGTATTTATAACTTAAATTGAATAAAGCTTCTATTGTTATAGATTTGTTGCTCAATCTGGTATGCATGGTTATTTTTGTTCATTGGTGCAATTTTTTAATCTTGTCAGATTAAGGGGTAAACAATGTCCTTGGGTACATTGTCTCCAATTGATTTGATAGAATGCCAACATTGATTTGTAAAGTAAAAGTAGCTTTCACATGGTTTTCTTTTCTGCCTATTAGAATCAAAATGACAAAAAATAGAGGTATGTACAAAAGCCAAAATGATTTAAACAAAATCACTTTTTTGTGTAAATCATGAGCACTTAGTCATGGGTTTTTAAAATCAATTTATTTGTGTTTTTCTTGAAATATCAGTGAGTTTTTTGAGTCACTTCAAGTTGTCTAGCATGTCATGAGGCAGTTCAAAGTAACGATGCATTGGACATGGGTTGCTACTATTTACGAATAAACATAAGTTTTTGGGAATTCTTTTTGTGTTGGTAAAGGTTGATTTTGGCAACAAAACTTTGTAGTAGCTTTGATTAAGTTGGAGATTTTTTTTCTTGATCCATAAAACACAATTGAGGTTGTGAGAAATTTTATTAATATTTATAAAAGAGTTATATACAGATTTACATCATATACCTGACCATAGTTGACATTGACAACATTACAAAAAAAACATTCATAGTGCCCAAACCAAGCCCACCTAATTCATGGAGCGAGCATACATACTTGAGAAGGCGAGACAAATAAAAACCATTCCACAACCTTCAATAAAACAAAAACAATACTCTTGACAGGCTGATACAAAAACAACCCAAAAAGCTATAGATGAAACGGGGCCTTGAGAACCATATTGAGACTTGAATGAACATAACCTCCCCTCTGAGAAAGAACCAACCAAATAAAGCATGAGAGGCAAACAACAACACAAAAAGGTCACCTTGGTGAATCATTCCACTTCCCAATAGAATTCTTTCAAGCACACCACATGTGTGAACCGTTCCATCCACTACAAATTGTCCTCGTTGTCAAGTATCGCCACTTGTCAGAGGAAGTCTCTACCCACAGTTTCCTAATGTTGATGTCGTGCAAGCCCTCACACATATAAATTCAAGATGAACGATTGCCTATTCACCAACGCTCTTGGTTGCAACAACATAGGAAGGTCCCCTAGCCATGGAATACCTACCTCAGGCTCGATAAACACCACAACATCAATATCATATTGCAAAAACTCCGACTTGAAAACCTCTCATAGCAGAGCCAAAATTTGAACCTTTGGTTCACCCAGGTCCAGAAGTGATGCCTGAAAGCAGGAGATGTCCATGTCTAACCAGATTCTGTTCACGGAGGTCAAAAAGTCTTTCTCTAGCACCATTTGGATGGCTTCCATGGAATATAATCTCGACTCCTTACACACTATCTGCAATCTTTGGTTGGAGATGAAGCCCCAAAAAGACTTCTGTTGCCTCTCATACGTTAGCCTAATTGGGGTCTCCATCTCGAAATAGAATGCCAAAAAATTGGAAATGCATCCCAAATGTCCGCTGCTTCTCCCCAAAGATGCTTGAGATTCCACGCACTTGTTCAATGTCTATTAGGCTATCCAAACCTGAATAACCAGCCCATGAATCTTCCCAAAACAAGGCCTTGCTGCCTGTAATGTACCCAATGGCACCCTCCGCCATACGACACCTTCTCGACGACACCCCAGCCATACGAAACCTCCCCCGAAGACTCTCACCCCGTGCGTCGAACCCCAATTGTGCTACTCAAACGGAAAGAGTTCGTACAGTGACTACACAGGCCTGTATGGTGGCTGCACTCCACCCGTACGACAACATGGACACTACTTTACAGTGACAATGCCTCACCCGTACGATGAAGTCTACTTTATCTTCGTACGGTGTAACCGTACAGTTCCTACTCCAGACCACGCGCAATGAGTACCGTATGTACCGTACCACATACTGCACGCGACAAATCTTCGGAAGCATGATACAGGGATGAATCATCAACACAGAGTATTCCCCAATAACATTGAATGGCCAAGAATTAGATATTTGTAATTATATTCCACACGGTAGACATAGATCCAACAATGAAATACAAAGTGAAATATCAGAAATGATATCTCCAATGACAGACTAGGGTGGCTGCTAACCACCGAAACTGTGATTACAGAATAAGGGGATCTTGCACCTCCGAAATTGCAACGGAACGAAACTCCAATAGGAATTCGTCAATACAAAGAAAACATCAAATTCACCATACCTACAACTATACCAAACTCGGCCTTATAAATGAGCTCCGGGAATTTTCCCGAAGGGTTACAAACGGGTCAACACCAAAAAGTTTATAACTAACTAGTTAATAAAAAGGGCCCGAAAGATTTTATTAAGTGAGGGGCCGTACAATAAATTATTTAAATTGACTATTTAATTATATCGGGGACATTACACTGCCATCATGTATGCCCCAAGAAATATAATCAGTTACTATTGGTTTACAAACTTACATAAAATTCCATACTCGAAAGCCTCTAGGAGGATTGGAAGTAGAAAGGATGCTGGAAGAATTGTCCCAATCAAGATATTTATGTTGAAGTATTTTTGCCCATTTCCTGTGGGGTTCTTTATACATGCGCTAGATAAGCTTGGCCTCAAGAGCTTTGTTCTGTAGAATTTTATTTGTAATCCCTAAACCACCCTCCTTTGATTTGCAAGTTCTGTCCTAAGATATTCGTGCTATCATATCCTTGTCATCAGTCCCTTGCCAAAATAATTTCCTCGTTTGCTGGCTTAAACTTTGACTAACATCAATAGGCAATGCCATACGGGACAACAGATAGATGGGGATGGTTGAGAGGACTACCTTAAGTATAGTAATTTTCCTTGCCCAGGAAAGGCATCTTCCTTTCCAAGAGGATAATTTGGAGCTCATATTTGAGTTGAGGGGGTCCCAAAGTTTTTCGAATATAAGACCTTTGGCCAGCAAAAGTCCCAGATAGGTGCATGGTAGTTGCCCTTTCTTAAAGTTAAGGATTCTAAGGATTTCTTATTCCTTCCAAACATGGGTATGGAAGAAGAAAAATCTTGATTTAGCCTTGTTCACTTCCTTCCCTTAGGCTTGTGAACAAAGGCTTAAAATAACATTCAAGTGAAAGGCCTCCTTTCTTTTTGTGACTCCAAAGAGCATAGTATAGTCTGCAAACTACTGATGTGAAATGATTGGGAGCACACTAGTGACTTAAACACCTTGAATATTCCCAACCCAACCTCGTATTTAAAGGCCTTGCCCAAGGCTTCTGCAATTATGATGAATGAAAAAAGAAACAAAGGATCCCCTTGGTGAAGGCCTCTTGAAACCCCAAAGAAATCTTCAGAGGAGCCATTAAGAAGAACTGAAAAACTAAGGGGGTTGATTTGCAGCTGAAAACCCAATTCAACCATCTTTTATTAAAACCAAAAGCCTCCATCACCTTCAAGAAAAACCGCCAATCCACATTGTCAGATTATTTTAATAGCCAACTTAATCACCATGCATTTTTTTGGTGTGTTGTATGGAGTGAAGAGCTTCTTGAGCTTTGATAACTCCATCAAGGATGGATCTACTTGGGCCAAAACCAGTTTGCTCATAAAAAATGATATCTAGTAGAATTTTCTTCAATCTGTTTGCCATTACTTTGGTCATGACTTTGTAAACTATATTGTAGAGGGAAATTGGTCGGTAATCATCCAAAGAGCAAGCAGTTTCCTTCTTTAGGATGAGGGCAATGAGTGTGTTGTTGACCTCTTTGAGTAGATTGCCCGAGTTCAATGATGCCTCAATGTCCTCCACTAAATCATGTCCCACCATATTTGCTTTTTGGGAAGCCATCCGACCCAGGAGCTTTGTTTAGATGCAGCTAGAAAAGAGCCTCCTTGATCTCCAAGGTCGTGAAGCTTGCATTCAACATTTTGTTTTGAGATTTTGTAACCAAAGGAGGTATATTTCAGATCATATCTTGTTATGCCAAGTAATTGGACCCCTCCACATTGTTTAGAAGGTTGCTAAAGAAGTTTATAGTCTCCATAGCTATGGCCACCAAATCTTCGAGTGTAGTGCCATTAGGTAGTTTGATCGAAGAGATCCTATTCACAACTTCTCTATGTTTGGTTACATTGCAGAAATACTTGGTGTTTCTGTCACCATCATTTATCCAAGTCCCTAGAAAATTTCCTCTTTGGCAAGAAACTCTTCATAAGCTAGCATTAGTTTTTTTTCTTTGGAGAAACATCCTTGATCCATGCCATTTTGAACCACCTCTTCACCCAATAGTTGTAAACCCTCTTCTATTGACCTCTTAGGGTTGAAAATATTCTTGAAGTTGGTTAGATTCCACTCTTTAATTTTCTGTTTCAAGAGTTTTAGCTTAGTGACAAAGAAAAACATTTTGGAACCATATGGGTGTTCCTCGTTCCTCCACCCTTCACCGAGCTTGAAAAAATCTGGATCTTTCATCCACATATTCTTGAATTTGAAGGGGCATCTTGCCAAGATCTTGTCCCCAATAATCTCTATCTAAATCGGCTAATGATCTGATCCAGAACATGGAAGGATCAAACCCTCAAAGGTGAAAGGGAAAGAGCCCTGGTCCCCAAAGAATAGAAACCTATCAAAGCTCTTCTGCAATGTGACTAAATTCTAGTTTCCTATTGGTCCATGTGTATATACCATTGGATAGGCAAATTTCCATCAAGTGATTCTTATCCACCCAATCCCTAAAATCCTTTTGGGACTAGTTCTCTCATTTGACACTCGCTCTTTATCACTGCTGAGAAGAATAGCGTTGAAGTTGCCCCCAATTATTTGACACTAGTTGGGATGAGAGCCTATGAATGTTTCTAGTTCCACCCACAACTCTCTTCTTGATGCATGAATTTGGACCATAAGATTTCACTAAAGCAAATCAAAGATTGAAAAAACTCTTCTAACTTTGTAGCCCATCCAGTTGGACCCCTCCACCAATTTGTCCAAGCACATGGGTTGTGGCCTCCAAAGGTAGCAAGACCCCCTAAGGCCCCAGTAGCCTGAACCACCATCACTTTCCAAGTTCTTAATTTTTTCCTAAAAGGTTCTAAATTAGCATTGGTTAGCTTGGATTCTTGAATTACGAAAATGTCTACTTTTGAGAGCTCCATTTTGCGCTTGACCAAGTGCTTTTTGTTAGGGGTGTTTAAGTCCCTAATATTCCACAATAAGAGCCTCATGGCTCCACAGGAAGGGGGGATCCCTTTCCTGATCACAACATCATTGTGATTTTGGTCCAACCTTCCGCATCCCCATCCAACATGTTCTTCTCCTGAAGTGTTTTTCTACCCCTGGGTTCGCTTTTACCACAATCTGGAATTGACTTCTTTGCTGACTTCTAACTGATGCCCAACTTTTCAATGTTCTCCACCAGGGTTTTGTTTGTCTCTAGGTCTACAGTTTCCCCAATTAGAAACAATTGCTCTTGCTCCAACATTTCCCCTTCTAACATTTCTCTATAAATTTGCAATTGATCAGGCGATTTGATTTGCACTTGCAAACCCATCCTCAGGCCCTGTATTATTGGTCAATTCCATTAGATCACACACTAACTCCATGAATTGAGCATTGATGTTTGGGTGGGGTAGTGAAGAGTCATCTTGCTTTGCAATCATATTTGGCTAAGTTGCCTGTTCGGGTTCGAAGAACCGGTATTGCTGGTACGGAAAAAAATTGAAAAGGGGTTTGGGTTCATTTGGGTTCATTAGTACAAAAACATTTAAATTATATATATAATTTATTTAGCCTATAAGCATGAATTAAGATTAACATGTCAGAACATGATATAAACAACAAAACCAGCATAAACTTGTAATCATAGCATCATGATCATACCATAATAGTATCATATACATCAAGTTTAATATCAAAATGACAAAATATTCGAGTATCACTGTTTCAACTTTCAACAATTTAAAGTTTAATCATCAAATGGGTTGTCTAATTCATCATCCTCATTCTCCTCCTCCTCATCATTGACATTGACATTAGATGAACCAATGCCAATGCCACTTGCACTATAAGTTTGCTTGCTATCCGAGACATCAAGTGTTAATGCAACAAGCTAAGAAGCGGAAGCATCCAAATCAGTATGCTCTGGCTTTATATCCCACATCTTCGTTTCCCCTTGGTTGTAGTCACGTTGTTTGTGTGAAAGAAGACGTAGGTTGGAATGCACATATACTAAATTCTTGACTTTTTTTGATAGCAACCTATTGCGCTTTACTGAGTGGATGAAAGAGTACGTGCTCCAATTTCTTTCTAAAGCATATGAACTAGCAACCTATGAAGACAAAGTAAACAATTAAAGTTATACATATATAAAATTTAAAATTAAAAATTACTAGCAACCTATGAAGACAAAGTAAACTATAAATAAACTTGTGATAAATTTTAATTAATTAAACTTGTGATAAAACTTTGACAGCGAGGGGATGTAGGTTTTGGAAGCATGTGCCTTGGAAGTACCACCAACTATGAGCATCCTTCTTGGATATATGACAAAGAGCATCAGCACTTAGACCATTTCCATTTGAGATTTGTTTGAACTCATTTGTAACAATATCTCACAAATCATCATCAAGATAGAGTCTACGTAATGCTACCTTGTACCCATCAGATACTTTTAGATCTCTCCATGGTGGACTCCTTCCTAGTTTATCAAAAAATTGATTGATGTAGTACTTTGGTGTCAAGGCTTAGGCAAGAAGATGCAAAGGAGTGGTCATCTTATTCCACCTTTCTACAACAATTGCTTACACTTCTTTGAAGAATTTCTCCTTGGGGTCATTCTCTCTTGCATTTATAGTGCACTACATTTTTTCAAGCATTGAGTCAATGCCATCATAAATTTCACCAATGCAAGGCCTATCCATGTCAGTATAGCGAATCATGCTCACAATGGGCTCAGTGAAACTAAGGAGATATGTCACAAGATCCCACCATGACTCATTCAATATCCAGTCCCTAATTTTTGCTGCCCTCTCACTACTACTCTGCTTCCATATAGTCCAATTGGTGCTGATCACCATATTGCATAGTGCCACTCTAACTTTCACAAGTCGTCTCAAGACGATTGTGTTTGATGCAAAACGGGTCTCAGCAATCTATAACACAAATTAATGCCAAAATGATGAAAAAATAAAACCAAACTTTAAAGAAGAATACACAATATAGCCTAAACAATGATATTATGAACATTGAAAATTTAAAAAATCAGAAAATGTAAAAGTAAATTACTGTTTCACTTACCTTCAATAGCTCCAAATTCGAAAAGGATCTAAAAATCCCTTGAGACATGTGGTGGTTTGTGATGAGCATCTGGATGTCCTCAGCCTCTGCATAAACATCTCTGATCCTTTTAATTTTAGTCCCAATCTTTTGTAGCATAAGATTGAGTGAATGGACCGCACAAGGTGTCCAAAAGATGTGATCATAGCGATCCTCAACCAACAAACCAGCAGCTCTACATTTTTTTGCGTTGTCTGTTATGATTTGGACAACATTGCGGGGTCCCATTGACTCAATGGTAGAGATGAGAATATCTGCAATAAATTGGCCATCTTTTACTTGGCCCTCACAATCCACAACTTTCAAAAACATTGCGCCTTTAGGGGACACCGCTATGACATTGATCAAGGGACGATTTTTAGAATCTTTCCACCCATCTGAAACAATTGATACACCTGTTTCAGCCCATGAATCCCTTATGGGTTTCAATGCATCTTCAACCCCCTTCACCTCTTTTTCCAATAAGGTTCCACATACCTTCTCATAACCTGGGCCCTTATATTCTCTTGGAGTTTCATTAACACTTCTCAACATTTGCTTCCAATATGGGGAGTGAACAACATTGAAAGATAACCCATTTGCATATATGCACCTTGCTACATCTTGGTTAACAATGTCTTGACTCATTTTGAAATATTGTTTCTAAAGGCCCCTTTGTTCTTTTGCATATCAAGGGTGCTTCACTTTGAGGTTCAGTTGTGGAAAAGAAGGGGTGGTTTTCTACTACAACATTGGGATTGGATGGGGCTTGCATTCCCTTTTTTTTTTGGTGCGGTTTGATTCAATTTGCGGGCTTCTCTCTCTTTTGCTGCCTCATGCTCCCTAATATATTTCATCATTGTCTCATCTAGTATAGGTTTACCCTCTTTTCTAGGGCATTTTTTGATGCCTGTTCTCGGTATTCCACACAAATGGCCTACCACCCGATAATATGAACGATTATGTTCTATACCACATCCTTGGCATCTCCAACGGAATCCCCCACCTCCTGGAAGCAGTCTTATAATGTTGACATACTTCCATAGGGGAGAATGTGGATCATTTCTTTGTTTTGATTGTTCATTTGTGCCAATGGAGGAAGAGGTAGATGTCATTCTAGTTCCTATGGCAAGAAATAATACAAACATATTCAAAAACAAAAACAAAATAATGAAAAACAATTAATGTTTCATGTTTGACAATTTGTGAAACAAAAATAGTTGAAAAAAAGGTTCAAAAACCTACCTCTTGCGGCCAATGGGAGCTTGCAAATGTGTGGAAATGATGTTGCAACACTTGTTGAAGCTTCAGAAATTAGTCTTCAACTCCTATTTGATTTTGGAAGCCACACTTTGTTCACCCTTTCTTCAACCTGCTAGCAAAAAACTTTTGTTTACAACACAAATGAGGAGAAATGAGCCGAGTTTATGTTTTAAAAGTCACTTTTAGGGTTTTATTTTCATTTTTTAAGAGGCGGATTTCAAAAAAGAATTAAATTTTGCAAAAAAAAATGTTTTTTGGCCGTCGGCCACCTGGGCTCAACTTGGGTCTGCCTTCGTCCGCCTGGGTTTGACCTGGGTCCACCCGGGTCCGTCCTGGCTCGAACCAGGCCTATGGAACACAGACCCTGTCTGGACCACAAGTGGACCGGACCAAGACTAGGGGGGTAGGGGGCCAAACCTGGTAACCTAGATATTTGGGGTAGGAGCTGGTTCCGAATTGATTGTCAAAATTTGGGGGGATGTTGGGGCCTCTACTAATCTAGCTGAAGGTGGAGCCATATGATCTTCTCAACAACAAGAGTGCTAAATTCCATCCCTTGTGGCATTGGGACTGGGGATAGTTTTGGATCTTTATGTTTCTTTGGAACTACTTTCAAATCTTCCTCTATAATAGGCGTTTTGCCTTTATTAACAGTTTGATCGTCCTTCGCATCCCTTGTTTCTTAGTTAATCAATGAAATCTTGCTTAGGGTTTTTCATTGCTAGGGTTGGATCGACCTTTGTCCCTATCATCTCCATTCTCCGCAAGCCCTCATTAGGTTTGCTTGAATTGAAACCCTTCCCTCTATAACAATTGCTCCCACTCAGCCTATTGTCTATTGAAATTTTCTGAAACTGTCTCCTTTTTTCCATAATGATCTCTAGCTCTTCCCAAACCCCATCCTCCTGATCAATTTCTATTCAAATTTTCATTGTCGAGCCCAACTTTTCATTAAAGAAATCTTCATCCACTCCCAGAAAAGAACCCAATGCATCTCTAATCATCCTCAAAGCCTCTAAATACCAATATTCAAAGGGCATATTGACCAATCTAATCCATATCAGTGCTTTTCTAATGCAGTGCTTAGTTGGGTCAAAATTGGGTTCCCAATCTAGGCTATAAAAATTGAAACCCTTGAAAAATAGAGGACTGCCATGTAATATCTCCTTTTTCAATTCCTTATCTATGCATTCGATTAGGAAAAATTCATTTGGTAGGGATCTGATGCTTACCCTTCCCTTTAAGTTGCTGATCCACCAATCCAAAATCCACCTCCTAGGGCATCCTTGGATGCACTATTTGACAAAGAGAGCTTGTTTCTTGAGGTGATCTATTGTTGGGGATAGGACTTTCAAAGGTATTACAAAGGCTTTGCTCTGACTTTCAAAGTCATTATGGCTTTGTGAAATTCCTTCCTTTTCCTTTTGTTCTGTTGCCAATGTTCAGGTTCCAGATCCTCCCATTCCCTTCAAGATTTGGCTTCCTCATGCCCTCTGCTCTTGATGATAAGCAGACTGTTGAAACCCTTTACTACTGTTAGCACCTCCTCCTTCGCCTCCTAATGTGATTGCTTTTGCCCCCACGATGAAAGCAGGAATTTCTAAGGATAGATTCTCCCTTTTGTCCATGTTGCCTTTTCTGCCCCAACTGTGCATATGCACCATTTTTCACTATCTATTATCATTTTAATGTTGGAGTTTTTTTAATTTATCAGGAATGGTAAGATAACTTGTTTTAAGGCATGTTTTAGGAGGATGGATTAGTATTTTCTTATTCTATTAACATTTCTAGAGCCAATCCCTCAAAAACTAACATTCAATAGTCTTGGTTAGATTCTCAAATGGGAGTTCATGTAAGAGCATAGAATCCCCTAGTGTGTGACTTATGACTGAGAATTTTGGGTGATGAATTATGGCAAAATCAGAAAAAATTCTATTGCATTTAGATTATAAATTGAGATGGGTATAGAAAAGAGTTGGACCCTATTCAATAATGTAGGTATCTTGTAATGATAGTAGATCCACATGGTAAGCACTCCATGGATAGGATATGATATACTTATGGATGGTCAAAATAAACTTATTTTCCTAGTTGGTTAACTTACATAAATTTTTAACCTATACAAAACCTCATGAAGAGAGTTCTTGCAAGCCGTTAGATATACACTTTATGTTTTCAGTGTGGAGACAAAGTATTACATTGTCACTTCTTGTTCCTTCTCCGTAGAAATAAGGAATCTATGCTTGGCTCTCATTGGTAAACCTTATTTATTAAATCCATCTCTAAATTAATGATACCGAAGCATCCTAGGGGTTATACAATTTTTCATCACCAAAAACATTGTTTTGTTGGTCTTGGCTTGCACATAGCTTTGCTCTTCTTTTGCTTGCCTTGTGTGTTTTAATTTTGTTGTCTTGTGGACCCATGCAACTCTTTGCATGTAGATCTATTGGGAGTGTTTTGGCTTGAACATTGTACAAACTTTTTTGAGTGCTAGCTGGATTATGCCTCCCGATGTGTTATCTGCAAGCCTGTGCAATCTTTGCATTCTTCAGTGTTACTGTACAATTTGGCAGACTTCTTTGGATTGTAACATAGATAGCTGCCTAACTTTTGTTTGTTGTGAAACATTGTGCCATGCTTTTTCTTTGTCTGTGCAGACTTTCATGCTTTGTTCCAATGCAATGCAATCATGAGTTCAGTTCTGAACTGATGAGATGTCCAGTTGTTGACAATTGCCCATGCTTTCAGTTAATTACTGCAAATGATCAATTATCGATGATTAGAAACTGGGATGACACTTTGGGCTCAGTTCAATTCCTCCTTGAAGTACCAGTTATCCGGTGATCTGGACACCTGGTAGAGTTTTATCTGAGGTTACTATTTCATGTGAAGTCTAGGAGTCATAGTGATCAGCTATAAAAGGACACATTTTCCTTGGTCGAGGGTTGGCACTTAGGCTAGGCAATTTCGGAGGATCGGTATTCTGAGATTGTAGCTAGTCATTGAATTGAAAATGCTTGATAGATTGTAAGGTAGAATCTTTGCTTGGGTTGTGTGTTTCTTTTAGTACTGAGTAATTTCATGTTGTTGGTTCCATCGTCTGCAATGAGCCCATATGTGTGTGTTCTGCAGTTAATAAAAAATAGTTCATTTTTCTAGAATCTCCTATGTTATCTTTCTCTACTTTTGCTATGACTCTGTGTGCCCATTGCTGGTTGTTCATTTTACCCATTTCAACGTTGCATGTATTTAGTTTCAGATTTTTTTGTTGCCTTCTTTCTCCAACTCTGAAGTTCTCTGAACACCTTGGAATTTATGCCCTTCTTTCATTTGTTGGTGATTTTAGCTTGAGTGCAACCAGTGGATTTTTCAAGGTTGCCTCAGATTGCTCTTGCAATTGTGGGGATGAATTGTTGACACTCTTTAGTCATTTTACATTAAGAGTAAAATCTTGAAGACCTCATAGGTTCATAAATTTGATATATTGTAGAACTTATGATCTGATTTCATAAATTGCTACTTTTAAGATATAAAGACATGCATCTTCAATACTGGTAGGGTTAAAAAGGATCACTATGATATCCAATAGGTGGTCCCTGGGATTGTGGAAACTTGATGCATATGACAATTTACAGGTAAACAAATAGCAACTTGGATGGGGGTTATGTTGGCATTTTTGATGTTTATGTTGTGATTGTCATTGATGGACACACACTTGCATTAAGATCCTCTTTATATGTATGAGTTAGAGCACAACCGGTATTTGTTTCAACCGGTATGTTGCAAGTATGTTGTATTATAGTCATTAGACTATTGATGTTTTGCAGAATGTGTTTACCTGTCTAAAGCAACATGTTGACCTCAAGCGGTACGAGGGATTAAAGCGGCATAACACATTTTTACCAGTCTTCATTTTTGACGAACCGACAACCAGTATTTTGTATGAACCGGTAATACTTTGTGATGAGTTACCAACCAACATTTTGTGATGAGTTATCAATCCACCGATTGTTTGATGGTGTCGACACACTGGCGGTGCTTCTTGTGTCGTGTTACTGAGTATGTCTAGATTCATTGAACCTAGGAAATTGAAATGTAATCCTATTGGACTGACATGAAATCAGATTCCTTTAAAAGGACATCATGTCTGGGGTTTTAGGTTGTTGCTGAAAGGGTTTATGTTGTGACTAGGGTTTAAGGTGGTTGAGGAGTTGAAAAGAATATGAATGTGTAGAAGACTGAAGTAATGCAGGAGTGCATTAAGAACGAGCTATCAAGGATCTAACTGAGTAGTCCATGCTATTATATAGATCAAACACTTGTTGATTACTCACATCTTTGACAAGTCTGTAGCCCTTAACCGGGTAGGCCCAAAAGCCTTTTGTAAAATCCTCTAACAAGGTGGTTCACCTTTGTGAATCTAAAATCCTCTAGCAAGGTAGTCCTTGATCGGACTTATCTCCTAATAGAGATTGAGATTCCTAACAGGATCTGTTCTGGTGAAGAACATTGTAAGACCTTAATCGGTCTGACCTTAACCGGTCTGGTTTCTATTCTGCAGATAGTGACTTGTGAGTTCCATCTCACCGTGGTTTTTCCCATTTGGGTTTCCACGTCAAATATCTTGTGTTATGGTTGTATTGCTTTTGTGGGTGAATGTGTTATTTGCATTTTGGTTTGCATGTGTGATAACCGGTCTGTCTGTTAAACTATTTTACTAATTTATCTTTGGACTGTTTAAGTGTTAAAGTGCAGTGTTTATTGGTATACTAATTCACCCCCCCTCTTAGTATTCATCAATTGGTATCAGAGCCTACCTTTCTATAAGTTTAACCACTTGGAAAGAGATATGGGGGAATACACCTTGAGGGAACTTACTCAATGGCTCACTCAATCTAAGCAAGCCTATGATGATCTTATGGTCAAATACAAGGCATCTCAAGCAAAAAGGAGAGAACATGCAGAAAAGTTGATGGAGCTATCTGAAAATAGTTCTGCAGATGAAGCAGACATGGAAGCCCTAATTGCAGAAGTAAATAAGTTGAATGAATCAAACTCCAACTCGAGAAAGGAGTTGGAAAGACTGACTATCCGGATGTGTCAAGAGCTTGAGAACCGGAGAAAAACTGAAGACCTAGTGAAAGAAAGAGATTGTGAGATCTCCAAGTTGAAACAAGAGATGAGTACCCTAAATGCTCAACTCCATGCAAGCAAGGTGGAAAAGGAAGACATGCAAGGAGAACTAAACACTGCCATCTCTGAGAATGAAAATTTGTTGGAAACAAATGCTGCTATTTCCAAAGAACTCTCTGAGTCAAAGGAAATACTTGCTAAGTTCAGCAAAAGTACTGTCAAGCTAGAGCAAGAGATTGAGTCAGCTAGACCGGTAAAGAATACCAATGGACTTGGTTTCTCTGGACATGAGGAAGGAGAATCCTCAAGAACAAATGCGGAAGCATCAAAGAAGCAATCGACATTCAAAGGTAAAGGTAAGCAAAAATTCAAACCTGTTTGCTTTAACTGTCTTAAAGAAGGACACACTGCCAATGTATGTAGGAGCAAAGCCTACAATAATTTTCCTTACTTTATTAACAATGTACCTAGATCCAATAAGTTCAATGGTCATTGTTATGCATGCAACAAGTATGGGCATAGAGAATTTGAATGCAGGTCTATCATGAATGACACTGGAAGATATCCTCAGAGGACCCAAGGAGTTGGTCCTGAACCTTTTGTGAACCAGAATTACAATCGGTTTAATGTCTTCAATCATCAGCCAAGAAGCGGTGACTATCAAGTGGCAACTAGATGGAGAGAAAATTGTATGATCTATCATGGTCATGGTCACATTGCTGCAACATGCAGAAGGAAGAATGGAAACATGAACAATGGACCTTGGAGAGCACCTGGATTGGTTTGCTATCACTGCAACAAATCGGGTCACATTGCAAGATTCTGCAGAAGCAGAAAGAGTATATCTGATGATATACCGTTCACTCAGGAAGGAGGAATTGATGTTGAAACAGTTCAAGTGGACATGAACAAAACCTGGAAGAGGAAACTAGTAATGTTGGAAAAGGGACCGGTTTCTGCACCTAGTGTGGAAATATCGGAACCGACAAACTAAGTTTCAAAAGGCTTAGGGGGAGAAAACGAAAAAATGTTTTTGAACCCCTGGTTTATACCGGCAAAAGACCTTAATCAGTATATGATACCTGTCGCTTGGCAGAAGACCGAAAATAGTAAAAAAAGGCAAATTAGGGTTTATGCCCTAATGGAGGAGCATTAATGACGGTAGGTGAGGACTATGTTTAAAAGCATTTTTGAAATCATTTCTCACTATCAGTTTTTGAGTGAAGAAAAGTTTTTCAAAAAGCAGAGCGACGAAAAGGCGATTTGAGCAAAGATTTGGAGAAATTGAGAAACCACGAAGGAGATTCAAATTCAAATAAGCAAACGGTCAAGTGGAGAACACAAAGCTGTGATTTAGCTACCGACGAAGTGAGGAGTAAAGGAGAATCGGAAAGCCCTAAATTCATGTGTTTTGAAAGGTATTTCTCGAGTTCTTAAAATTTCTACAATGGCTTCCGCATCTCATACCAGTTCTAGTGCATCTATTGGGTCTGAAAGTTTTATTCAATGGAAGTCAAAGTATAATGCCCTATCACAAGTTCCGGCTGGAGTGATAGTAGAAGAGGGAATTTCTGACTACATAGATTGCAAGATTGAAGACCTAGGGTCTCTAGCCATCCACTCCCAACTAGGTCTGTTTTGTGGACAAGATAAGATGATCAAACCGGAGTATAGTATTCTGGAGAAGAAGAAACTTCACAATGTTGTTTACTTCTTGGAGGATTTCACAAAAGATCATATAAGGATTATTCTGAGCATGGTCCATGGTGACAATAAGTACTTGGAGAGGACGCATGATATCACACCATAGGCAATTCATGCAGTCACCGGTTTCTGCAATACAGGGGAAGTACTAGCCCTAAGGACAATTAGCAAAACTGAGATGTCCAAGGTCACCGGTTCAGTGAGTGACTCATGGGGCATGACTGTAAATTCAATCAAGGATGATCTGGTTAAGTATGCCTACATGGTGATAGGCTACCGGACGTTCTCAACCAGCAGAATCAACTCTGTATCTATTGCAGCAGTAAATGCTGCTTACCAAATGATAAAGGAGGATGCATCATTTGACCTATGCATGGGTATGAAGAGGCAACTCCTATTGAACCTGAAATCAATCAAACAAGATAATGCACTGAGGTTCAAGTTTGGACAACTGTTGGTTGGGTTGTTCTTTTACTTTCAAGGATACTTCCCAGGAGTAGGAGACGTTCAATAGTTTGGTGACCAATCGGTAACCAAGCAAATCAAGGAAAGCATTGAAGCACTTGGAACCAGTTACCCTGATATTCTGAACAAGTATTTTGATGAGTTCAGAAGGAAGATGAGCCAAAGAGTGAGGATATCAGGAGACATCGTCAAGAAATATGAAGATGATATCTGCTTCACCATCCAAGTAGACAAATATATAATGGAGGTTGTTGAGCCTAGAATGGAAGAAGTGGAGCCAATGGGCTATGAGGTGATGTACGACATGCTGGAAGGGTATGCCTCTACCCTTATTGCCTCACCGCTTGATCCTAAGGTGAAGAGAACCAGCACCTACCTAGAGAGGATAGCACCAGCTAAGGAACCACTAGCAATGAAAGAGAAAGGACCGACAGTGAAGAAGGCAAAGGCAGTGCCTATAGCATTAGCACCGGTTACTACTGCAACTCCAAAAGTGACCAAGCAGTCACCAGCTAAGAAGAAATTGGAAGTTGCACCGGCTAAAGTGTTCCAGAGAAAGAGGAAGACAAGAAGCAACTCTCCGGACTCAGAAGAAACTATGTCTGAGGAGCAGCCCAAAAAGGTGAGATAGACAAGAAAGAAGACACAGAGTGAGCCGATATCTTCAGCACCAGTAAATATAGCTATCTCCTCCTATAAACCTTGGACACATTGTCAAAGAACAATAAAGAATATTAGGAGAAAAGTGTTAAATAATTTACTTGAGTGTTTTGATGACTTCAATGAAGATGAAATGGAAGCGGTTGAAAAGGAAATAATTCAGTATCTATGTAGTAATGATCGGTTGCCCTCAGAGATTAAGTCTCAAACACCAGATTCTTTATATATGTCATTAGATAATAGATGGCGCATTGCCATAGAGAAAGAATAGGAAATTAGAGAGATGGTTTTTGCACAATACTTTCCTTACCTGTCAAATTCTAAATTATATGATGTTATTGATCTAAATAAAGGACTCTTCTTCACTAGAAAAAGAAGACTCTGGCTGTTAGAAGGTAGAGTTGTTTATGTTGAAAAGGACACCCATTTGTTTATGCAAATCGATGTCTAGACTCACAAAGCACGTTTGGCCAACCGACAAGCAAAAGAAGAACCGGTTATATCCAAACCAGATGAAGCATTTGATGATGAAGGAAATCTGGTTGTTGAACAAATTGACACCATTGATGTCGATGCTTTGGATGCTGAGGGTGTTACCCAGGAGACACCATCTGAGGCAACAAGATAGAAGCAATAGATTAAATAGACTGATAAGCAAGCTGAGGACAGATAGGAAGCGACAAAGGAAGAGGCAGAACAGAGGAAAAAGGATGAAGAGAAGCAAAAGAAGAAGGAAGAAGAGAAAAAGAAGAAAGATGAAGATGAAAAGAAGAAGAAAGATGAAGAAGAGAAGAAGAAGAAGGATGAGGATGAGAAAAAGAAAAAAGATGAAGAGGAGAAGAAGAAGAAAGATGAAGAGGAGAAGAAGAAGAAGGATGAAGAGGAGAAAAAGAAGGAAGCAGAAAAGAAAAACGCTGAGGACAAGGAAGTAGAGAAGAGGAGAGAAGCGGAGAAGAAGAAAGTGGAAGAGGACAAGGCAGAAGAAGCGGCGAAGAGCACCCAGATGGAGAATCCGAAGGCAACTGGGAGTCAAGCCAAACCGGCTGACCTCTCCAATCCTATAGATCTCCAGTCTGCAAGTGAATCGGAGCTAATGTAGAGCATCAAGGTTTCTCAAGAGCGCCTTGAAATCATTCGAAGGAAGAAGGAGAAGGATATAATTCAAGCAGCTGTGGACACACTTACCGGTTTGATACCCTGTACAAATTTCCCAACACTGAATCATCACTAGCAAAACTCAAGCTACTATGCACAATAATGGATGATCAGGTGCAGAGATTGGAAGAAGCAGCTAAGGCAAATGTCAAGAAAGAGCATCAAAAAACTCTTAACATTGCTCTAGTAAAGAAGTTGAATGAGCCCTGATCTGAATTGCAGAAAGACCAAAAGGATATAAGGGACGCTTTGGATGAGGGAAATCTGCTACTTAGCAAAATCTGCCAACCCCATCTATTCTACGATGATGTGCTAGATTAGAAGCAAAAGCTTCAAACAGACTTACAGTCTTACTTGAGCACATTCAAGCCACCCTATGATTCCTTCACAACTTATGGGTAAACCATTCACCGGTTTCATATCCAGTCTGCCAAAATGGAGCAAGAGATCAACACACGGTCTAGAGATTTGCAGGAGCTTCAACTAGTTTTACTTCCACATCTGCAAATTCTTCAAAAGTGTTATTTGAACCTGGATGCCTTGACAGTTACACAGGAGATGAGCACAGTTGATGCCATGGAAGAACAGGTCTCCTAGATGCAAACAGAGAAAGAAGTGGCCACCTCCCTACTTGAGTCCTGGTCTCTATCAATGAAACAATTCTTGCAGGACTATAAATCTATTTTTGACAAGTACTATTCCTTTTTGTCATAAACTTCTATTATTTTTACATATCAAATGGAAATAGGGTTGTTTAGTGGTACTTTGTCATTGTTGGCAAAGGGGGAGAAGTATTCTATTTTGGAGAAGTATAGGGGAGAAGTATCTAGTATTTAAAATTTTGCTATATGCTTTGATATATGCTATATGCTCTGTATGTAAAATTGCTATACATTGTATTGCTTAAGGGATAGTGTATATGCTTAGGGGGAGCAATTTTGCTAATGGCATGATTTTGATGTAAAGCAAGATTTTGTTGTAAAACACTTAGATGTCAAAATTTTATTTCCTAAGTGTTGCCATCAATGCCAAAGGGGGAGATTGTTGGCATTTTTTATGTTTATGTTGTGATTGTCATTGATGGACACACACTTGCATTAAGATCCTCTTTATATGTATGAGTTAGAGCACAACCGATATTTGTTTCAACCGGTATGTTGCAAGTATGTTGTATTATAGTCATTAGACTATTGATGTTTTGCAGAATGCGTTTACCTGTCTAAAATGACATGTTGACCTCAAGCGATACCATGGATTAAAGCGGCATAACACATTTTTACCAGTCTTCATTTTTGACGAACTGACAACCGGTATTTTGTATGAACCGGTAATACTCTGTGATGAGTTACCAACCGGCATTTTGTGATGAGTTATCAATCCACCGATTGTTTGACGGTGCTGACACACTGGCGATGCTTCTTGTGTTGTGTTACTGAGTATGTCTAGATTCATTGAACCTAGGAAATTGAAATGTAATCCTATTGGACCGACAAGAAATCAGATTCCTTTAAAAGGACATCATGTCTGGGGTTTTAGGTTGTTGCTAAAAGGGTTTATGTTGTGACTAGGGTTTAAGGTGGTTGAGGAGTTGAAAAGAATATGAATGTGTAGAAGACTGAAGTAATGTAGGAGTGCATTAAGAACGAGCTATCAAGGATCTAACTAAGCAGTCCGTGCTATTATATATATCAAACACTTGTTGATTACTCACATCTTTGACAAGTCTGTAGCCCTTAATCGAGTAGGTCCAAAAGCCTTTTGTAAAATCCTCTAACAAGGTGGTTCACCTTTGTGAATCTAAAATCCTCTAGCAAGGTATTCCTTGATCGGACTTATCTCCTAATAGAGATTGAGATTCCTAACAGGATCTGTTCTGGTGAAGAACATTGTAAGACCTTAACTGGTCTGACCTTAACCGGTCTAGTTTCTATTCTGCAGATAGTGACTTGTGAGTTCCATCTCACTGTGGTTTTTCCCATTTGGGTTTCCACATCAAATATCTTGTGTTATGGTTGTATTGCTTTTGTGGGTGAATGCGTTATTTGCATTTTAGTTTGCATGTGTGATAACCAGTCTATCTGTTAAACTGTTTTACTGGTTTATCTTTGGACTGTTTAAGTGTTAAAGTGTAGTGTTTATTGGTATACTAATTCACCCCCCCCTCTTAGTATTCATCAGGTTATATAAACGTTATTTATAGGAACTTTTATAGGATAGCCTATGGTCTAGTTTGCAGAAACTTTGGATATTAACATCAATGAATATGCAAAAGATATGGCAACTTGTAGAGGCCCATGGATGGCCAACCACATAGAGGTGCTTTGTTAGTTACTATGGAGATGGACATATTTGTCTTGGCCTATATCTGTAGACTTTGAACCAAAAAGCTCAAGAAATTCTAAACACTAGAAACTCACTAGTTTTGTGAAGGGCATATGAATGGTTTCAGAAGCATAACTTTTTCTACAATCCTTGCGGGCATAATTGTATTGTTGATTTTCCTAATACAGTTATCCACTGTTTTTCTTTCAGGTGCTGCAGTTACATATGGTAGCAGGAATGAGAGTGAAATGTTTATTTTTAGAAATTGAATATACTGAAATAAATGACTTATACTTGAGTTGAGTTGGTTTTCCCTTTCACTTAATATGAAAATAGGCCATGGTTTTTGAACATTTGGGAGGATTTGTTGGAGAAATATTTTAGAAAGGAGTAAAGTCAATCTAATTTTAATCTTAGCGGATGTAGGTGGCAACTAGTTTGCATAGGTATAATGTTGCTTTGTAATTGGTATCAATGAACCTTTTTGAAATGCAATTGGTCCCACAGTTCAAGTTCTTATGTTGGAATCAGATACTAAAATCAAAAGAAAGGCTTTATATGAACACATAATGCTGGTGGTACTTAACTACTTGAATTGTCTCCCTTAGATTTTATTTATTGATAAACTAACGATGCTACTTTTGGGTGGTTCGATTGTAGCAAATACTTTGATTGTAGTATATATGTGTTGTTTGCATTCTAATCCCACTTGGTGTCATGGGAAAGGGTTGTGTTGTACTGCTTTTTATAATGTTGTTCATGGTTGAGACATTTGATGGCTTATTAAACCTCATTGTGCATGTATGGCATCTTCTAAATCTACAACAATCACAAGCTCAAAGGTAAGCATATTTTCAATCTCAAGGACATTGTCTCTAGCATATAGATGACTTATAGGGGTCTTGGCCATGCCCTAATAAACCATAGTTTGCAAACTCTGCAAGTACTCTCTGATTTGCCAAGTATAATATTTTTTTGCTCCATGAGTTTTTACAAGTTTGACTTGCGATTTTTTATAGACACAAGAGAAACATGGGCAAAAATGCCTACGTAGGTAAAATGCTGGTTAAATGCATTTTTCACACATTTTTTTGCTTTAAAACCATGCTTTTTCTCTTTTGAGATGTCAATTTTTAATTTAATACATTTTGTAATTGAATTTTGTAAAAAAATATTTTTTTTCAAGAAATTTTAATTTTTAGTACTTTCTAAGTTGCCGAGTTCTTGCCCAGTATTTGCTGAGTCAAAATTTTTGGGCTTGTCGAGTACTCTTCGAGTCTGATTCTGTGAAGTGTGAACTATGCTTTAAAGTTTAAACAATGTTGGAAAATCCTTTGGGATTGATGTATCCAACTTGGTGATCCAAAATGTGTAATTATTTTTCAAAATGATGGGAATGAAGAATTATAATTTGATTGATTGGTGGCCAAGGCCCAAGCATGACAACCTCATTTGATGCCATATCCAAGCAGGGCATGATTGAGGAATGGAGTTCAAAGTAACAAAAAATTGAAGGTGTGTGATTGAGAATTCAAATGATTTTCTGGGACATGTCTGAAAGTTGACCCAACTATTAGTTTGCACAGGGACCTAAAAATCCCTCCCCTTCTATAACACCACCCTTTAGAGGTGGACTAATTAATGGTGGTATTTCTTTTGAGATCGACAGTTCTGTTAGAGCATAAAAAGATCTAGTATGAAGGGAGATAGTAAAATTTTGGGAGACTAAGCATCCACCACCCAAACCAAGCATCTTAAGTCAAGTCATTTTTTTGAAAAGATAAAATTGTATAACAAACCAAAAGAATAACATTAAGCCAGACCTTGATATAGAAAATATTTAGGGGAAATGTTGTTTATGACTATTATCAAGATATTTTCAATGAAGACCCATACTTCAAAGTCACACACTCTTTTGAAAACAAGCCACCATATGCTATACATAGATCAACACGAACACTTTAAAAGCAACAAAACCACTCACCAAGTGTAGCCAAAATCTAATCTACTAAAATTTTACTTACACCCCTAATACTAAGAGCAATGTGAACAAATAGTAAGAGTAGTGTGACAATGATAAACTGATTAATAGACTAGCTTGTTTTCCTGAGTAAATGAGTTGATTGATTTTGTAAACCTGATGGTAGTAATGGCCTTGTTCGTGATTGATATCTAGTGTGTTAACCATTATCACATTTCAAATGCTCTCTTTATGCAAAACATGTATTTGTATGGCTGTGTCAAAAAAACTGAGGTGTTGTGTATGGTGAGGTAGTATTCCATGACGGTTGAAAGAGGAAAAATAAATATGGGCTTTCAGAGGCTTATTGAAATTGACGAGATTTTAAATAAGGATCTGATCAGTGCATGTTATATGAGAAATATTAAAGGTAAGGGATAAGGGGAATCATGTGATGTGTTAGGGTTAGAAACTTAGAAGTATGTGTATAGTAGTAGTAGTAGGAAGTAGGAACTATTGAAGTTAGAAAGAATCAAATGGCCTGATTTAGGTTGGAATAGGTCCTATCATACCAATGGGATATAATAAAAAGATGAAAGATAAGAAAAATGGGGTAGGTTAATAATGTTAGCAAAAATACCCTTCGTAAACAATTCACATAAGGCAAAATGATGTTGAGCACCAATGGTATATGTTCAAGTAAGTGACAAGATGTGGCTTAGGAATTACTTTGAAAGGTGTTTGGTAATAAAATGTGAGATGAGTGAGATGAGAGGATGTGCATGCAAAAAGTGCCATAGCTATATCCTTGAGCTCTTTGCCCCTTTTGATGACTAAGTGAAGAAAACATTACATGTATGTGGCTAACTCTATGTTGAGTATTGGTGAAGATAATTATGGTTGATTGACATCTTTATGGTAGTGGGTTTTTTCTAAGGTCATAATTTCTCTTATCTAATTAGGGAGATTTGTTTGCCTTTATAGACATGGAGTTTACCTCTGTATTCTCGCTCCACTTTTTTTTTGATTAAAAATCAACAACAATATTGTGGTGGTGTTTTTCACAATGAGTTTGGACATTCTCAAGTCTAAACAGTATTTGATTTTTGAATTATATGGCTAGTCACTAGGACCATTTTCCATTTTTGAGACCTATTGTGATTATTGCACATGTCCTTTGAATAGTCCTCATTTCTCTACAGTGGAAGTGGTTCCTTTTATTGTCCATGATACTAGGTAATCTGTTTTAGGTCTACATATGGCTTATAGTATATGAGACTTGTTGATGTGTTTTTTAGGCACATGCAAACACAAAATAAAATACCATAGGTATCTTATTCTCTCTTGAACAAAATCTCTTGGATGCTGAAGATTAGCTTAAGGATCACCCAAAAAGACTCCAAGGTTCATATATGTAGGATGACTACGTGTGGATAAGCTTAGTTGGTCGTTGTGATTGCTGTTTCATCAAGGGGCATTTATGGTTCAAAAAGATTTCATGAAGTGATTGGCAGATGGCATGCGATGGGATTTCCTCCTAAGACTACTAAATGATTATCAAAAAATGGCAAAAGATGAGGGTTTAGAGAGATCCTAAGCTATTCTAAAATGAATGGACGAAGAAATGACAGAAGTGAAACTCAACTAGTTATAGCTTTGCCACACACAAACAACTCCACTAGAACTGGTGCAATCTTCTAAGGATGTTTGTGTTAGGATTCCCAAAGATATCGAGGGGGGCGGGGGTGAATCAGTATCTAACCGGTATAATAATTTTCTTAACTTATAACATGAAAAGCATATTAAAACTATGTACCGGTAAACCATAAATAATGCAACAAATAAGAATAACAACCACAACATGAAAAACACACCATAACACAATATTTTAACAAGGAAACCCAGTGTGGGAAAAACCTCAGTGGATTTGTGACCCACAATATTCACTTACAGGCCAATAAGAGAATATTACTGCTTACAATAGGGGCCTGCACATGCAAGAAGGCCAAGTGCCTAGAGCTCACTGCTCAATTACAAAAGAAGTCACACTGACTTATAAAATTGGATTATACAAATCCAATGTCATGTACTGCTTCAGATCAACATCTGCTATGCCAGATTCAGTACCGGTTTAAGCTCTGCAATATGCATAAACCCTTATCCAATAATTCACATATTAGGTCTGCTACCTTCTATTCATATTTCACATCATATCATATATCCTAAATGATCTACAATGATCTCATACATATATGAGTCATATTACAATCCACCATGTCGGCTTACAAAAGATTTTACAATTAATTACAAAATATGTTTATACAAAATTGTTGTCGGCCAAGGTGCCAATATTTTTCCTTTTCGGTGCCGGTGTTAAGTATGCCAGTGTAGAGTTTGTCGGTGCCGATGCCTGAGTTTGTCTGCTGGTATCACATGATTGTAAGGTTGCCATCAATGACAATACCTTCAATCACCTACAATTTCTCATTGGAGTGTGCATTTGCCAACAATCTCCCCCTTTGGCATTGATGGCAACACTCATGAGAAAAATAAAAAAAGTGTCCAAAAAGATGTCCAAAAAGAATCTGCCAAAATTTGTCATACCAAAACTGTGTGTCCAAAAATGTATGTTCCCCCTGAGCTGATGATGTCCTGTTTTGATCATTTTTCTCATCACACTACTCCCCCTTTGACATCAATGGCAAAGGTTGTCATTCATTGTCAGCGGAGTGTGGTTCCTGCCTAGATTTTTGTAACCGATGGGTTACAATCTGGAATATATATGCTAAAACCAAATTTAAACTGTCGCTGAATCTTGTGCTTTCTTGTAATGCCTCTTGTGTTCTCTGAACTATTTGGTGAGTATGTGCATTTTCTCTTTCGGTGTCTTAAGTCTAGGAACCAGAGCCTCAGAAATTTCCTTTCTCAAAGAAATGAGGTAGTCTAGTTTTGGACCAAGTTTACATTTTAAGCTCTTTGCCTTTTCCTTTACTTTCTCTTTGTCCTTCTCTAACTTCTCAATTTTTTCTTCTAGATCTGCAATTTTCTTTTCTATCTCCAAAAATGAATCGGATGTACCTATTAGATTTTCAGTAGCGTTGTTTATTTCAGTTTGAGTTTTGCTGATCTCTGAATCTATATCCTGTGTCAAGATGTCTATTTTGCAAGTATCCTTGTACATTTTCTTAAAATCCAAAATTGTTTTTCCAAGTTCCGGTAATAAGGTGTCTATTTTCTCCTTGTTCTTCTTCAAAATTTTCTCAAAGAATTTCTCTTTTTCCTTAATCATTCTTTCCTTAAATGTGTCCTCATTTATTTGATCAACAATCAAAATATTGCTGGTGATGAACTTAGACAATATGTCTAGTTGACCTAAAGAATCTTTATTATCCACTATGCATTTAGGTGCTACCAGTTTAAGAATAGGGATTGTATCATCTATAGCCTTATAGGCTTTAGCATTGCACTCTGTGATCTTCTTTATTGAATCCAACAAGACCTCTGTTACATTCATAGGCCAAAATTTTGATATTGAAGTAACAAATGTCTACCCAACTGTTTTCACATTATCCATGCTACTGGATGTAGTAATCACCTTGCTTGTTTCGACCTCTCGCAAGTCAGTTTGTGTTTGCATTTCTATTAGCAAAGGTTTGGGCTTTTCAGTTTTAGCCGGTAGCACTGTCTTTGTCTGAACTTGTGTCTCAACCTGTTTTTGTTCTAGTTTCTCCATCTGTGTTTCATAAGGTTTTTCTGAGCTCTGAACAACTGGTTTCTCAGATGTAGTTTCTGTATGCACTTCTGATTCTCCTGATGTTTTACCAGTTTTATCTTCTGCCGATTTCTCTGTTAGAGTAGGTTTTTCTGTGCTTGTTTTTATAGTGTTATTAACCTCAACCTCAACATCTGCAGCTGGTGGCTTAGTAGCCACATCTTTTATATTATCCTCAACAGTTTCTCTGTCAACCACAACATTTACTTCTTGTGTGTCTATATTTACAGTGTACAAAATTTTGGACTTAGGATTAGTATCCTCTACTGGAGTCTCCATACTCTCAGCGACCAGTTGACTGTCTGTAGTATGTGCTGGTAAAGTATCCATAAGAGGTGGGAGCACATTATCAGTTATTTTAAGGCTTGGAGGTCCACCTACCTTACCTTTTCCCTTATCCTTGTCCTTTTGGTATATTCTGATAGTCTTGGGTCTTAGTAATTCTTCCTATTTCTCTTTATCTACAAAGAATATATCCCATGCATCCGTTGTTTCCTCAGAGACTTCATTCGCTCTACCTGCCATCAGTGCTACATTCCAATGAGCAGTTGAAAATACTGTCCGGTTAGCTTCACTAATTAGTTTGTCTATCTCATCAGGTGAGTTTACTGGATGCATTGCAAGTAGTTTTTCAATTTTTATTTTCTTATCCAGCTCAACAAAAGCTACCCTTCTAGCTTCTAGTCTTCTATACAGATCACCGGGTATTTCATCAACAATTTCCATCAAAAATTTCTTGTAAATGTCCAAGTGTAAAATTACACTGTTCTCTATGCTTTCTTTGTCATCAATAGATATTGTGTTGTACAGTTTGCTAATGTTTTTCAACTTTCCATCTTCAGTTATTTCACTTAAGAGTTTATCCAGTGGAGCAATATCTTGTTTTACCTTCTTCTTCTTAAGAGTCAACTTTTTCACTAGAGGCCTCACTGCCTGTTGCTTTTGCCCTATTTTCCTAGGAGTGGGTGAGGGTACCAGTGAGGGTTTTCTTTTCCTTTCTACCCTTTTGAATACTGCTGGTATATCACTTTCAGAGGAGGTTCCAACCGGTGAAAGATGAGCTTTTGGTTGAAGTCCTTCCAACTCACTTTCTTTTATACCAGTTTGTTTCAAGACATCTTCCTTAATTGCCTTTATTTGTTGGGTTCCTTTCCTTACTGTTTCTTCAACCTTCTTAACCCTTTTCCTAGACTGAATTCCACTCTAAATTGTTTCTACATTTCCAAAGACTTTCTCAGTGGGTTCCTTTGGTGCTTCAAGGAGGGTTTTTGCATAAGTTTCTATGATATTATCATCTATTTCATAGCCCATTTCAGTTACCCAGATAGTTCTAGGGACAACTACCTCCATCCAGATTTCATCCTTTTTAATTACAAAGCAAATTTCCTTCTGATATTTATCTACAATAGCTTGTGACAGTCTTATTCTAGTTTTCATTTGAGCCTTCAATGCTTGAAAATGCTCATTTGTGTTTTTCTCTTTGTCTTCTCCCATATTGTTCAATAGATCCAATAGTTGCTTTCCTACCGATATATCAAAGCCAAAATCTCTTCTACCAATACTGGGTACTTGTTTAGCAATATACATCATTAAACACACAAGCAAATTTCCAAATCTAAAGGTTCCTTTCTTATCTCCTTTAATCTTCTTTAGATTGTCTATCAATTCATCTTTGAGCCATTCACACACATCTATTCTAGCATTATCATTAACCATGTCATATGCACTTTTGATACATAGGCTAGAAACTGAGTTCAACCTATTTACATGTGTGGCTTTTTAACCTAAGATCATACTGATAAATCTAACATTGATGTCCTTTACATCATTTACCCTTAGATACCTTTTGTCAAAAGTTGCACCGGTTAGTTTCATCATTGTGTCATTCAAGACCTTCTTTGTTCTGTCAGGTTTGCTATCGGTGGAAGGTAACCCTGTTACTGCTTTTACTGCTTATTTTGTGATTTTATTAATCGAATCCAACCAGAAGAATTCACCATGGACTGTGCTTAGAACTATTCTTATTACATCTTCGGGAAAATCAGGAATGCTAAGAATATCCACAAAGCTTAGGGTTTCTATTATCTTGTGTTTCGGCTTGACATTACCATCTACATCACAAATCACAGTCCTATACATGTTTTTGATCTCATCATCACCTAATTCCTCTATATGACAATGTATGTATATCCTAGGGTCTTCAACATATACTACTCCCTTAGGAATTTGAGAGAATGCACCTATGCTATCATCTTTCTTCGCAATTTCGGGAACTAGTTTGAATACGGGTCTAGGGAACTTAATAACCTCAATGACAGTAGGGTTTGCAATCAATTTAGGAGTGGCTGAAGAAGCCATAGTTATAAATACCTCAATCTGCCTTAGGGATGAGTGCTTGGATGAACTACTTCTCTTCTTCGCTAAGAATGCCTTCACTCGGAAATTTTTGCACTCTCAAAGATTTGAATGCTCGGTGAGTAAAAAGGAGCCAAAACACTTGCTTTATAATGTTATTTTCTCCAACTACCACATTTAATGCTTGCCGGTTAAGTCATAACTTAACTCATCTATCGGTATAGAAGTAATTCAACTTCTCACCATCAATTGAGGGTATAATAGCATGTTTTTCAATTTGTTGCTAAACCCCCAAAGGATTTTTCTTCAGTTAGATGAAGAGTCTCCTGTTAGTGGAGTGTTACTCTATTCTACCGGTGGAGGAGTATTCCCATCAGCATTTTGATCTGACTTTCTGATCCATTGTTTTGAGAATTCTTGCTTTACCTCTTCAACCTTTTCTTTACCTTTCAAGCTAGGACTTTTGTTATTTGCCAGTGGGGACTTGCTTCTACAAAATTTTGCAATATGTCCAATTTTGTTACAAGCATAACAAGCCACATTGTTTTTCTGAATATCTTTCCCATATCCTATGCCAGTATGTGTTCTGCATTGATTAGATAGATGTCCAAATCTTCCACAAACATAACATCTTACATTCATTCTGCAATTTTCTGAGTTATGACCAACTTTGTTGCATTTAGAACATTGACCGGTGGGTGTATTAGTGTTCTGATAATTTCTAGATCTACACTGATTTTCTCTATGACCATACTTGTTACAGTTAAAGTATTTCACATTGAATTTGTAAGCATTAGGTTGTCTTACCGGTTTACTATGATCATGATTGTTTGTAGTACCAGAGCTTTCACCAACTTCAAAGCCAAGGGCATTTATATCACCATTTGGTTTCTGATTCTTTAGCATGTCAACAAGTTCTTCTGAACTTTTCTTGAATTTCTCTTTGTGTTGATTTGCAGCAGTCAATTCATTCTCTAAGATTCCTTTCTGTCTCATGAGTTTAGTTATGTCATTTTGTCTTCAACATATCATTCTCATGACTAAGTCTTGTGTTTTCATTTCCAGCATCATTTAGTCTTCTAGTCAAGTCATCTTCATTCTTCTTTCTATCTTCAATTTCTTTACAAAATCTCATAGTCATATCTTGCATCTTATTCTTCATTGTACAGTTATCTTGTCTCAGTTGGTTCACCAGATCATTAAGAGTTTCCTTTCATCTTCCTCTTTCTACATCTTCTCACAAAGTTATCTTCTTTTATTTCTTTCTATGGTGAAATTTTCTTGAAGTCCTCGAATAATATCCCGAGCAGCCTTCAGATCATCCTCAAGTTTGATATTCTTCACTTTTTTTGCATCATAGTCTGAAAGAGATGTTTCCAATTGCTTTCTCAAGTTTTCCATCTCTATCGGTGACAAGATCTTCCTCAAGCTGTTAGGCTTTTGAAAATAGAGGACCAGGCTCTGATACCAATTGTTAGGATTCCCAAAGATACTGAGAGGGGGGGGGTGAATTAGTATCTGACCGATATAATAATTTTCTTAACTTATAACATGAAAAACATATTAAAAGTGTGTACCGGTAAACCAGAAATAATGCAACAAATAAGAATAACAACCACAACATGAAAACCACACCATAACACAATATTTTAACGAGGAAACCTGGTGTGGGAAAAACCTCAGTGGGATTTGTGACCCACAATATTCATTTACTGGCCAATAAGAGAATATTACTGCTTACAATAGGGGCCTGCACATGCAAGAAGGCCAAGTGCCTAGAGCTCACTGCTCAATTACAAAAAAAGTCACACTGACTTACAAAATTGGATTATACAAATCCAATGTCTTGTACTGCTTCAGATCAGCATCTACTATGCCAGATTCAGTATTGGTTTAAGCTCTGCAATATACATAAACCCTTATCCAATAATTCACATATTAGGTTTGCTACCTTCTATTCATATTTCACATCATATCATATATCCTAAATGATCTACAATGATCTCATACATATATGAGTCATATTACAATCTACCATGTCAGCTTACAAAATATTTGACAATTAATTATAAAATATGTTTATACAAAATTGCTATCGGCCAAGGTCTTGGTATTCTTCCTTTTCGGTGCTGGTGTTCTGTATGCTGGTGTAGAGTCTACCGGTGTCGATGCCTGAGTCTGCCTGCCGATATCACATGATTGTAAGGTTGGCATCAATGACAATACCTTCAATCACCTACAATTTCTCATTGGAGTGTGCATTTGCCAATAGTTTGACGATTTTCAAATCACTACTAACCATAGACACCATCAATTGAATGCATACCAATGATTTAGCAATAACCAAACTTAAACACTTTCAAATGTTCCAGTTGACCACACAAGGGTCGCTTACAATCAACAAGAAGCTAGTGGTATGGATAACGAGTTTCACAATATATCAAATGCAACATTTCATCATTTAATCTAAACACTAAAACTAATATAAAAGATTGACTTGAGATGACAAAAGAACCATGCAATAAGCTTCAAGGATTGAGCAAAAACACCATAACTTCAATGTTTCATTGATCCAATGGCCAAACAACAACTATTCTTCAAGGCTTTCTCTTGCCAATATTCTAGCACTATTACTCTCTCTCTTCTACTCTATTACTATTACTAACATCATTAACATTGCTACTAACTATTACAAATGAAATGAGAAGAGCTTATATAAGACTCCCAAATACAATGAAAGACTGAGATCAGATGGAGATCAAGGGCCAAGATCTTGCCACCTAAACCCTAATTATGGTTTGATACAAATGAAAACCCTATCCAGATAATCATCATCATGAATCAGCCAATAGGAAACTATCATGTGCCAACATGGAAACCAAGGAAGCATCCTCCAATAGGAACGTGAAATGCCACATGGGATCACATAAAACTATCTTCTATAATCTGGTTCCCTTTCTCACGTTCCTATCTAGCATATTCGATGAATCTAGTCACCATCTCCTCTATCTCAGTCATTGGGATCTCAGGTAGAGATTTATGCTTCTCTTCCATGTGCATGACTTCGTCAAAAGCTTTGACGATGACATCTTCCCATTCAGGTTCGAGCTCTTGATTTTTACTTGCCAAGACTACGAACTCTAGCATATCATTTATTTGCTCCTTGTATGTCATACCATCAATACCGTGGAAGATAACCTTTATTCTTTCTTGCAACTCCTTGGCCTCTATAATTGTCCTTGGATCAATCTTCCTTCCCAAGACAACCTATGCTACTCCCACTATCTTATCATGGATTCAGTGCATATCATCCTGAACTTGACTACATCTGTTTCCAATCTCCTATAAAATAATCTTCTTTGTGCGAAGCAGACATAACCTTTATTATTTCTTGCAACTCCTTGGCCTCTATAATTGTCCTTAGATCAATCTTCCTTCCCAAGACAATCTGTGCTACTCCCACTATCTTATCATGGATTCAGTGCATATCATCTTGAACTTGACTACATCTATTTCCAATCTCCTAAAAAATAATCTTCTTTGTGCGAAGTAGGCTACTCCATTGTAGAAGATTAGGGGTAGTTCCTTCTCTTCTTACTTTCTCCCTTGATAGGACCTCTCTTGGTGTCTTCCTTATTACTTGAAGCACTGGGATGATAACATCTCTAGCATGAGTAAATGCTTCAGAGGTCTCTATGAGGACGTGAGTTTTCCCAAGGACCCTTATGACTGTATCAAGTGTTTGCATGATGCCCTTCATGAACTTGTTCACTCTGTGTATGAATCCTATATCCATGTATCAATCAATTGTGCTAAATTCCCCAGTTTCTCCATATGATCAACTAACTTTGTGAGAAGCAAGGGAGGTGGTATAGTTGTTGGACTTTGATGTGTCAATGGTTGCTGAAACTGTTGGATGTAGTTCCTCCATGCACTTATCTCCTTTTCCAATCTTCTATTCTTCTCTATTTCATCTCTCAATATGTCATTGACAACCTTCACCCAATCAGTCGCATCACCTATGGCCTGCTTGAAGGTGAGTGGACCCAAGTCAATGGTCTCCATATCATACTCATCAGTTGCAATATCTCCTTTTTATTTTTCTCAACTCTTGGAGTGGCTATTTGCAACTTTCTTGATCCCGAGTCATCTGACATCTTTGTAGCTTTCCTCTTCTCAGTGACTTCTTGAGCTTGGCTTAGGACTCGCTATGTCATATGTTTCTTCTTCTTCTTCAACCACTATCACCTCTTGAGCTAGCCTTTCTTTTAACTACTCCAGAATAGAAGATCTCCCTTCTTGAATTTGTGCTCCTTTGTGCATTTTCTCATCTCTAGGTGGTGAAGTAGTTACATCATTATCTTCTTCACCTTCTTCAATCTCCTGAATGAGGTGGGTGAAATCTTCTTGTTCTTGAGATGCCTTCTCTTTGTCTTTAGCATTGTGGACTGTAGACTCAGTTGATTCATTGGCTCCTTGACTCAACTCCTTTTCCATCCTTAGTTCTTATGTTTTGGAAGGAGGATGATTCACACTTGATTTATACTTCTTCTTTGCAGGTTCCTTTTCACTATGATCTTCCTTCCTCTTTGATCCTCTTGAATGAGATGGTTGGGTGCGCTACCACTTGCACTATCTTCATCTTCTTCTCCTCTTTCTTCTAAGTGGAATGTTGGTGTTATATTTTTCTCTTTCAACTTTTGGTGTTGCACATCTACCCATATACAAGTGTACTCCAAGACTGGCTTCATTAACTTCTTCAAATCATCAATCTCCAAATCTGCCCATTTGAATTTGACCTCCTTGTCTTCTTTGGCATAGGCTCCTTGAAGATGTCTACCACTGTCTTGAACTTGATCAACTATATGAAACAACTTGTCTTCCCTAATGAAATCGAGGGGTAGCCTAGAATACATCTTTTTTTTCACCTCTATATCATTTTGAATATTCATCCAATAATCTTCAAGATGCCATCGATGCTTGTTGTTCCTTCCCATACCTTCTTTCTCCTTGTCATATGGATCAAAGCACTCTCTCATTGTTAATAGCTTGAGTGAATGAAGTGCTAACTCTCACTCGGCATCTTTAGCTGCATGAATGGATGGGCATGACTCAATGGAATCTCCAAGTGTAATGGGAAAAGAAACACTGGCTCCATGCTTATGTCTATATGCTCTGATGTGTGCCAATAACTATCTCACCACCTTGAGTAGCACCACCCTATTCGTTGGGTATCATGACAACATGTAGGGAGGAATGGGAGATCCTTGAACTCTAATGTAGGTGAACTTCGGGAACTGGATGAACCATGCACCATGTTGCTCTACCAATGCCTATGCTTCCGGAGAGAGTCTTTATTAGGATCCACCTCGAAATTGCCTCATGATATGAATAGTGAAAGAATCATTCACCCTCCTTTAGTGTTGTTTTGGTGGATGTTTGAGCTACAAATAACAATCATACACTTTGATCTCTCCAGGTCTCCTTCCAACTACGACTGTATACATGAGTCCTAGATACTCAAAATTTCTTGCAATGGAGTATATGACGTATGAGCTCATATAGAACGTTCTGGTGCACATTAGCCTCCTTAATTGCTTGTCAATGTTGTTGCTAATGAGTCTTGCCCAATTGATCGCCTTCTTGTTGTGGGTGATAGTCTCAATGTAGTAGAACATCCATTCCTCAAAGTATGAAGCCTTAGGTGCACCAACCAATCAATGGAGCAAAGTGATGAAGTCTCTATATTCATCATTGAAGTCTACCCCATGTAGTCTATCAGGCCATCTGCTTCTCCTTCCTCTACTCTTCTTCAACCAAAATTTATCAATGATCTTTGCGCAAGCATCAGGGCCATCGTTGTAGGCTGGTTTAGCTCCTTCCAAGGTTATGTAGAGCATTTCCTTGGGCTTGGGTAGATAAAATATCTTGCTAATTGATGTCTTTGAGAGATATGCGAGCACCTTTCCATCCTTCGCCATGATTCTCCTTGATTTAGAGTCATAGTGTTGAGCACACTCTATGATGAGCTCATAGCATTGCACCATGGGAGGAAAACCAACTATGTTTATGAGTCCACCTTCAATCATCTTCTTGGCTGTCGATGTAGGTTCATTGATGTATGATGGGTGGCGAAACTTCTTGGTATCAAACTTGCCAAGATTAGTGTCTCCAACTTTTCTCCAATTTGGCATGACCCTTCTCTCGAATGAGCTCCCCTTCATATATTCCTTGATGAGTGCTTGGTAGGAGAGAGTCTTGTTTTGTTTGGGAGCCACCATCCTTCCCTTATAAGAGATGTGTAAGTTAGACTCGTGGTGAAAGGTAGGTGAAATAAAAATTCAAATCAATCTTCTTAATGAATATGAGTTTAATGACTGAACAAGATTGATTTTTTAATTAATGTAGATATGATTCAATGAAATTAAATCAAAATTTAACTATAATCAAACCTAAGATGACTTTTCTATCAAGCAAAATGCTATACTTCACCTCAGATTTTACTGATTTCACCTTGTGCGAAGATTAATGATGATAAAAGAAAATCTGCAAGAGCTAGGTGAAGATGAACAAATCCACTCTCCAAAAGATAAACTTGTTGATCTTTGGGGTGAGTCTGCTGTAGGTATTTTCTCTCTCAGATAAAATTCGTTGATTATTACCCTTGAATCTGCAATTTGAATGATTGAATTCACTTTGATAATGACTAAATTCTCCTTCCCTAATGAACTTCGCTATCTGAACATAGAATTCACTAATTGCTGATGACTAAAATTTGTTGTTTTGCTCTTGATTCTTCTAATCAGAGATGTTTTAATTTGAATTGATGTTGAAAATGAGGATTTCAAACTTACCTTTATAGGCGCCTAAGGTGAATGGATGTGTCTTTTACCCAAAGGCCGACTTGTCTAATAAGAATAAAATAAAATTTGGTTTCATTCTTGCTGGTCGACTTGAATGTTTTGAATTTTTGAATTATATCAAGGGCACCAAAGTGTTATTGTTAATCTTATTTCAACATGCAACACTTAAGGTTATTTACCAACATAAGAAAAAGTTCGCTCCAAATCACTTATACATGAAGTTCTCTCATAATCCTTCAAACCCAAAGTTCGCTCCATCACCCTAACTCATGAAGTTGTCTTAAATGTGAAATCTGCTCCAAAACTCTCCAACCTGAAGTTCGCTCCCAACTGTGAGATCATGAATTTCGCTCAAAAAGGTGAACTCATGAAGTTCGCTCCAAACTACAAAGTGATGAAGTTTGTTTGGCATCAGGAATAACTTTAAGAAACCACCCCCCGGGTAACTATGTAAAATCCTGGCGAATCAGACATTATTTTTTTGGGGGAAATTTTCATATGGCTGGTGAAATTTTTTTTTTAAATGGGGAAAAAAAATATTTTGTATTGGTGATTTTTTTCTAGGGTATGAAAATTCCATAAATTTATGGCGAATAGTACCTTGTTCTATGGGGAAATTATTTATTGTGGGAGACGAATATTTTTTGTTTAAAGGAACAAATATATAATTATATGAACGAAAATGTTTACTCCGAAGGAAAAATTATTTAAATGTATTGGCGATTTTTATCCACTGCTTGAAAATTTTTAATTTGTTTTGGCGAATATTTTGTTATGTATGGTACAATATATAATTTATTGGTGATTTCGTGTATTCATTGCCATTAATAGACAAGGCACATCACATCACATAATACATTGAGTCCAGACTCTGCATGATGTATCAATAAGCGCGACCTCTTTGACATGTGAAGGGCGACACATACCTAAAATATATCAATGATTTTAAACCATTCGATGACCGTAGATCAATGGCTGAAGTTTTATTTTGGCCCAATTTTCTGAAGAGAACATAGCTCACCAGAAAGTGCCCGAAATGGAATTAGATTCAATAGACATGTATCAAATGTCATGAATCACGATCGATAATTTCATTCATTTAATATATATCTTTTCACTAATGGCAATCCACTATGTCCCCATGACGTCCAATGTGATACTTGCCAATTTGGTACTAGTTCATAGTTGTTTCCATTTCTGCACAATAGTACATTTTATGGGAAATATTTGCAGAGATACGAAAGATTTAAATTTTTTTATAGTAGTTAATACTGTTAAAGAAGTAATTATTACAATCAAGAGCTTCGACAATTTATATACAATCTCTACTTCTTTCATCTTCAATTAGCCTTTGCCATTTGGTAGATAAATCGTCGGAGCTCACGGTATTTTAGGTTTATAGGCTCATTGCTCAGGTTGTTGTTAATCTGTTTTCTTAAGATGGACACTCCCATCTGCTTGACAAGCATTTTTGCAGAGGACTAGAGGGCCTTTCTAGGCTCCGTTAGAGACCCAACCCTCCAATCAATCTGCAAGGAGGTTGTGTCATTCACCAATGAGGCTGTGCGGATGATGCTGGGCAGAGAATTTTTGGGAAACAAAAAATAGGTACTGTGTTAACACGGACCTTACGTCCTGCTTCTTAGCATCTCTTCTAGACCTGGGAGGAGACAAGGTGGATATGTTGATGCTGTTGAGGAAGGTATTTAAGGAAGACTTCCTCAGAGACGACATTACTCTTGTTGTTCTTGCAAAAGTAGGGGTGGGGATCCCTTGGGCGAGTGATTTATCCAATTAGCTTCTCCTCCCTAACCAAATAGTGCCAATGGCCAGGCAACCGTTTCTCCTAAACCTAAATGCGGAGCAGCTGACGCGTCACAGAAAATGGGCGCGGATTGGCAGGGACTTCCTCAGGAAATGGTTCCTCTTGGACTACTTTCCAAACTACATGTGGCTTGAAGAATTCTCTCAGCTTATGCTGTCTAAAGAATTCTACACGGAAGGAGGGCCAGATTCTTAGGGAAAAATTGTAAACAATTCCACTACCTATGCCCTTGCCCCACCCCCCTGTAGTTTTTTTTCCCTATGTCCTCGAACCCTAACAGGCTTAGTGCCAGTGGCTCACTCATTTTGGCTTTTAAGTTTTTGGGGGACTCAAGTCTCAGACGAAAAAATTGTAAATTTTAAAAGCATAAATATTAATGATAATTCTTCAAATTCCAGTTTGTTTCAGTTTGCCTCTTACAATCTTATGGATATAAAAATGCTTTCTATAATTCTATTTCATTTTTATTAATTAATTTCTTTCAAATGCTTTTTGTATATGGGCTACGTTATTTCAATTATTTGTTAAACAATGGAAATAAATTCAATACTGTGATCTTTTTTATGTAATGCTATAAAAAAAATTCAGTTCATTGCATTAATTATTTGTACATTGATTATGGTTGATTATAATTTTATAAATATATACTATATAGTCATTCAAAATACAAAATTTCAAAAGTTTCAAGATACAAAAGTTTATCGGTAAAGGTTTTTTCATTCTATTATTTCAAAAGTTTCAAGATACAAAATTTGCAGTCATTCATGCATAAATGCAGACAGAGAGAAAACCATACAACCCACAACATATAGCAAGCAGACAAAAAAACTAGTTCATTGCTGATAGGCCGCTCACTCAGTCTAACTATCCTCCTGGGTCGCCTCCTCCCAGTCCCTTCCCTCCTCAGAGGTTGATGCTTTGGCTTTCCCTTTTGCTTCTTCAGCTTTCATTTTTGGAATGCAGATTAGGCACCTGAAGTCAGGGTCGCCCTCCAAGCTTGCCAGTAGCTGTATGGCCCTTCCTTCTTCAGCCCCATCTCTCAATTCCCTACCAACCTCCATCCTTGCCACCACATGCAAAGCCTTCAGGACTTCATCCACCCTGGTTTATTTCACAAAGAGTTTCATCACTTCCCACCCCACTCGGGCACATTCACGACACTGGTATTTGATTTGATCCTCTGGGCCATGAATAAAAGGAAGCAATTCCTCCTAGTCATCCCCTTCTTTAATTCGAATGCCAACTCCTGGCACCACCCACTCGAAGATTGAATCCAGGTTAATCAAAAAATCCCCATCAATCAATTTGACCAATGTGAGTTTTACCTTTTCCACCTTTGGTTTGAATTCACGGGCCCATGCCAGAATCAGAGAGTAAACCTCCATGTTAGTTCCATACCGGTTACTGATTTGTGCCACCTCCTCTGCAAGCATTAGTCGAGCTGTTGCCCACAACTTCTCCTCCTTAAACCTGAACAGTCCTTGCATTCATTTATCAGATACTTTGCCCAAAAAAGGCACCAACTTCTTGTCTGTTTTAAGTGTGAAATTGGCCTCCATGGTCACCTACAATTTCAAAATCAATTCCTGCAAAAAATGTCTTACAGAAGGTACGATTCTACGAACTACAGATTTGTTCTACTTCAAAGCAAAAACTGGTACACAAATCAAAAGGTAATAAATTCTGCCTCCATCTTATAGGCGGGGTAATGAATGTGCACAATAAGGCATTAATGCCACGAGATCAAGAAAAAGATTTCTTGCCATCCTCCTCTTCCTCCGTTCGTGCGACATGCCACATGCAACTCCTTCTGCAATAATTAATCGCCACCTTGGCATTTGTACTTTCCAAATTTGCTTGCCTTAACAGGTTGAGGACTGCACATTTTTTAAAATTTATACACTAAATTTATGTTGAACTTTTATATATATTTTTAAACTATTTTTTAAAATTATATATCGTAAACATATTTACAAAGAATTTTGTTAAACTTTAAATTAATATTTTAGATTTAATATTGAATGTTTTCTTTTTTATATTAAACTTTTACCTTTCAAATTGTATATCAAAATTTATATTTTTATTTAGTTATTTGTTTTATTCTAGAAACTAAGTTTCATGTTTTATACTATTTTTAATTTCAAATTTTTACAAATAATATTAACATTATATTTAATAGTTATCTCAAACTATTGCACATCTAAAATTTAAATTTCTCTTATTATGGGACCGACGACATCTGACAACACTCAAGTTCTCAATAGGTATCATCATCCATCAGATGAGTAAAGATCAACGACTTAGGGCAGATTTCAGCCCAAATGTAGGTAGTGAACACATTTGTGAGAACTTCGCCCGGAATTGAACATTTTAAATTTAATTAAATAGAATTAAGTCTATAGTCTATAGACTATAAATCTCTTTTTTGGGCGGAATTTTAAAATGATTAAATAGACTTTAAAAATAGACCCGAAAAGTGACACGAGTATGGTGACGTGCCAGAAAAATGGCAGAAGTCATGGGACCCACTTCATCTAAAAATAGGTACCATCGACCGTTGGATGAACAAAGATCAATGGCTAGGGTGGATTTGTGCCCAAATGTGGGAAGTGAACACCTTTCTGAGAACTTCGCCTGGAATTGGACATTTTAAATTTAATTAAATATAATTAAGTCTATAAAGCTTTTTTTCGGGCGGAGGTTTGAGATGATTAAATAGACTTAAAAATCAAACCCGAAAAGTGACATGAGTATGGTGATGTGCCAGAAAAATGGCAGAAGTCATGGGACCCACTACATCTAAAAACAAGTACCATCGACTGTTGGATGAACAAAGATCAACGACTTAGGGTGGATTTCGGGGCGAATGTGGGAAGTGAACATATTTCTGAGAACTTTGCTCAGAAAAGTGGCATGAGTATGGTGACGTGCCCGAAAACTGGCAGAAGTCATGGGACCCACGACAACTGACAACGGGTACCATCATCCGTTGGATGAGCAAAGATCAACGACTTAGGGTGGAATTCGGCCCGAATGTGGGAAGTGAACACATTTGGGAGAACTTCGCCCGAAATTGAAACGTTTTAAATTTAATTAAATATAATTAAGTCTATAAAGCACTTTTTTGGGTGGAAGTTTAAAATTATCAAACATACTTAAAAAAAAGACTCGTAAAGTCACAACAGGTACCTTGGTCCCTCATTCGTTGGATGAGCAAAGATTAATGACTTAGGGTGGATTTCAGACTGAATGTGGGAAGTGAACACATTTGGGAGAACTTCACTCGGAATTAAAAAATTTTAAATTTAATTAAATATAATTAAGTCTATTAAGAACTTTTTCACGCAGAAGTTTAAAATTATTAAACAAACTTAAAAAATAGACCCGTAAAGTCACAATAGGTACCTTGGTCCCTCGTCCGTTGGATGAGAAAAGATCAATGGATTAAGGTGGATTTTGACCTGAATGTGGGAAGTGAACACATTTGGGAGAACTTCGCCCAGAATTGAATGTATTACATTTAATGTCCTCAGAATTTATACTGAAGTAGTGAATGTTTTGTCCTTCGGCATCAAATAGTTATTAATAATAATTAATAAAATTACAACATGATTCTTAATGTCCTCGGAATTTATACTGAAGTAATGAATGTTTTGTCCTTCGGCATCGAATAGTTATTAATAGTAATTAATTTTATCCTTCGACATCGAATAGTTAGTAATAGTAATTAATAAAATTACAACATGATTCTAGATATTTTGCCCTTTAGGTTTTACTTTTCTACTTTTCAGAGTTTTCAAAATAAGAGACTCGTAAATCATAATCGTCTTTCATTTCTTGGAGAAACCTGTAAATCAAGGGAGATTCATAAACAACTACTAGATTGAGGAATGCAAGTTGCAACAGAGATTGTCTACGCCAATCTAGTGAAATAGAAATTCCAATATCTAGGTAAAATATAGAACACCTACATCCCGCCTTTTTTGCTTTTGGTAATCTCGTGGTCCAATTTGAGGGTTAGCATTTTTAGGTTTTTATCTAGCATTATTTTGAATTATTAACAATAATAGTGATGGGGAAAATGGGAAGCAGTAGTTCAACAAGAAGCCAAGTGAAAAACAAAATGTACCTAACTGAACTGGTTAAAACACCAGGTTTCACTGATGAATACCATGATATTTATGACCCTGCTATCCATGGTGAAAAGCGTATCATAGATATTAGATATACATTGTCTAGTAAGGCAGGAGATGCATCCAGGGCAAAATTTACTGTTTTCAACCCAATGTTAGAACAAAAAACAAATAAAATCACATCGTGGGATGTTGGATTGGGAAGCATGGTGTTACTTGAATTATTCCCTTGCCCTAATTTTGTCATGGTCTGCGCCAAAAATTATGATGAAGATAAAAAAGCAATTGTCAATAAAAATACAAAAGAGGAAATTCTATCCATAAATGAGGGAGAATTTGCTCGTTTGTTGAACTTAGGATTTGAAGCCCAAAACTCAAACATCCAAATTGACCTTGAAAAGCTGGCAGGGAATTATGAGAGTCTCGATCCAAGTCACAGAGATTCATTTATCAAAGCTCTAATAAAGAGTGGTGTTGATCTTGTGTTGGATCAGAATCATAAGCCTCCTTATGATTCTAACATTTTTGTTCCATGGGTTGGGGATACTATTTCCTTGCTGTCATTTTGCCTGGGATTGGAAAATGATAGGGAAGTGGGTGCAAACCTTCTTGAAATGATTTATAATATCCATTGTGCAGGTCAGCTAGTAAGATATAATTTTATTGAGCACATTGTAAAATCCATGCAAAAACAATTACTAATGATCAAAAAAGGTTCCTGTAAGACATTTAGGTTCTCATCCTACTTGTGCTATCTCCTTCTATCCAAGTATCATGCAATATTCAAGACCAACAAGCTTCAAATTGTGAGCTATAAGATTGATGAGAAGACTGGGAAGAGAACAAAGTGTCCAATATATGATTGGATGCCAAAGATAAGGATGCATGATAACATAAAGAACTACAACCATTTTGTAGACTTCTTTTTGGCACCAATGTATAATCAAATTACAAGCACTCCAATGCCTAGGTTTCCTGTGTCTTGTAGAGATTGCATTCAACTCGGAAGTCAAATAGAATTGGCTAACTGGTTCTTCATGGAAGAATTCACTGTGTTAAGGTTTTACGGATCGACAGTAAAACCATACAGACTTCCAATACATGTGACATAGAGGGTATTTGCATTAGAGTATGTACGGTAATTGGAGAGCATAGATAGGCACTTCCATGGTCAGCAAAAGAAGAGCATATTTCCTTCCTTGCCTTTCTCATGTGGAGGGTTCACATTTGAGAGAAAAACATTCAATGTGGCACACGATTTTTTGATAGTTTTTAACTTTGGTGATGAGGGTCTCTGGTAGTATGATCCAATCGGTGTAGTTCAAGCAAGGCTTAAGAAAAATGGGAACTCTTCAGCGTTATGTCAAAATGAAAGTAAACCATTGCTAGAAAATCTTAGAAACATGGACTCCTAGGATGAGGTTAGAAAAGAGATGGAGAAAATTGCAGCTGACAATAACATTTCAACAGAAGAAATTTCATCACAAATTATGGCATTGCAAATGCACACAGAGAGGACAACAAAGGAGGGCCAGGGCATCCAAAATAGAAGGTCCTAAAATTTCTACCTAAAATATCCTAATCCATCTAACAAATCTATTCCCAAATCAATTCTACATGAATGTAAAGAGAATTATTTCACTCAAACCAAAATAAATGATTTTTGGACTATGAGGAGGAATCTCGGTGAACCAAAGACAAGTGCAAAATTTGAGAGCATCGACGAGGATGCAAAGTTTAGCAAATTGTGGGATATGGAGCATGGTAGGATTGAAGATGATGATGAGCACGAGGTTGTCGTTGAGCCCCCTCCAACAACTACTACAGTCTTGAAAATATTAGGTGGAGTCAGTGAGTCCATGAAAGAAAAATATAGCAAAGGGGAAAACCTTGTGGAAAAATGGGTTTTGAAGGTGATGGCCTAGGTGCCAAAGGAGAGGACATTTGGTATCCATTTTAGGTACAGCTTCCATCAAAGTCAAAATCAAAAGGTCCTTATAAACCAATCATTGGACTTGATTCTTTAGATTCATCATGGATAGGTACTACTCGTTAACCTCAGGGTCCACCTACATTTGTTTTAGGTTCAAATCCACAACCACCACCACATCATGGTATTCCCATTGGTGGAGAATCAAATGCCACTGCCACTGGTGGGGAATCTGGGGATAGTATTCCTATTATTGTTCAGTCAAGTGCCGCTGTGATTGGTGGGGTTGGCATGGGTACGACTACTGATACTAGTTGTCTTGGTGTTGGACAAGGGAAACAACAAAATATCTCTTGCAAGAGGACACTAGAAGTAGATACTCAATCTCCTACTATTGAGAATCCTATATCAAGTGCCACTGACACTACAAATCAATTATTTTCAGCTTCAGATCACACACCTCAAAAGACTATGAAAACTACACATGAAAGTGTCAGTGGGAGTGGGACAACATCAGGAACTGTTGTTGGTAATCCTGGCCAAGCATTAGTTAAAACCACAGGAATAACTGGAACTGGAGCGTATGGTATTCCTATGTCACCTTTCAAATATTCAATTGCTTCAACAAGCCCAGATTTTCAATTTTGTGATTACTATGAAAAATATGAACAGACAACAAAAGCAAATAAAGAAAAAAAGAAAGCATTTCATAGGGTTTCCATGTCTGAAGTTGTAAAAGAACATCTTGCAAGAAACAAGGTATTTCCAACATATGACCCACAGAAAGATATGATGGAGTTCATGGTTGTTATGCCCTCGACCCCCACCCCATCTAAATATAAAAATCCACCACACAGTCAGATAGATCCCTCTCAATTTCAAGTTAGCACCTTCCAAATGGATTTTTCCAAAGTACATAATATGGACAAAATTAATGTGTCAACAAGGACTAACGAAGTGGTCTACACTTCACTGCTAAAGGTGGAGAGAGAAAAAAATAAACTGGAGAAACAAATAGAAAAGTTACAGGCAGACCTAGAAAATAAAAAATCAAGGAGAAAAGTAGCAGATAGCAAGTGCAATGATTTATAGAAAAGGATAAAAAATTTGGGCTCTGCAGTAGAAATTGCAGAGCAGGAGAAGAAGGATGCAGAATTGAAGGACCTGACAGAAAAACTGGCTAAAAGCAATAAAAAAATTGTTGAGGAAAAAACTAGTTTTCAAAAATTATACAAAAGTTATGAGTCTGTTGCCACCAAAATGAAAAAATTACAGGACCTATTGGATCATGGGAAGGAAAAAGAAAAACATTTGCAAGAGGAAGTAGAGGAAGAAAGAAAAAAATGTGCACAAATGAAAGAAGACCTGCACAATGCAAATGATAAAATAAAAACTTTGGAGGATAGATTGAAAGATAATATGAAAATACAATGAAGTATATGCAAGAAAACATTTGGTAGCAAATAATGTAGAGAAGTGAGAAGTTGTGTGAATGGTTTCAATTGACTAAAAGTATGAGACTAATTTTTATAAAAATCAAAGGGCACTATGAGAAGAGCACACATGTTTATTCAAAAGAGGAAATGGCAAAAAAGATTCTGAAAGTAGTCTACAGTTCTAGTGACAGCTACTTGGCATCCAAGGGAATTAAGAGACGCATTGATGCCACAGTTAAGACATCATCTATTATTAAAAAATGTGAGAAGCTAAGGGAAACAACAGAAGTTATGGAAAGTTGTGGAAAAAAGATATTGAAGCTGCGAGAAAAGAAAAATAATTTGATTAAACTTGGTTTTCCTAAGCCTGTTGACACATCAAATAAATTCATTGGAGAAGAAGCTTACAAAAAAATCATGGAGATAAAAAGGAAGTCTGATTTAGACTTGCTTCCAAAGGACACAACTCCCAAAAGCTTTTTGGAATTCATCCAACCATTTACAACTCTAAATTCGGTATTGGATGAAACAGTGATGTCAAGTAAATCTTCTAAATATGGAATGTTGATGAAGTTGGAGTTGACTTTCCATAGTTTACAGAATATTGACCTTCCATTAGACGAAGAGTGGAGCACCCTACAAAAACTAGCACAAAATTCTTAAGAATCATAGTATGTATTGCACAATTTTCTTCTTTTATTCTTAATTTCAAGGTTTTATGTTTTTTCTGTTTGCTATTTTGCTAATCTAGCCTATGAATCTATGATGCACAGTGCAAAAATTCAGCCAGTAAATTTGTATTCTCAAATTCTCCCTTGCTTTAACATTTATGCATTTCTCTATTTCTGATTAGTAGGTTTTAGGCACTGCTATTATCTATGTTTAATTTGTCACGGCGTGAATTAATATTTATTTTTGAACTCTATTTTTTGAACAGGAGACATCAAACATGTAGTAGATGTTAAATTGCTAATACGGCCTGTGATGCCATATAAATCTATGTTGAGTGTGTGATTTTGATGTTCAGTCTTCACATGTTGCAAACTTGCAATTCAACCTGAAGCTATTGTTGCTCCCTTGTTTCTATAAAAGGGAATTTAGGGTTATTTACAAAGGGTTCTGAAACTTTGTATTCACTTTTGCAATTGGCATGGAGAATCACATAAATTGGTGTATTACTATTGAATGAATTGTATCATATGGCTATATTTTGAAAGAATGAATGAAAATCTAAGTTCTTGACATGTGTATTACTATTGAATGAATTGTATCATATGGCTCTGAAATGTATCACACATATTTGAGACTCAAACATGTATAAATAAACAATAAACATCTATGTATCAATAAACACATTATGGTTTTTTTTTATTATGCTATTTTAAATTTGGAAATAGAAAGTTGAAAAATACAATTACAAATCAATATTAAATTCTAATTGCAAAAAGTAATATGCTTTTGTATTATGAATGATGAGATACAATAATAAGATTAATAAATACCAATCTCTTACAGTTGCCATTCATCCTCATCAAATTCAATGCTTTTTTGATTCTTGTTTGTGGTTTCTTTACTCTGAGACTGCATACCTTTGTTGAACTACATCTCAATGCTACTAGTAGGTCCAGTACATGATTCAATAGTCCCATTGGCACTTTGGTTTGAATTGTTTCCCAAACCTCTTCTTTCACATTTGGACCTCCATATTTGCAGTGCCCTATTGTAAGGAAAAGTGTGGACATCATACCTAGATGTATAGAGCCTCAAGCAATTTTCTAAATTTTTGTCTAGTTTGTTTCTTAGCTTTGATTTTAGGAACCCCAAAGCACTAAAAACTCTCTCATCTTCCACAGAGCCCAATATCATGGTAAGACATCAATCAACAAGCTTCACATATTCTAGCATTGAATCATGCAACGTTGAGTTCTCAGCTATAGATTTCCAAAGCCTTGTTACTGATCCCTCTTCACGAAGGTTCTCCATTTTGGCATATTGTTCTTTCATAGTGTATGCAAAATGAGATGATTGCTCTCAAAGATGATTTTCATCTAATATTCCCTTTATAGTTACTCCATTCAATTCTATGGATATGCAAAATTGTTTTATCAAAGTCAGTAGCTTACTTCAAAAATCAGCTGCATTATTGAAGCTCCAATAATGAGGAAACACAATAGACATGGCTTTGAGTAGGTTGTCAGGAGGGAATCTACTTCTAATTTGTGAGGAAAGATCATATGCAATTTTCTTCACAGAAGTAGTTACAGTCTCAACAATCTTGTCGAAATCTTCCCTTGTAACTCTTTCTTTTTGCTTCTTGGGGCGCTTTCCTGGTTCCTCGGGGTCGACCGTTGTCTGCACTGATTTGTAAAAAGTTATCAGGATTGTTCAAATCTGTGAGTGTCCACCGCTTAACAAATTTTTTATTAGATAGTGTTGGTTGATTTCGATAGAGATTGTCGAGGGTCATGCATGTCATCTTACGCAACGTAGCATATTCTACAATATACAAAGCTCTTTTTTGGGCAGCCTTCATAATATTCCTCATTTCCTCTAGCATGGGCAGAAGAGTTGCTAAAGTTAAGAGTGTCTCTAAATTACTTAACCTACCAAGAAGTTGAGGAAATTTTGGTTGATCTGATTTGTCACGAGTTGTGTGAAATAGTCCAATCAAGGATGGATATTCTAAAAACACTCGATGCACTGGACCATCCAAAGAGATCCATCTGGTATCATTATCCTTGAGAAGCTTGTTCCCATCAGTTAATCCATCAGCAAAGTGTTGAAATTCCATAAATTACTTGGGATTTCGACAAAAGTGTGAGTAGAGCTCTCTGATTAAAATTTCAATTTTTTTAATCGAAGAAAACTTGCTCACAATTCCAAAAGCTAGATTTGTTCTGTGAGCCATGCAGTGAATTACAGTAATGTACGGTACAAATGAAGTTTCAATCTTTGTACAAAGATCATTCTTATGACCTTGCATTACTGAGGCTCCATCTTCTCCAACACAAACCAATTTTTTGGCTACCGTCATGTCATCCATACCTCCATATTCAATTAAACTTCTCTTTACTAGTTGAAATAAATTTTTCGATGTCGCACTCTCCTTCATTTTAGCAACAGATAGTAGATGAGGTTGGTGGGTATGATTCTCTATAGTATAAACATGCATGTATACCCATGAAGTATTGTCTACTATCGTAACTTCGTCTAAAGAAAATGCAATAAAGTTTGACTCTCTTACTTTTTCCTATACATCTTCTTTTTCAACCTCAGCAAGACAACTTGCCCATTCCCATTCACTATTTACTGACTAGTGTCTATTAGGATAGTTAGGAACTTTCAAAAACTATAATAAACCACTAATTGATGGGAAATCTGTCATAGCACGCCCTCTGCTCAAAATATGAAAAACAATGCTTAACTGAACAAATTTTCCCAGTTGTTCTATTTGCATTGCTTTTCCAAAAATAGCTTCAATAGAAACTTTAACTTCAGCAGGCTTTGTCTATAATTTCTCATGAAAATAATACTCTTCGACATTCCTCACATGCTTACATTCCTCCTTTGTTTTCCATCTTATCACTGATTTTTCAACCCCGTCTATCATTTGTTTTTCATAAACTTTACCCATATGCTTTTCTATGGTGTCAAATTTTAGCTGCAACCTAATTTCCTTGTTATGTTTCCAAGTGCAAATCTTACACCTGCATTCTATTGGAGGCTCGCCTTCAATTGGATTCTCCACTGGTTCAATGAATGGATACTTTGATGCCCAATTAATTTGAAAATTCCTCACTGACATATCCCACTCTCGATCCTTTTTTGATTGTGGTTCACCTTTTTTTGATATGGCTTTTCTTTTCCCCTTTCGTGCATTATCATCAATGGCATTATCACCCAAGTTGATTATATTATTTTGGCTAACTTGGGTATCTACTAGATAATCTTCTTCAAGATAATCCTGATTTGAGATATCAGGTTCATTGCCATCTTCAACATGTGGTGCAGGTGGCGAATTTTGTACTTGTACTTGTGATGATGTACCTTCCTGATTTTCACCACAATCTTTTCCAATGCCAAAGTACGAAGACAATGTTCTTCTTTTTGTTGGCCTCTCCTGGCCTTCCCCACATTCAGGTTTCCTACCCCTCTTTCTATTCGACATCTCCAATGAAATAAAGGCTGGCAAAAAAATATCAATTTGTTGAAGAAACAATAATAGACTATAATGTATAATATACCACTTCAAAAATATGACTACTCACCTTTAGGCTTTAGGTCACTAGTAATCGCCAATGCACTCAACAACAATGATTTTCCTTGGTGTAAAACTTCACTATTGATCAGAATTCATAGCCTAGAACCCACAAGATTGTGTTGAGATAGATTTGATCTTTGCATGTATTTATACCAATCCTTATATGGCGAATTCCACGGGAATTTTATATGGTATACAAATATTTGGTGAATCAAGCGTAACTATAACACGACTTATGTAATTTTTGAGGCGATTATAGGTTGTCCAAATATGACTTATGTAATTTTTGAGGCGATTATAGGTCATCCAAATAATAGGCGAATACAATATAGTTGGCGAAAGTTGGGGTGAATGGAGACACGTGTCGGCAATATGTCGATCGAATTGGGTCCCCCTGGCTAACAAATCTTCACATGCCTATAGGCGAATTAAGGTCATCTATTAAGGCAACCTCAGAGAGTTTAGGAGAAACAATTAAATTTACCGTGTGTCCACCATATAATGTATTGGCGAAATCATTGCAGAGAAATATTTAATTGCATAAAAAATATGGTGACCGGGCCATGACTTTGACAGAAATTGATAATGTTCTGGCGACATGGCCACCCCAGTCGGTACAAAAAATTTGCCATTTCTGACATGGCTAACGTGAAAAATTTGCCATTGGCAAATATTTGCCACTAAAGTAATCTTTGTTTGGCATTGCATCTACTCAAGGCGATCACCCTTCATTTATCACTCAACTTCGCTCATGTAGGTGTTGGACACAATGGATCACTGAGAGGGGGCGTGAATCACTGATTTAAACACTTTTTCTTCACCAAGAAGATATCGGTAATATATAAAAAAAACTGAGTGCTAACTGGTAGCTCAAACAGTGCAAACAAGGTGTGTGAAAGGACTTGCTAAAACATTAACATAACACATAAACAAGAATGCATCACACAACACTAGATATACAAGGAAAACCCAATGTGGGAAAACCTCGGTGAGAATAGTTGTTGGAGATCTTTTGCTCCAATCCAGTCTCACAATGTAAAAGATCTAATTACAATTTTAGGGCACCAAGACAAGGAGTACCAACCCCTGATCAATTTATAGGCTACAACCTAAAGGAGCTACAACCCCTGCACTAAGCTCCAACTTAGTGAAAACAATATTAAACTCAGTTATACAAATGAAATCACTGTTGCAAATGAAGTTTTACAACCTTACAATATTCTGCTCTGCCAGTTTCAACCTTACCGGTCTGTATTCTCTCCACTCACTCTGCAACTTTGCTTTGCTGATAAATTTTCTAAGTCCCCTCACTCAATGTCTTCACTCTACAACTCACACTTGATTACTCTTTATCAGGTACAACTTTTGCTGGCTTGTCACCTCTGTGTTCTATGCTCACTTCACTGGTTTGTTCCTAATACTAGTTTATCCCACTTTTCCTTACCAATCTAGTCTTCACATAAACACTTCAAGTGTTTATCTCTTCGGTTCTTAGACAACAATTTCACACTTTCCTTCACTTTGTATCAACAACAATCACAATCTCAAGTCATCATATTTAAACTTGAGCTTTCCTGCCAAGAATCAATTCAAAACTAAGGGCAGTTAGGGTTTCCTTCACCCGACCAAATCTTCGACAGATCTGATCCAATCTGCCTTGGATCAATCACCTATACTCGAGGAATGCATCTATACGCATTTTTCATTATCCAATGCATATTTGTTAAAGATAGCAATCCAAACCATGACCCTCGACCTTGAAGTTTGCCAAATTATTTATGACCCAACTGCTTCCTTCTCAAGGTCCTCTTGCAGTCTAATTTCTTTGCTTCGTTCCAAGCGCCAACAAATCCCTGATCTTTCTCTGTCACTCTTTTTTTTTTTTCTTCCCGAGCTGCATCAATTTGTTATCATCCCGTGATTTGTGGTTGTTTCATTAATGTCGACTAGCTGTTTTAACAACCATGTCGATGGAAACTTCACCAACCTCTGCATGCTTTCCACCTCAGCTCCACATGGCATCACATCGGTCATACACTCATCTCACTGACACAAGGTCAGTTTACACTTGAAAATTCAACAAACTCATACCGACACAAGCCCTTACCGGTGAGACTTTCTCCTTCTGCTAACCAGTAGTGCACACTACATTGGTAGCATATATTTTCCTCCGATGATTTGTGATCATTTTAACATTCTGCCTCTTTATCATAAATAGGTAGAAAACCTCCAAACCGGTTTATGCTCTACCAGTTGTCACTCAACATGCTAACATACACATGCATCTCACCTCATACTGGTGAGGTCATTGATAGTCTCAATACCTACTTGTCTTCCACCATACTAGTTGACAAACCTTCATGTTAATCTTCTCAATACCTTATTTGTCTTCCACCATACCAGTTCTTTCTTCTTTATACTGGATGACATACCTCTACCAATATCCTGCAATACTGGTTGACATCAATGACAACTCAATGCCAATAGTAGGATTGCTCGTGCATGCTCATTGATTAAATTCTCTCCAAGAAGGCAACTCCTAAAGTAGGAATTTCACTCCAAAAGCTCAAGTCATGAAGTAAGAAATTTTGCTCTTATAGGCAAAGTCATGAAGTTCGCTCCTAAAGGCAAAGTCATTAAGTTGTAATTTCGCTCCACTCTTGCAACTCACAAAGTTCAAGTTTGCTCCAAGGGGTGAAATTAGGAAGTTTGCTCCAAAATGACAACTCATGAATTTCGCATCCAAGATGCTAACTCATGAAGTTCGCTCCAAGATGCTAACTCCTGAAGTTCGCTCCAAGATGCTAACTCTCAAAGTTTGCTTGTTAATGCTTGAACATGAAGTGAGTGATTCTAAATTTCTTTCATCTCCTTATCTTCCATTTTGCTTGTGAATCCTTGAAGGTGAAATTCGCTCCAATACCTCAACTTATGAAGTTCGCTTGAGATCATCTACCCATGAAGTTAGGAATTCGCTCCAAAAGGTGAAGCCACGAATTAGGAATTTCTCTCCACTTGCTCAAATCATGAAGTATGAATTTTGCTCCTCTACATGAAGTCATGAAGTAAGGATTTCATTCTAAGGAGGCAAGTCATGAAGTAGGAATTTTGATTCAAATGGTGAACTCATGACACTTTCTCTTGAGTGTTTGATCATGAGGTAGGCAATTTCCCTCATTCTTCCATTTCCAACATGAATAATCTCACTCCAATTCTTCCAAGCATGAAATTCGCTCCAAAAGTCTCACTCATGAAGTTCGCTCTAAAGTAGAAATTCCTGAAGTATGAATTTTTCTCCAAAGTAGCAACTCCTGAAGTATGAATTCATGAACACTTGAACACGAAGTGTTTGTAAATTTATTTCATCTCCTTATCTTCCATTTCGATTGTGAAGCCTTGAAGGTGAAATTATCTCTAGTCTCCTCCATGAAGTTCACTCTAAACCTCTCACACATGAAGTTCACTCCAAATCCTTGAAACTTGAAGTTTGCTTCAAACTGTGAAGTCACGAAGTTAAAACCTATTGAGGGCTTAAAGATGAGGAAGATTACAAATGAGCTACTTCATTGCACAAGATTTCAATCCTTGGAATAATTCATTCAATTGTTCAAACTCATACTTCAAAATTCACTCATCTATCACTCAACATGAAATGTGCAACTTCAATGAACTCCTTAACTAGGCTTTTAATCAACTGACTAGGCTTTTAATCAACTGACATGGTATGCAAACCTTATAAACTCACTGATTTCATCCCTAAAAGGAAAGAGAGGCTAGACTAAGCAATTAGAACTAAAAAAAGGGGGGGGTCCCCATTTTGATGGGGTGATGTGTGAAATGGTCACAACATGACTACCCCATATTCCATGCAAGAGGCACCTAACTATGCTACAAATGAAGCATACATATCCCAACCCTTGTAGGATTTGAACTTGTGACCTCTCTTTCAAGAATACAAGTTCTCCACCATTAGGGTAACTTAGGAGTTCAAAGACAATGACATTTAGTACTATGTTGGAGTACCCTTTATATTGAGATGTTACCACATTGTTAATTGGCAATTTTTATTGGGTCTCCTTGGTATGCATAGTGTATGTACTTGGGAATACCCAGGCATACCCAAGTGCACCTATGGGTGCCAAAAGACATTGAGCATCAAAAGTAACAAAAATAATATTTTGAACTTTTTTTTTTACATCCAAAAACCCTAGACACATATTTTGATCTAGATCCTTTTGACGATTGATGAAGATTGAAGACAATTATTATTTTTGATTGTCAATTTTGTAATTGTGATTATTTTCATTTGAATCGTGACCCTAGGCACATATTATATAAATCATATATTAAATGGCATCTGACATAATACTATTAATTGTCATTTTTTCTTTATTGCCACCATTTCAACATTGATCAATGATAAAGTATCATACTATCAAATGTATTTAGTTTTACAATTTTGTATCTCTCTCTCTCTCTCTCTCTCTCTCTCTCTCTCTCTGTATATATATATATATATATATATATATATAATACCATACTCAAACATAATATACCTGTTGATGTGTTTTTATGTACCTCTTACATAGAATAAAATACCAAGGTATTCTATCCTCTCTTGAACAAAGAAACTTTGAATGCTAAACAAAGTGATCAATCAAAGCAACTCCAAGGTTTACAATGTGAACTATGTGGCTTACTTGTTGTGGATAGACTCGGTGAAATTGATGTGATATTGTTGGAATCATAATGGGACTTACGTTTATGAACTCTTGGAATGTGGAAACTAACTCAACTTGGAAAATAAAGATAAAAAGAATAAGGGTTAAGAGATCTTGTACTAATCCTAAGAATGTAGGAAATGATTGTTGAATCGGTGACCTCAATCCAAGCTTTTCTTCACAATGCAGGAACAACTACACAAAGGTGGTGCAATCTCCTAAGAGTAAGTGATTGATTTTTATGTCACCCATGACAACCAACATTACAAACAATGAGCATATAGTGATTGAAGTTAAGCTTTTAATCAAGTTCACTTTGACCACACACTGCAATTTGCAATCAACAAACTCCAAGTGGCATGAACATAGGCTCACCATTTATCAACAATAAAGCCTTCCATTCATCTAACATATATGTATGCTATGAAAAGTAGAGACCATGCAACAAGCTGAAATAGCACCCCAAAATCCACCACAACTTCAATGAAAATAGTATGTTTATTTACAACAAGCCTTGACAACAATCTCCTTTCCTCATACTTTACTACTACTAACTATCTGGTTATTGACTATTATCTATTAACCTTTACAAATAAGAGATCTTAGTCTTATATAGAGAGATATTTACAATAAATGGCTTAGATCAATTTGAGATCAATGACCAAGATTCAACAATAAAACTCTAATTATGGTTTGTTACAAAAAACTCCCTCTTGGCCAATGAAATAATTACAATGATTTGGACACATGTCCATCTTTGAATGCCGAAAAATGAATAATAAGGTTAGGTACATAAAATAATATTTGATAAAGCACCATGTGTCTCTTGCTTCATTCTTGGATGAATCAGGTTCGATGCATTTGGATGTGTTGACTTGGAATGATGTGATTGGGTTGATGACAAGTAGGATGCTACCTCATCTTTCCATGTAGATCATCACAAAGTGTTTGTGATCGAAGCATATCTCTTGATAATCAACATTATCCAAGCCCGATCTGATGTGATGGGGTATATTCCCAAATTGTATCATCTTGATCAAGCATATAACTTAGCTTAACTCTTCTAAAACCATCTCTCCTTGATCACAATTATTATTCCATCTCCATACTTGGGAATAGTATCATTATGATGCATTCCATCTTGTTGATGCTTGTGTTATTCTTGAACATTCTGACCTAATCTTGACAACACTTGGTTTTAAAATGTGAAACACACCCTTGATGTAGCATGATGATATTTGATGTAGACTATGCAATGCCCATGGTTGATCTTCCTTTGTTTATAGTGTACTTGACCTTGATCACCACCTTGTAGCTCTACCTTGAATACCTTTCCTCCATATAGTTCTTGACTTGATTGTTGTATTGACAATGATTCTTGGATTTCTGGAGGAAATTCAAGATTGTCCCATGTCTTCTTTTGCTATGCCTTGAAGTTTCCTCCTATTATCACTGTTTTAAAAATGGATGTTTTCAGTCCATAAATGGCTAAGTTTTTGAAAATTTTGTGTCTAGTACACCCATGTTCTTTCAAATTGTTTTAAATCCTAAGGGGTTCAGGGTTTAGGTTTTAAGTCGCTTCAATATCTGAGAAAAACCCTTTTGGTTTCTAATTTGGTGTTACTTTATTCACTTAAGTGATGGGTCCCTTTATCATAAAAGTGTTTCCCCCTTGTCATTTACCTAGGTGGTCCCTTTTAAATATTTAATTTTTATTTGCTTTTAACGTACGTTTTCTAATTTCCATCGGGCCTTATAAGCATCATGCAACTTTCTATTGATCTGATGGCCCGCATTGATTCGCGACCAAAAAGTGCTCAAAAGTTAGCTTCTGCAAAATAGCGAAAGGCAATAGTGGACCCGACAGATAGGTTTGGACTGAAGCTAAACACCGATCAAGTTTCATCTGATCGGATGGACAACATGGTTTCGTGAGATCAAGTTGAATGTGTTTTAACCTTCGTGAAATGGCAAAAGGTTTTGGTGGGTCCTCGAGACAAGTGATATTCTTTGGTTAAAGAATGATTGGGTTGGAAAGAGATCAATGGCTTGCATTGATTCACGGTCGGGAGATGCATGAGTTCTACCTTCAGCGAAGTAGCGAAAAGGTGGTGGGTCCCGCTAAAGATAGCAGTTAACATGGTAGGTTGAGCTGGTAGTGACAGAGTAGTGACGAGGCGCTTAGTTGACAGTCTGTAGTGAGCCCGAGTACGGTTGCCATAGAAAGGAGTAAAAAATGAGCAAGTTGTTTTGATCCAACAGCTCACGTGAATTTGCAAAGAGAAGATGCCAGCAGGTTAACCTTCGCGAAGTGGCAAAAAGGCTGGTGGGCCCAAAGGACAGGCAGGACATGAAGCTAAAAGTAGATTAGGTCTGTTTTGATCTAATGGTTCTCATGGTTTCGTGGCTGCAAGACAAACAAAGAATAACGTTCACGAAGTCGCGAAAGATAGGTGGAAATCACACAGAGGTGTGATGTGGCATAACAGCTGCCACTTTTTGTAGAGCTCGATAGTGATGTGTTGAGTGACACGTGGTTTTAAAAAGTGGTTGAGGGCCCACCTAGGTGTAACCAATAGTTATGTGGGAATAACAAAGATAACACGTGGCGGATTAAAGGTGGAACCTAGAGTAGTTTCCAGGGCTAATGAATGATTGCCATATGGCATTTTTCAACTAGAGAACAAGTGGGGTAAGTAATTCCCAGGTAAAGGGCCCACTTAAAAGGCATTCATCTCAAGATTGATCCAACGCTTCTTGTTGTTTCATGGCCTGAAGATGCCCGCAGATTAACCTCAGTAAAATGGTGAAAACCATTAGCCGTCAAGATGAAGGCGCGGTTAATTAAAAGGATTGATGGTCCTGGTTGGAGTTAAAGGCCGGGTGGTTTGAGTTTGATCTAATTCTTGGCACAGCCTCACAAAAGAAAAGTGCACGACTGTTAAAGTCCACGAAGTGGCGAAAAGGAGGTAGGGCTCGACACTAAAGCAAAGAGATCAACAAAGATAAAAGTGATGTAAGTTCTCATGATCCAATGACCAACATTGTTTCGTGAAAGAAAATAGCACAGGTTTTATGTTCTGCAAAATAGTGAAAGAGTGAAACAGAGGAAAGACTTAGAGAAATTATGACCTGTTGGAGCCAGTTTTGAATTCAATTTGGCAAATTCAATTTTGAAAAGAAAGCCAAAGCATGCGGAGTTAATTTCTAAAACTTAAATGCCAACTTTTCCTTTTGAGTCTCCATCAACTTGATTGCTAAGTATTGTTTCATCGAAGTTTGTTGCAGAGAAAATTGTTGCAGGACATTTTTCTTCAGGTGAATAATCAGGTTTTTTGTGCTTTTTTTGATAACTCTTGGTTTGTTCTCAAATACTGCTATGTGAATTACTTCATTGGATGTTTGTGCTAGCTTCTAGTGGTATAATTGTTTGACCGGAATGGCACCCAGAAGAGAATTAACAAAGAAGGTGAATTACCAGGACTGAAATATCTGTGATGATTTTTTAGAACAATTAACCATGTCCACCAATGCTGGGGCTAAGGCCAAAGAGCTAGTACCCAAGAACCCTCATCTAAAAATTGGAGATGGCCTCTATGATAAGGGTAATTGGTTGAGGGACCCTGAAATAGGATTGTCAAGCTTAGGACTATTCAAAGTCAATTTTGGGTAGAGGAATTCCCCAGCTCCTTTGAATGGGATATGGGAACATGATGTAGGAAAGCTTGTGGTCCCAGGTGTTTTTATGGATGTAGATCTATTAGCCCTAATTGCACATAATTATGACCCTATGGAAAGATGTATCACAAACATAAAGGGATCAATCTTGATTGAGATAAATGAAGATGAATTCAGGAAAGTGTTTAAACTCAGTGAGTCCTCTAATTTGTTAGAGCTTATTGACTTTGAGTCATTAGCCCAGGTTTACAATGCACAAAGGGATCATCTTAGAAATGGCCCATTGCAAGAATTATTTGTAAAGATAGGGGGGTTAATAGTTGTAGGCCCCAGCACAATGGAACCATTCTCTCTCAGCTTATTTACTCTAAGAGCTAAGGGTATGTATTGGGTATTATGCTAGATCTTTGGAGAGGATGCTGAAAAGAATATGCCAACCCATTATATGTTAATGATTGCACAAATTCTAAACCCCTCCCTAGCATTAACATTTGATTATGCCTCATACCTTGCTGATGCAATTCATAAAGGGCTAGTGGGAATCAAGAATGGTAAGGTGGATAGGCCATTTGGATGGTATTCCATGTTGATGCACATGTTCTTGTTCAAAGGTGTTGATTACTTTGCAAAGGAAATGGACCTGATCAAGATAAAGGATAAAGAGGAGATGCCAGTGCAATTGTGGAGTACTATTCTTTCTTGGGATAGAGAGGATGCAAGTTATCTAAAATTTGATAGATGCTTTGCATCTAAAATTAGGATTCTTCTATGCAAAGAAAACCCTAGAATTCCTAAGGCCTTTTTGGAGTTTCTCAGACCAAAGGAATTTGCCGAGGATATCAAGATTGTTCACAATTGGGGAGATATATATTTGTACCCTGTGTCTACTATTTTTAGAGTGTTTGGGTTTAGAGGCACCCCCTATTTACTACCCTATTAGGTCCCATTGAAGATAGGGATTGCAGAAGTCTTGAGACAGATTGGAGGAGTGCAGGAGGCCGAGCTAACTAATAGGAGTAAAGGGACTATTTTCCCAACTATTACCATGGCTCACCATTTTGTGATCACTAAGGGTGGATGGAATTTTTTTGAAGAATTCTTCAAGCCATATAGGTTGTCTACTACAGTTTCAAGATGTGCAGATCCTGAGGATTTTTTCAATGGCATGTTTAGAAAAAGAGCAGTGTGTAGAGGTAGGCCATATCAATTTCAGTTCCCAGAAGATTTGATTAGAAATGAGTTCAACCTAGATGAGAAGGAATTGAGGAAGGAGAAGTGGGTTGCATATAAGAAAGCCCTTGATTTTATCCATCAATTTGACACTAGTTATGATCCTCTCTCTAGCTTCAACCCATTTGAGGAGAAAATAAAGTTCCTGATTCTTTATTTTGAAGACCTCATGCAGACTTTAAAAGAAAAGAGGGAGGCCATTATGCAAAATGATCCTGATAAGGCTAAGATGGTATTGGCTAAGCCTACCTTTGCTAGAGATATCCCACCTGGTGACTATGTAATGCACAAAAGGTCAAAGTACACTATGATGATGCTAGTGACAGGTGAGCCTTCCACCTCAAAAGGGAAGAGGAAAATTGAAGATGTCATTGACATTCAGGATTCCCCTAAGAGGCAAAAAGTGGGAAAGGAAATTGAAACTGATGAGCCTCAATATTATCCATCTCAGTCTCCTATCCACATTGGAGATGAACAAGCTGTGGTTGAACAATTATTACAGCTAGGGAGTCTCGGTGAGATTGCCTATACCTACAAGGAGACCCAAGAGGGGATGCCCGAAGAGCCACCTATTGCTGAAATGGATTTGACTGATGGTGAGTTAAAGGGCCAAGAATTGGACCCTACTATTAAGCAAGCTAGTAAATAATTCCCAGCTGACAGTAATTTCCTCACATCAAGAGATTTTATGCAGTTTTTATGGAAGCAAAATATTGATCAATTCAAGACCAGATGTGAGCAAAAGGTAAGTGAATAGCCTCTCAAGGATGGAGCCCAAGGTGAAGGAAGAGGTTAAGAAAGAAATGATGGAGGAGTTCAAAGAAATCACTCCTGAGAAAGGAAAAGAGATGTTGGATAATGCTGGTGTGTTGATTCTCCCTGAATGGGATATAGTTGATGCATTGATTCTTGATGCAGTAAGGAAGGAGACAAAGATAATGGAAGGAGTGACATTTAGCAAGGATAATGCTGCCCTGGTCATGTGGTCTCTAAAAAGAGATGAAAATAGAAAGAAAAGGGATACCTCAAGGTCAAGCTACCTTGGAGGCATGATTGTTAAAAGAGTCCAAGACACAGGGGTAGTAGAAGTTTCTAGCATAGTACTAGAAACAACAAAGTCTAATGTGGCAATAGCAGAGAGAGAGGCACAAGAAAAGTCTAATCTCCAATTGTAGTTGGAGTCTGTTTTAAAAGCTTACAATGATGCTAAAGAAGGAATAGCCAACAAAGACAACATAATTACTAGACTCCAGAGTCAATTGGCAAGTCAACATCATCCAGATGAGTCTTCTACACTCATGATAGCCTCCTCTCTAGCAAGGGCCCCTCCTACTAGTCCCATCATTGAATACCCCCCTTCTCCTATGCCTTCTAGTTCCCAATTACCTAAAAATGTCCAACATGAGTTGGAAAAGTTGAAACAAGCTCAGACCTTGTATGCAAACAAATATGAGGAGAAGGTGAAAGCCACCATTTTGAAGTTCACCGACTCAATAAAAACCTCTAATGTATACATAAATATGAAGAGGATTCTTGAGATTTTGATCAAATTCAGAGAAGAAGAAGCCTCTTTGGAACCAATCCTAAATAAGTGGATGCCTAGAGGTAAGGAGTTAAAGCTCATGTGTTCTTCCCATGCAGATGCAGAAGAAAATGACAATATTAGGTCCACGTGTGAGTTTATAAAAGAGATGAATATTCTTTTAGTGGAAGGAATAGGTATAAAAAGAAAAGCCCAACTTTATAGAAAAGAATATTCAGATCATAAATTTGAAATATTTCCGGGAGGTTTCATTGGTCCTGTTTAGCTAAAGGAAGAGAAGACTTGGTTAAAAGAGGTGGAACACAATTTGTCCCTAAGGATCAATCAAATTGTTAGTACCGATGACACATCCTTGTTTGTCCAAACAATTGAGGAAATTGATAAAGTGAAATCTCATTATGGTTTCATAGAAACAAAGATTGGGCATGTACAAGTCACTTGGAAGCGGCTAGAAGATAAAAAATAGAAGGTTGCTAGTTTTACTTGGCCTAGTGATGATGTGTATCGGGAGTGGAAAGATAAGTATATTGGACAGAAAGAAGATGCTCGGGAGCAGTTACAAGAGGGTGCAATGAAACAACAAGCAGAGGAAGCCGCAGATGCTGAAAAGGACTTATAACCGTTTCTTGGAAAAGGTTGTTGTTGGTAACAAACTTTCTTTTGAAAAGTTCAAAGCTTGTATGCATCCATGATATTATAAATGGATACTAGGACCTCTAAAAAAATGGATCACAAGAATTTGTAAGAAAACTCTACAAAAATATATCTGGGATTTTCTAGTCTTATGGAGAATACTCCGAGTTTTGTAATATTTTCTCAAAATTAATATCAATATACAGACTATCAACTTTTGAGCCTAAATTTTGTGTTGTCTTCTGATCTACTTGCAAATATTTACTATTTTCAAATATGAGTAATCTAGGGTTATTCATTTGAGGATTGGATTGTAAGGCAGTCTTAATAGAGGCGTTTCTTAGCTTTTCTCTCCAGGAGGGAAATTAAATACGCATGAAGCATTTCTATCAGTGAATTCCTTGTGGTAGATTTTGAATTTGATGAATGCAGTCTAGTTTTATAAGGATAAACTCTTATGTATGTCATTCATATGTGGGGTTTTATAGAAGCCGAGGTGATGGGATGTGTGGAGATATTTGATTCTGGGAGTATTGTTTAAACTTTAGATGACTCTGTGGCCTGGATAAGGCACTGGTATCAATTGTGGTTATCTTTTACATATCTTGTAGGTCAATACTAAACATGATTATAAGCTTTCTTTCTTTGTTTCAGTTAGTTTTGAGGTGATAGGATTCATTGGTTTTCAGACTAGTTTACTATGGATCTGTCTTTTAAAAGTGTGAAGTCAATTCACATAAGATATACCCGCTTAAACTTTGGATAAGTTTGAAGTGTAGAAGGTTGTAAAACCTTGTCATATGTTGCTTTGAAGTTTCCTTCTCTTTGATCTCTCTTCTACAAACAAAGTTTATCATTTTATTATAAGGGTTTTTAAGGGCAATCAGATTTTGAGGACAATAGGTATGACCTAGCAAGGTGTATGTTTTATTGTTGTAAATGAATTTAACTTGCCTATGCAATGTAGAGGTGATAACTTGCATGCTATGAATCCAAGGTCTCCCTAATAAAAAATATATGTCAAGCTTCCAGGCATGACATGAATAGGTGTGGGAAAAGTAATAGGACCTACCTTAATAGGTAAGGTGATGATACCTAATGAAGATTTAGCAACATTATCAAAGCCTCATATAGTGAGAGAATCAGGCTTAATGAGAGATGTATTGACATTGATTTTATGCAACAAGTTAGTGCTACAAACATTAAGGCCATAACCATTGTTCACTAGTTTTCGTCTTATCACACTATCATTTATGATAACCACAATCATTAAGGGATCATATTGACGTTGGATCTCACTACTGGGTAACTCATCTTGGGTAAACAAAATTTGAGCCTTAGGAGATGTGATAGAATCAATCAAGGAAGACATATATTGAATGTCATTGTGGGTGGGATATTCAAAGTTTGTAAGGCATCTTGTAACATTCCATGATGGGTTGAAGAAGTTTGAATCAAATCCTAAAGGGATATCTTGGTAGGAGTAGCTTTGAGTTGTTCTATAAGATCATATTCCTTACCAAGAGTTCATAAAATGCAAGGTGCTTGTGGAAGAATAGGTGGAGGACCAAGAAGAGAAGTGAGAATAACCAGAGGAGGATTAGGTTGCCTATTGTGTCTTGTGTTATAAGTGTGGGCAACTGCATGATGACTCTCCATTGTTATTTGCTTAGCATAACTATAAGGACTCTTAGTAGGTTTTCTTCCTTGTATAGTAACTATAGGTTTGTTAGGAGTAGTAAAGGAATCATGACTATATCCACCTTGAACAGTGAAACGAGGTTGATTGGGAAGTTGTGAGGTTGAGGAAGGATAAGCACCTTGGACTACAAAAAGAGGCTTGCTATGTTCATTCACATTTATCATGTTGATTAATCTTTTAGATTTACTATTCTTGTTTGAAGATTTGGAAAGAGACATAAATTCATCAAGGGAATCATCCAACAAATCATGGTCATATCGATTGAAAGGTTTATCTTTTGATTCAAAAGGAGACATATCCTCATAAAGGGAATTGTTGTGGACAACCATGTTGCTAGATTTGGTGGAGGAGATGATAGGAATGTACCCATGAGAGGAATAATCCATCTTATCTATCTCATCACTAGGAAATGGCATAGTAACAAGGTTGATTAGTTTAGTCCCGCATGGTAGGTGAATTGGCTTGGGCCGTGAGTTTGCTCCCCACTGGTCTTAGGTTCGATTCCCTGCTAGGTTAACCACATAGTTGGGGACTGCGAGCGGACTCATATGCTTCTAGAGGACTAGTCTCGCCTCATCTCACCTCTCTTATGATGCCAACTTGGCATCAATAAGTCCAAGGTAAGGTGGGGTTGGTCGCTGGGATGAGACACGAGGATACCTCTGGGTTGCCAAAAAAACAAAACAAGGTTGATTAGTTTTTGGCAAAATGAAGGTTTAGAAGGCTTAGGGTTCAAAAACTCATATAGAGCTTCATCGAATTCATCCTTACTAAACTCATAATCAACATAATTTCATACATCATCAAAAGTATGAACATCTTGCAAATAAAAATATGACATTTTTGAAATGGAAATTGAATGAGATTTAAACACACAATGCAAGCAAATAAATGGAAATCTTTCTTCTTGTTGAATTTTTCACTTTTTTTTGGAATTTTATGTATATAAAGAAAATGAAAGATGCTAAGTGTAGATCTAACAATGGAATGCAATGGAAATGAGATTGGATTCACATCGGGTTCACCAAAATGTGTAGGAGAAAAAGTGAGACTAAGTAAAGAAACCCTAATCACACTCTCGTGTACACACTTGTGGAATACAAAAGAGCTTAGGGAGGTAACACACGTTGACTACTTCTTGTGAGGAAGAAAGATCCAAGGATTACCTCTTAGGGTTTCTATTTTGTTGTAAATGAGAGATATGAGAAATCCAAAGTGCAGATTTGAATGATTTAACCTATAATACAAGTATACACAAGTAACCCTAATCTAGAAATGTAGAACTGAGAATAATTGATATACTACTAAAAAGTACAGATTAGAAGGCAAATTTAGAGGTGCACCTATGCCAAAAATATGAGCTAAAATGTTTGGGATAGGAGTGCTACGCCCTTGTCCTGATTCTGTAGACTAGAAGTTGTACCTGACAGGCTGGAATCTGAGGGTTTTGAACTGTTGTCTTGTAAAATTATGCCTGAATAATTGGAGGACCAGGGTACCATGCCCCTGTCCTAGGTAGGACTAGGGTGCCATGCCCCTATCTTAGGGTTTTTCAGTGAGATCTAATCACTAGAACTGTCTCTGTGTCCTCTGTTAGTCCTAAAATTTGCAGCGATGCTCAGATCCTAAATTTGCACTGGTAGCTGAAAATAGGTTTTTGGGTGGCTATATGGGGTTTTGCCTTAGTCAACCCCCTATTTTGGTGATTTTCACCTCAACAAATAGCTGATTTGTATAGTAAAATAGTGTGTGGAATAATCTTGTGTGTGTGCAAGATCCTAAGATGAATGCAAACAATCTAGAGCAACCCTAAGGAGCAAACCCTAAATGCTTATAATTGACAAAGTAAATGCTCTAAATCAATGATGCAAAGTGATCTAATGAATGCATGCAAATCAAATTGATGTAATGAAGCTCATACAAAGACATGGAAACAACATGAAACCATACCCAACCCCAAGGGAGAGGTACAAGCCAATCTTCAATCGGTCATCTCCTATTGCATTCTTACATCTTAACAAGCTCCCAATTGATGAAAGAATGCTTGATAAGTGTTGTTGAATGTTATTATAGACTTCAAAAGATCTTCTCTTTCGCTACATAGAAGGTTCCTTGTAATCTCTCCAAATTCTTTTTCCTAGATTCCATTCCCTTTCTTCAAATGAAGAAAGAGAGCTCTTATGTATGGAACCCTGGATCTTCATTTCATCTTTAGGTGGACCTAGGATTTGAATTTCTTATTGATTTCTTGGGGTTAAGCATTATAATATCATAGAATTATGCTCTCGAAATTTTGAGAAAAATGTCGGGGACCAAGTGCAAAGTGCACATGGTTTGACCAAGTTTTCACCAAATTTTCAGGGCTGTTAGATATGATGATATTAGAGTGAATCCCAAAGTTACAGCTGATTTTGAGATGTTTTGATATGTGAAATCAGGCCTTAAAGGTTGAAATAGGACAAATTAGGGTTTATGATTAAATGATTTATTGAAGGAATAAAATGAAAAGGGGCACACTTAGGGTAAAGGGCCGAACTTTATAATGTGTGTAGTGATGAAATATGAATTTAAATTTATTTTAATTAATTAATTAAATGCTTAAAGGAGATTATAAATGTAGGATGAAAAACACACTAAGGCGGGTGCTAAACGAAGCATAGAATTGTACCACCCTAGAAAGGGTCTACAATTTACGATGCTACAACATGATCTGTACCCTTTGATTGAGGGGCTTAAGGAGCTTCAAAAACCTTGATCAACTCACCCTTATCCAAATCCTAATCCCCATCCCCAAACACCTGATTACAAGGGACAACTCCGTCCCTAGACTGCCTACATACTCATTTCAATACGAAATCAAGGCATTAAGTATGTAGTTCCAATTTCTAATTATGGTTTAATGTAAACTATTTGGTGGGTACACAACCCTTTCTAGGGTCAATGTCCTAGACAATTTTTCTGCGGTTGCTACCCATGATGGTAGCTCTATAGAAAAAAGGATCAAGATGGCCTTCTTCTTGTAGCCTAAAACAACTAAGTCCTATTTCCTATTAAATACGTCACCCTTAATCCATTATCATCCATTGAATTTACAAAAAGATAAATAAATTCCAAAGATCACATACAACCAAACCTTAATGGGGGTTTTCTAAGGTATAACTGAACGGATGTAGATGTTGGCATTATGTGAACCAATATGAGGACATAATAAAATTGTATGTTGTCATTGATGTCAATATGATGAAGAGGTGAGAACCGGTATAACACTATGAACCGACATTTGTGCCAAAGTGAAGCGGTGTGTTTGTTCAAGGTAAACTGGCATATGGTTATGGGAACCGACACATGGAAGTGTTATATGACTACCGGTTGGTAGTCTCAACTTCAAGGTTTCCGGTTGAAGTTCTTCAAGCTTGTGTGGCTCAATCGGTGAATTTGTGTGATGAGTTAGCATGATAATGAAGAATAGATCATGTTGCCACGTAAGCCTTGTGTGCGTGAAGGATCTTGCATGAAGGAGATTGTTCCTATCTACCTTGGGAATGTACGAAGTCTGTAAATAGTGATAACATGTGATGGGTTATCAGCCGCCATGAAATCGATGGAAAATGGACGATGGAGAAAGTCTTGAGATTGGATCAAGAACTCTTGCATTTAATGCAGTATGCTCAATGATCAGGATTGAACTATTTGAATTCCTTAACCTAACAGGTTTAGGGTTTAGGGTTTATGCTACCGACCTATCTGTTTTCCTATAAGGTCGATGTTGTGTCTCTTTCTCAGGTTGTTGGCAAAAGTTATGTGTGTGTATCCAAGAGAAGAGATACATGATTCTTGCCAGACCAAAGGAGAGAAGTGATACCTGCAGAGTGTAAGTGCAAAAGGTGAAGAGGAGCTTAAACGGATCTGCATTGGCATTGAGTGTTGTTACCAGATCATTATAATACCTATTGATCTCTAACCACTTCAACAGTTGAGAAATCCCTTAATAGGGTAGCTTTAACCAGCTTGCTGTAAATCCTTTAACAAGGTTACTCAAAACCATTGAGTTCTTGAAATCCTCTAACAAGGTAACCTTTAACAGGCTTTAACCCTTAACCGGGTATTCTAGCCATCCCTTAACCAGGTGGTCCCTAAGAGGATTGATTCCTAATAGAACCTATTGTATCAGTCTTTAACCGGACAAGGCTCCTAACAGAGGGGACTTCTAAAGAGTTCAAAAACAACCTTGTGGGTATTCATCCCCACCGTGGTTTTTCCTAGTTGGGTTTCCATGTGAAAAATATGTGTGTCATGTGTGATGTCTTCTTCATGTGATGCTTTGTTGTTTTCTGTCAAGTGATGAATCATGTTGATCTAGTTGCTTATATGTATATCTTTGATGGTAGGTTACTTGTTCATGCATAAGGGTGAAATGGAAATGAAGTGTTAGAGTATATGAGAAGATAGGTGTCAACCGATTTATGCTTGTCTCAGTTATTTTGGGTTTTTCCGGTTGTACTCTGTTTAAGGACCGGTGTTACTATTTGTCTGTCAATGCACAGTGTCTGCTGACAAACCGGTTTAAGAGTGTGTTTTTTCCTGTACTGATTCACCCCCCCCTCTCAGTACCGATTCGGTACTATTCTATTTATCATTGAGTTATCAATTGGTATCAGAGCGTCCTCCAAGTCCTTTGTGTTATAAGCTTAACCGCTTGAAGTAAAGATCCCAGTCTAATGATGAAGAGGGAAGGTCCAAAGTTTAATAGAGAAAATTTCAGTATATGGAAAGACAGAATGAAGATATACATCAGAAGCATGGGTGCTCAACACTGGAGCTATGTTGAGAATGTCTATGTTGCCCCTATCGGTACTCTCACTGATGACCAAAAGAGAGAGATGCAGGAGAATGGGCAAGTCATGGAAGCCCTAATTAGTAGTTTATCTGACATTGAGTTTATTGATGTCCAAGATAAGGTAAATCCCAAAGAGGTATGGGATACTCTTGAAAATATCTATGGTAGTGATGAGCATGTAAAGCAAGCTAAGGAAGAAAGCCTTAGAGGGAAGTTTGAAGACATGTAGATGGTTGAAGGTGAGACCATTCAACAGTATGGAATAATAATCAAAACCGTTGTTGGTGATATCAAGAGTGTAAGTGGTAAAATGGAAGATTCCACTATGGTAAGCAAAGTCCTGAGATCCCTATTGCCGGTCTATGCAATAAGGGTTGTTGCTATTTAAGAGATGAGATCAATAGACAAGACTAAGGTATCCCTAGACTCCATCATTGCAAAGTTGATAGTCTATGAGCTAAATAGTTTTGATGGCAGTGTTCAAAAGACTAAATCAACTTTTAAAGCTTCTATTGTACCATCCAAAAAAGGAAAAGAAGCTAGCACTAGTGGTGAACCAAGACAGAGCAGAGAAATGGATGATGAGGAGATTCTGATGGCATTGGAATCTCTCCTTGCCAGGAAACTTCCTAAAGGAACTGGCAAATACAGAGGTAAGCTACCTTTGAAATGCTTTTCTTGTAACTGGATAGGACATATTGCTATAAACTGTCCTAATGGCGACAACAAGGACAAACTGGAAAGGTTCAAGAAATTCAAAGGAGGAAACTAGAGAAACTGTTTTGTGGCAGTTGATGAAGGTGTCATAGATGAGGAGTCAGAGGATGAAGAAAATGAAGATATTGTGTTTGTTGCTGTCAAGGAAGATGTGTCAGACAAGAAGGCTCCTTTCTTTCAGTTTGATAATTCCAATGAGTGGATCATTGACAGTGGCTATTCTCACCATATGACTGGTGACCGGAGCAAGTTTCTGTCCTTGGAAGAGTATGATGGTGGTGTGGTTCGCTTTGGTAATGATGCACCATGCTTGGTCAAAGGCAGAGGGTCCATCTCTCTGAATGGAATGAGTAGTACTGACAATGTGTACTGGGTTGATGGTCTCAGACACAACCTTCTAAGTGTTGCCTAGCTAAATTACAGTGGCCTCACTCTGGAATTCAAGAATGGAGTGTGCAGAATGGCCTAGCAAAGAGGAACAACTGGACTATAGTTGAAGCAACTAGAACTATGTTGATCCAAGGGAAAGTTGCTCACACTTTCTGGAGAGAAGTGGTGAGCACTATAGTCTACACTATGAATCGGGTACTCATCAAGAAAGGTAAGGATAAAACTCCTTATGAGTATTGGACCGGTAAGACACCTATGGTTAGCTACTTTAGAGTGTTTGGTAGCAAATGTTACATCAAGAGGAGTGAGCACCAAAGAAAATTTGATGCGAAATGTGATGAGGGAATATTCCTAGGATATTCCACCAAGAGCAAAGCTCTCAAGTGTTTCAACAATAGGACTCAGAGAATTATGGAAAGGATCAATGTAAGAGTTGATGAAACCTCTAAGAAAACTGAGGAAACTAGCAGTGAGCAAGCGGTAAGTGAACCGGTTGTAACCTTCTGGGAACCGATTGTCAGCCAACCAAGTACCAGTAAAAGTGTTCCTACACCAGTAGATGTAGATGCTGATACTGATGGAGATGAGGATGAAGAAGAAAAGAAAGAGGAATCCATCAAGACCATTCCTTGGTATGTCAAGCTGAATCATGATCCTAAGCAGATCATAGGAGATAAGGATGTAGGAATCCTTACAAGAAGAAAGGTCAGAGAAAACTCATGTATGATCTCTGAATTTGAGCCTAAATCATTCAAAGAGGCACATAAAGATGAAGACTGGATCAAGGCAATGGAAGAGGAACTTGACCAGACAGAGAAAAATGGTACATGGTCTTTGGTACCCAAACTAGAGCATAAAAATATCATTGGTACCAAATGGGTCTTTAGAAATAAGCTGAATGAGGATGGCACAGTGATTAGGAACAAAGCTAGATTGGTGTACAAAGGATATGCTCAAGAAGAAGGAGAGGACTATGGAGAAACCTTTGCTCCTATAGCCAGATTGGAAGGAGTTCATATGCTTCTTGCATATGCAGCTTTTAAAGGTTTCAAAGTATATCATATGGATGTAAAATCTGCATTCCTAAATGGTGTACTTGAAGAGGAGGTGTATATAGAGCAACCAAATGGGTTTGCCCTATCAAAAGATAGTGACATGGTATGTAGGCTACATAAAGCCTTATATGGTCTAAAGCAGGCACCTAGAGCATGGTATGAATGTCTGCATTCCCATCTTGTGAAGATTGGATTTGAGAGAACAAGTGAAGATAGAAATATTTACTTGAAGTTTGAAGGAGATTAGATCCTGATCTGTGAGGTATTTGTTGATGACATTATCTTTGGTGGAGATGACAAGATCAGTCATGAGTTTGCAGATGAGATGAAGAAATAGTTTGAGATGTCACTCATAGGAGAGATTAAGTTCTTCATTGGACTACAGATCCAATAGATTAAAGATGGAATATTTATCACTCAGTCCAAGTATGTCAAAGAGGTGTTGAAGACCTTTGGCATAGAAGATAGAAAACCGGTTGGTACTCCAATGGTGACCGGTTGTAAACTATCCAAAGAAGATGACTCAACATTGGTTGATGACAAGGAATACCGATCAATGATTGGTAAGTTGCAATATGTAGTGCATAGCAGACCGGATATTGCACATGTAGTTGGCATTACTACAAGATTCTAGAAAAGCCCAAGAGAATCCCACTTGGTTTCAATCAAGTGAATTCTTAGGTATCCGAAGGGAACTGTTGACTATGGATTGTGGTATCCATATAGCAAGGATTTCAACTTGAAAGTATACACAGATGCTGATTGGGCAGGCAATATAGATGATCAGAAAAGCACAACCGGTGGTACATTCTTTCTCGGTGGTAGACTGGTCTCATGGATGAGTAAGAAGTAGAGTTGTATCTCTCAGTCTACAACGGAAGCAAAGTATGTTGCAGCTTTCATGAACTGCACTTAGACAATTTGGATGAAGCATGTATTAAATGGCTTCAAAGTTCCTGTATATGAACTGGTAAGTACATTTTGTGACAATACTAGTGCAATTAACATCTCCAAGAATCTAGTTTTACATTCTAGAATCAGGCACTTTGAGCTTAAGTATCATTTCTTGAGGGAAAAGGTTCAGAACAAAGAGATTGCACTGGAATATGTTTCCAGTCAGGAGCAGTTAGCAGACATATTCACCAAGCCTCTCCCAAAGGCTACATTTATGTATGTAAGAGGTGAATTAGGGGTGTTGCCCCTTCAAGAGGTAAACTAAAGGTATATGCTCCACATCAGTCAGGTATTGCATAGTCAAATTTTTCTTCAGGATTGATGTGTTGAAGGATGCTACTCCTCAGGGGGAGCAGCATAATGGAACAAGGAAGCTTGTGCCTCCACTTTGGCATTATTGTCAAAGGGGGAGAAGATGTGAAGTGGAGAAGATATCTGCAGAAATTGGGGGAGAAGATGTGAAGTGGAGAGATATCTTTGTATATTGCCATCAATGCCAAAGGGGGAGATTGTTGGCATTATGTGAACCAGTATGAGGACATAATGACATTGTATGTTGTCATTGATGTCAATATGCTAAAGAGGTGAGAACCGACATATGTGAGAACCAGTATAACACTTTGAACCAACATTTGTGCCAAAGTGAAGCAGTGTGTTTTTTCAAGGTAAACTGGCATATGGTTATGGGAACTGGCACATGGAAGAGTTGTATGACTACCAGTTGGTAGTCTCAACTTCAGGGTTTCCGGTTGAAGTGCTTCAAGCCTGTGTGGCTCAATTGGTGACTTTATGTGATGAGTTAGCATGATAACGAAGAACAGATCATGTTGCCACATAAGCCTTGTGCGTGTGAAGGATCTTGCATGAAGGAGATTGTTCCTATCTACCTCGAGAATGTGTGAAGTCTGTAAACAGTGATAACATGTGATGGGTTATCAACCGCCATGAAATCGGTGGAAAATGGATGATGGAGAAAGTCTTGAGATTGGATCAAGAACTCTTGCATTTAATGCAGTATGCTCAACAGTCAGGATTGAACCATTTGAATTCCTTAACCTAACAGGTTTAGGGTTTAGGGTTTATGCTACCGACCTATCTGTTTTCCTATAAGGTCGATGTTGTGTCTCTTTCTGAGGTTGTTGGCAAAAGTTGTGTGTGTGTGTATCCAAGAGAAGAGATACATGATTCTTGCCAGACCAAAGGAGAGAAGTGATACCTGCAGAGTGTAAGTGTAGAAGGTGAAGAGGAGCTTAAGCGGATCTGCATTGGCATTGAGTGTTGTTACTAGATCATTGTAATACCTGTTGATCTCTAACCACTTCAACAGTTGAGAAATCCCTTAACAGGGTAGCTTTAACCAGCTTGCTATAAATCCTTTAATAGGGTGACTCAAAACCATTGAGTTCTTGAAATCCTCTAACAAGGTAACCTTTAATAGGGTTTAACCCTTAACTGGGTATTCTAGCCATCCCTTAATTGGGTGATCCCTAACAAGATCGGTTCAACCTATTGTATCGGTCTTTAACCGGACAAGGCTCCTAACATAGCAGACTTCTAAAGATTTTAAAAACAAGCTTGTGGGTATTCATCCCCACCGTGGTTTTTCCCAGTTGGGTTTCCACGTGAAAAAGATGTGTGTCATGTGTTCTTCTTCATGTGATGCTTTGTTATTTTTTGTCAAGTGGTGAATCATGTTGATCTAGTTTCTTATATGTATATCTTTGCTGGTAGGTTACTTGTTCATGCATAAGGGTGAAATGGAAATGAAGTGTTAGAGTATATGAGAAGATAGATGTTAACTGGTTTATGCTTGTCGGTCGTACTCTGTTTAAGGACCGATGTTACTATTTGTCTATCAATGCACAGTGTCTGCTAACAAACTAGTTTAAGAGTGTGTTTTTGCCTGTACTGATTCACCCCCCCTCTCAGTACCAGTTTGGTACTATTTTTTTTATCATTGAGTTATTAGTAGATTCATTTTAAATTTATCTTTTTAGATTATCGATCCAATGGGCATTACCCGCCCCTTGGATTTTAACTTCCAAATGACCCTTATTTCTCACCGATGGTTTATAGGGACGATGCTAATAAACTTATAAGGCACTGAGAGGGGGGGTTTGAATCAATGCAAGCAAAAACAATATGAATCTGATCACCAACTTAAACAACTTAAAACTTAACAAGCATAAGAGGAATATCATGACATAAGCTAATGCCCAATAGAACAAATTCAACATAACACAAGAGATTTATAAGTGAAAACCCAAAAGAGAAAAACCACGGTGGGAGTTAATACCCACAAGATTCACTATTTGTAGAATACAAATATTGATCGGTTAAGGTCTTACAAATATGTCTGGTTAGGAGAAGACCCAGTTAGGAGTCACCTAGTTAAGGGATTTAATATGATGAGCCCTGTTAGGAGCTTTGACCTATTAGGATCAACCTCACAAGAGGATTTAAGACTCTGATATAGACCTACCCTGTTAGGGGATTTACAAATTAAGGCTTGTCAAGATCTACTAGTTAGGGGATTTTACTACTACAAACTGTTAGGCAAACAATAGTCAAATGATCTTCATGTAACACCTATGTTTCTAATAAGATCCACTTCAGATCCTCAAAACTTCAACAACACATCAATAAAGAGCTTCTCTAATCACTGCACAATCAAATTTAAATCCTTCACTAATGATCTCACACTCTTCATACACACACCAACTTGATACCTCATCACACTTTTTATAGACATCTCTTAGTCGGCTACAACCATGGAACAATTTCCTAGGTTCAATGAATCTAGACATTCTTACATTACATGCCTTACTTATGTCGACCATCAACATAAGAAATAAAAAATAAGACAAAACTTGTGTCGGTTTATCAATCATAGTGATTTCTCACTACCGGTTAAGTGTTCTTCTAGATAGAATGTTGTGTACATCAAATCTTGATCATCCTATTGAATCTGATAATGCAGTCATGAATATAACACCAAATACCTGTCTCCATCACCCTTATAATACATTAATCATCCAACTCTTCATCAATCATCTGTACTGGTTGTGTTACCCCATTATTTTATCGATGGTTAAAGTCTTTTTCTCAAGAAAAATAAAGTGTCATTAATTTTGCCTCCTCCATTCGGCTTGATTCGTCCTTGGCTATGTACCTTTTTCTTTACGATTCACTTTTCCTATCCCAATGAACCCATATGCTGAACCTGCATCTTGGTTCAAGGTTCAAGGTTCAATTGGTGCCTTTGTGTGTGTCGTGGATCTATTTTGTTGTTAAGTGGGCGAGCGCCAATGTGTTAAGTTGGCTTTGGATTTAAACCTTTGAACCATTCTTAATGTAGTTCAAGGTTCAAAGTTCGAGGTCCTCCTTTATGTTCGTTTAAAGTCTTTGCTCATTTTGAGTTTAGTTGTGTTGAGCCACAAGGTGGTAGTCTTTTTGTTCTCTCATGTTGAACTTGAACTATTGAACTTATTATTAAATGGTTCAAGGTTCAAAAGTTCATTTCAAGTTGGCTCCGAAGACATTAATAAAGCAAGGGTGGCATGGCAAAAGGAATATTCTAAGCATATTGTGTTTAAAATTCTAATTATTTATAAAAATCATAAAAACACAAGCCATTTGTGTGGAGATGATATTTAATAAAGAAAGTTGTCATAATCCCATCAAATCATGGGTTATCTCACACACTTGAATGAATTGTTATGAGGTGTGTGTAGGTATTATTCAGTTTTTCTGCCTCTTAATATGTAAGTTCTTAAATTGTGAAATTAGTAGCTATTATTGTTGGGGAAGTGAAGGGCATTGAAGGTAATTTTATCTCCATACTTCTAAGGGTTACATAGATTTGAAGGTGGCAATAGGTGAGTTTTGATCATTTCTTCTCTGCTGTGTTACTAGATCAGAAAGTCAGTATAGTAAAATTATTTGTTTTAGCATAGAAATATGTCCTTCTAGAAATTGTTTGATGAATGCAAAAGTGACCATCATGAGGCCGACTCTTCTAAAGCTTGGCCACGCATCATGCCTAGTCAGTGCACTTCCAAAACTAGGTGACACTTCTTTAGCCTAAGCTGACTTAGGAATTTTTTTGGAAAGAGATAGAAATCCTGAGGCTAACTCAATGATGGAAAGAATTGTTAAAAGTGGCTTGATTGAAGCTGTTGCATTCCCAACTGCCACCCCTTTCCCAGAATTGGTGATAGCATGTATGAACAGGTACGATGCTGACAACAGGTGCATTATGACCCGTAGTGGTGAATTGTTAGTAAAAACCAACAGGGAAATAATGCTTGCCGCAATTGGAATTCCTCATAAGGAGTCATATGAAGATTGGTCCATTGGTACTTCATATGCATTCTTCTTTGAGAAGAAAAGCACCTACAAGAGTGTCATTGCCAGGAATTGGCTCCTAAAAGTTCAGAAAGGGGGTTCCCGATTACCCAAACCTCTTACAAGAGAGGATTTCATAATGGAGGTGCACGATATTGTGATTTTGTTAAACATACTCAAAGGGAATTCACATGCTTTCTACTGGGAGTACTAGATGTATTTTTACATTCAAGTATTGTTGGCTGGTGAAAAATATATTGACTGGGCACAGGTTATTGCTGAAAGGCTTCATGAGGGTTTCAGTAATTTTGTTGGAATGCCTAGTTATTACATGTATTCATATCTATTTTATATTTTGGCTTGTACCAGAGAGTGGCAAGGGTTACATCATGAGCCTTGGGTGGATGGCATGAAGGTTTACGATTATTATCCACATCTACAACAATAGAGATATGCCAAAAATGGTACAAGATGGAATGATGTTTTCGCAGGTAGACTTGCCTTTGAATTGTAGGGAGACACAAACAAAAGAATGCCATCTGAAGCCATGCAGCTAGTCAACATATATGAAAGCTATTTTATTCAATTTCCTAGATTTACCTACATCAGAGTAGGGGGATTTGAAGGTCAACCATTCAAATTGCCCAGGTATGCCTTTGATAGCTATACACTTATTGAAGTTTGCAAACAACTTGCCCACATTGATAAAAAGTTAGGGGCGAAGAGTAAATTTGGAGTAGCCTTGCAATTGAACTTGGATATTATAGTTGCAAATCTATTTCTCATGCTTTGAACCTAGAATTAGAGTTCAAGAAACTGAATTTACAGCCGTACATTGTCTGATGCAAGTTTGATAGTAGAGGCTATGTTGTGTAACATTTAAATGTAGATTCAAATTTCTTTCATGAACCCCAATTAGAAGACTATTGGTAAAATTGCTATGATGAATTTGAAGTTAGAAGGAGATTGTGGTCAAGGTTCACTTTGTAGTAGATTACAATGAGATTGTGAATAAATGTGGTAGGAATACAAGAAGAAGAGGGGGAAGATTTTTTAGACCCTGAATTTAATATAAAGGTTCAAGGGCAACCCATCCCCGAAATTGATTGGGATAGGGGAGAAGAAGAAAGTATCCAGACCAAGTCCTTCAATGTTATAAAGAGAAAGAAGAAGTGGTTGAGGCACCACAAATTTAGAAAGGATCCAATCATTACTCCTAAGAAGATAACAGTTGGTCCACTTCATGCTGCAACACAAATTCCCACTTCCTCCTCTAATATAATTGTTGATATTGCAGGTGCCACAAGGCCGAAAGTTGGAGAAGTTGAAACCAAGAGGTCAAAGAAATCTCCATTGAGCTCCTCAATGGTTTGAGTCACCCATTCTAGGAGCAAAAGGAGAAATAGGGAACCAATAGTGGACTAGATTGTTGTGGACCTAGATTTGAGTGAGGAAACCCAGGTGGCTATGGATGAGAAAGTGTCAAATAATCCTTCAATTTAGGATACGGATAGAGAGAAAGAATCTAGAGAAAATCTAGACCTAATGAGCACCATGACTATTGTTGATCTACCTGATTATAAGACACCTCTGCCCAAAGAATCTTGCAATGTTTCTCGATGGTTTGGAGCTTCTATTGGCAAGAAATGAAGTGTGGTTCCTATTACCATTCCCATGGAAGATATAGTTAGTAAATGTCTTGGAAAAATATCCAAACAAAAAATGCTTAAAACTAAGGCTATGATGGAGGTCAATGATTGCATAAGGCACTAGGTAGCAAAAGTGGCAAAGCCTATCTCAGATAAAGACCCAAAGAATGCCACTGAAACATATTTTGTTGTTGAGAAAATTGATCTAGGAGTTGCTTCCAGAGCTACGGATGCCGAACATTAGGAATCCTCTACCAAAAGAATGTTATCCAGAACCTGGAAGGATGATAAGGACAAGTGGAAATTGAAATAGTTTGTTAAACAAATGGTAGAATATATCAATGCCACACATCACCCAAGTCCTCAGCCTCTGTCGGAGATGTCATTGTCTTTTGATCCTAAATCACTAGTAAACCAGAAGCTATTGGATCAGTTTCAAATAAACCGTATGATAGCTAAGATTTTTGATGAATGGCTTGACTCCATAGTACAACAAGGCACAAATTATATTGCTATCTTAATCAAGGTGTATGTGAATGCTATAGTCATGAGTAAAGAGCTGGAGTTAGAAGCTACAACATGGGACAAAGAAAGAAATAAATGGGTAACAATTTTAGCACAGATGAATGGTGTACACAAATTTGGGATCATAAAATTTATTGTTGAGAAGCCCGTTTATAACTTGGATTATAATGTACTGTATGTATCAAAGAAAAACATTGAATGGAGAAACTCAATCATCAAACAAGGTCCCGAAGAATCCATCAAATTAAAAGGATTGAAAGAGCTCATTGATATGATGCAAAAAGATTTGGAATGCATCGATATACAACTCCTGAAAGATAATGGACATACAATCGAGCATGCAACAGACATGGTCAAAATTTTCAAGGAGAGAGTGCAACTCGTGAAAGAAACAAAATCCTTAACTACAGACGACTTTTTCAAGGTGGCTAGGATTGAGTTAATGCTAGCAGTTTGCTTTGATCATTTGGAAACACATAAAATAAAAGTCATGCAAGTAAACATGGGTAAAGAAGTATGGAAACAACACATTCTGCATTGGGATCTTGCATTATTAGGTCATCCTCAACTTCTCAACGACACATTTGGAGTGGCAGAATATACGTGGCATTGCGGAAAAACATGATAAACCAGTCGTTTCCTCTACCATGTTGGAATCTTGATTGGGTTATCAATGAGTTGTCATTATGTCCATGGCTCTTGGCCATTTAAGTTTTATTCAGTTTTAAACAAGACAATTTATTTAACTCTAAGATAGAGTTAAAAAAAAATGAACTCTGGTTATTTAAAAAAAAAACTATCAGCCTGGAGGCTATTTATGAATTAAGCAAGCTTTTATGCAGGTCCGAATTTTTTTTAATGGTATTAGCAGACTTAGTTTTCTTTTGAGATTTTTAGTGTGGAAATTTGTATCCGTGAATGAAATGATATATTTTGCACATCCTTCAAATCTATGTGTTTGAATTAAAGAACAAATCTCTGTTGGGATACATGTTTGTGTGCATAATATTTCACTTCTTTGATTATTCGCTTATTATAAGTCTGTGAATTCATTTGATAAATAAAATTAAATATTTGTTGTTTGTTTGGATGTTCTGATCCCCCTTGTCCTTTGAGGCATGAGTGAGCCTCAATCAGAATCCATAATACATTGAGCATACTTTGTAAAGTTTTTTTTTGTTTTTTTTAAGAGTGAAATATTTGAAGTTCAAGTCTGTGGGATTTACATTATGAATAATTGTTTTGTAGCATTCATATTGTGTTGACAAATGGATGTGAAAAGTCTTTCTTGCTTTCTAGTTAAAAGTGCATTTCTTTGTGATTACTTTGGATAAAAAATCATTGAATATCATACGGGGAGCTACACCCTTACGTAGAGGGTAAACCAATCATCAATTCACCCAACTGTTGGTTTCTTTTTCTGTTCAGAAGGGGTATGCATTGTTGGTATTATGGATGACTTTGTCATGTGTTGCATTGGTTTTGTCATTGATGTCAACACTTGTCTTCTTGAGAGGTTTACATTATGTTCACCGGTATGGTTAGTGGCTTATGCACAGTCACCGGTATGTGTTCACCAGTAGGTTATATTGTTCACCGACAACGATGATGACCTGTTATCATACGAAGATTATTTGGTTATGTCGAAGACATTGACTGGAAGTTTGGATTTGGTGTTTTGCTTATTGGTCTAATCGGGCTGACAGATTTCCCTTTATCAACAGATAGGTCTAGGTTATGGACCAGTACTCCAGATTAGCATGACACGTTATGAGGATTATTTATTGATTGGATAATATGGTAAATGTATTTAGTCGACATGTTGTATCGCATCAAGACTTGTTTATAATTAATTTAATTGTAATATCTTTAGTGAGCTGACCTATACATTTGGTCTTAGGTTTTGTATATATGATTGTAAGATCTTATTGAAGATCGGGATATGGTTATGGTACGAGTGTGTTCGAATATTGAAGAGAAAAAATAAGCAGATCCTTGTGTGAATCATGTAGACATTATTTGAAGGTTGAAGGAAGGTTATGAAGGTTCATGTTTAGAGCTTAAACCGACACTGAATCTAACATTGTAGATGCTATTTTAAGTAGTACATTATCATTCGATTTAACCATCCAATTGTGTAGTCAGTGTGACTCCTATTTTGTGATTGAGCAATGAGATCTAGACGGTTGGCCTTTCTACATGTGCATACCCCATTTGTATACACATACTATCTATAGTAGTACCATTTGATTGTGGGTAAGGTTTCCCACCGTGATTTTTCCCTTACCGAGTTTCCATGTCAAAATCTTTGTGTCATGTGTTGTGGATATTGTTTCTCTTTCTGTTTCATGCATTAACTTATATTGGTACTGCTATAACTATTAGTCTATTTTACCACCATTTAAGTTTGGTTTACCGGCATTAAGTTTATGTTGGAATAATTTGTATTTGGATTACAATTTATTATAAACTAGTTTCCCCCCCCCTTAGTTGTCCTTCTTGAGTCCTAACAATTGGTATCAGAGCCAAGTCCTCTTTTTGCAGAAACCTAACAACTTGAGGAGATCTTATGACAACAAACATTTTCAGGAAGGATAGTCTGAAACTTGATGGAACTAACTATGGTATATGGAAGATCAGAATGGAAACACATCTGAACTGAATTCAAAAAGATATATGGGATGTTACAAAGAATGGCTATGTTGCTCCTATTCTGAATCAACCTCATCCACCAACATTGGCTAAGGACGTGGACAATGATTGCAAAGCAAGAGAAGCACTTCTGGGTGCATTATCAGATCAACAAATCATGGGATTATCAGACCGATCTACTACTAAAGCTATTTGGGATAAATTAGAAACATTGAATGAAGGAGATACTACTGTCAAAATTGCAAAATTGGAATGTTACCGGGTTAGGTATGAAAATTTGAAAATGCAAGAAGATGAAAGAATTTATGTATTTATGGAAACAATTAATGAAATAGTTTTAGGAATACAATGTTGTGGAGGATCCTTAAGTGAAAATGAAATTGTGTCTAAAGTTTTAAGATATTTTCCACCGGCTTACAAAATGAAAGTGACTGTTGCTAATGAAATGAGAACAATGCCTAATACTTTAGTTTCTAGAGATACTTTGGTTGGAAAACTTTCTGCATTTGAGCTTGAAGAATTTGGTCCTGTTCCTACTGTAAAGACTAATTTAGCTTTCAAAGTATCATCATCATCTAACAAAACTGATTGGAAAGCACTTTATGCAAAAGAACTTGAAGATATGAGGAGAGAAAATGAAGAACTTGAAGAACATGAAGCACTATTTTCAAGGAAGATGCCAAAAGGTCTAGCAAGAAGTAAGTATGAAGGTAAAGCACTTTTCAAATGTTTTAATTGTAATAAAGTTGGTCATATGAATTATAGATGTCCTGATAGACATACAAGATTAAGGGATGAAGCAAAAAGATCATATAAGCCTAACCCTGAATATCAGAGGTACAGATTTAAGAAAAGTAGAGATAGGTCACGCTACTATGCAAATGAAGGTGTTACAGATGATTCAGATGAAGATCCAATAGATAAAAGATGTTGCAATAAAAGAAGATCAATCGATACCTATTGTCAAACTAGTAGAGCAAGCACTGGCAACAAAAATTGAAGAAAAGGATGAATGAATAATAGATAGTGGATGCTTGCATCATATGACTAGTGATAAAAGAAAATTCTTATCTTTTTCATGAAATTCATGGAGGTCTAGTAAGGTTTGAAGCATAATCTTTTGAGTGTTGGTCAGTTAGTGGAAAAATAATTTCAGTTATAATTCAAGAATGGAAAATGCAAAATCATAAACAAAAGTGGATTGGAGATTGCAACTAGTAATCAGACTAAAGGTAATATCTTTCACTTGAATAGCAGTGATAAGACATGTTTAATTGCACACATTGATGAAAGTTGGTTATGGCATAAAAGACTCTATCATATGAATTTTGGTTGCATTGTAAAGATCAGTTCAACTAAGGTAGTCAGGGATTTACCTAAGATTGTGAAACCTCATAATTCGGTATGTAAGGAATGTCAAATGGGAAAGCAAGTTAGAACAACATTTAAGAGCATTGCTGAGAAATCCAATAATATTATTGATTTAATTCATATTGATTTATGTTGTCCAACAAGAACAAGAAGTCTACAAGGAGATAGATACTTTATGCTAATAATTGATGATTATTCTAGAATGTGTTGGGTTACTTTTCTTAGGGAGAAATTAGAAGCTTTTAGAAGATTAAAGATATTCAAGGTAATGGTAGATAATGAAACCGACAAGAAAATCAAATGTTTAAGATCAAATCAAGGAGGAGAATTTACATCTAGAGAATTTAATACATTCTATGAAGTGAATGGAATCAAAAGACAACTATAAGCACCCCAAACACCCCAGCAGAATGGAGTTGTGGAAAGGAAGAACATAACTATTCTAGATGCAGTAAGCACCATGTTAATGGAAGCAAATCTAGCTCATGTGTACTGGAGAGAAGCAGTGAATACAATAGTTCATACTTTTAACAGAGTTCACATCAAAAGTGAAACTGGTAAGACCCCTTATGAACTATGGTTTGGTCATATTCCTATTCTTAAGTATTTCAGAATATTTGAAAGAAAATGCTATATTAGAAGAGATGAGTATATTGGCAACTTTGATCCTAGAAGTGATGAAGGAATATTTCTTGGCTATTCATCTAAAAGAAAGGCATATAGATGTTATAATAAAAGGTTACATAAAATCATTGAGAGTACTAATGTAAAGATAGATGAACATTTTGGAAGAGATTCAAGATCTGTAGAAATGGCAGGTGAAATGATTATAAATGAACTGGCACAGATTACATCGGTACTAAATGTAGACCCACTCACACCAGCATCATCAGAAAACTCATCAGTGACTGAAGAACAACAACCTATGAATGTTAATCAGAACAAACCCAGGTATGTAAGATTGAATCATTCAGAGAATCAGATAATTGGAAAAAAAGAATCAAGGTGTTATGACTACAGGAAGACTGGCAAATGAAGAGGTATGTTTAATTTATCAAGTTGAACTAGCATCTATTATTGAAGCATGTGAAGATAAACATTGGTTAAATGCAATGGAAGATTAATTAGAGCATATTGAAAAGAACAATACTTGGACATTGGTTCCCCGACCCAAAGACAAAAATGTAATTGGAACTAAATGGGTATTTAGGAATAAACTTAATGAGGATTGTAAAGTAATCTGAAACAAAGCAAGATTAGTTTGTAAAGGTTATTTACACAAAGAAGAAATAGATTATAATGAAACCTTTGCACTAGTAGCCAGAATTGAGGCAGTTAGACTATTTCTTGCTTTTGCAGCTCATAAGAACTATAAAGTTTATCAAATGAATGTAAAATGTGCATTTTTTAATGGAGATATTGAGGAGGAAGTTTCCATTGAACAACCTTATGGATTTTCTTTGATGGATAATAAGGATATGGTTTGCAGGCTAAGGAAAGCTTTATATGGATTGAAGCAAGCTCCCAGAGCTTGGTATGCTAGATTAGATAAATATCTTTTGAAGCTTGGTTACACAAAAGGTAATACTGACAACAATTTGTATTACAAAGTTACCAATGATGATATTTTGGTTATTGAAGTATTTGTAGATGATATCATTTTTGGAGGTGAAGATGGATTATGTAAGGGCTTTGCTAACCAGATGCAAAAATAATTTGGAATGTCTATGATTGGACAAATAAATTTTTTTCTAGGTTTGCAAATTTCACAAACAGATAAAGGTATATTCATATGTCAAACAAAGTACTTGAAGGAAATCTTGAAGAAATTTGGTATGGAAAATTCCAAACCGGTAAGTACTCCTATGACTACAACTGATAAATTGACGTTGAAGGATGATTAAGCTCCTATTAATCCGACAAGATACAAATCTATGATTGGAGGTTTACTGTATTTGACACAAACAAGACCTGATATAATGAATGCAGTATGTATTGTTTCAAGATTTCAAATAAATCCTAAAGAAAATCACGAATCAACAGTTAAAAGGATTTTCCGGTACCTACAAGGCACAACAAATCTTGGTTTATGGTATCCTAAAGATGAAAATTTTGATTTATGTGCATACATCGATGCAAATTGGGTAGGAGATGTAGATGAAAAAAAAAGTATCACTGGCAGTGCATTATTTCTTGGCAAAAGATTGATTTCATGGATAAGCAAGAAGCAGACTTGTACATCATTATCAACAACAGAATCATAATATGTTGCAGCAACAACTAATTGTACTAAGGTATTATGGATTAAGCAAATGTTGAAGGATATAAAGGTAAAATGCAAAGAACCAATAATTATTTATTGTGATAATTCAGCAGTAATTGATATATCAAAGAATTTGGTATTTCACTCTAAGACAGAGCATGTTTCTATGAAGTATAATTGATGTATCTTGCGGCCAACTTGCGAATCCTAGCCCTGGTATTCTTGTTCGTAGAGTCGGGAAAGGTACCATCACTCAAATATCTTGTGATATGCAAGTACCACTCATCAAAATCTACAATGTAACAATATGACACATTGCTAGGATTGTCGACAATAGCCAGGGTAGTGAGGTTGTGAATAGTGAATTTGAGATCTACCAAGGGGTCCTCTAAAGACACAAGAGAGGCTACACATGCCATTGCATCAGCATATCAATTATCCTTTTGAGGAATAGGCTCCATGGTAAAAGAATCAAACTTTTCCAACAAAGATATAGCTAAATCTCTATATTGTGATAATTTATCTTGTTTAACTTGATAAATTCCCATCACTTGCCTTATGATTAATTGAGAATCTCCATCGATATGTAGATGTTTTATACTTAATACTAGGGCTACTTTAATTTGAGCTATAAGAGCCTCATATTCAACAATGTTATTGGTACACAAGAAATTGAGATGACACGACAAGGGATAGGTTTCTTTTTAGGATAGATTAAGACAACACCTACCCCCGATCCTGTACGACACCTAGAGCAATCAAAATATAATTCCCAAATATCATCAACCCTAGTAGAGAGAATGCATTTATCAAGAAAAGACTCTGGGTTAGGTAAGGAGAAGGGTGAAGGAGCCTCAACCAAGTGGCCAATCAACGCTTGACCTTTTATTGCCTTATGCGAGACAAACTTAAGGTGAAACTCAGTCAACATCATAACCCACTTGGCTAAGCATCCTGGAAGATCAGTTTTGGAGAAAAGATGCTTTAGAGGATCAAATTTAATGATAACATGGACTTCAACATTCAAAAGGTAATGCCTTAATTTTGGGGTTGCAAAGACTAAAGAAAGACATTGTATTTCTATTGTAGAGTATCAAACTTTGTAATCGAGTAGAGTATGACTTATATAGTATATCGGACATTCTCTACCATCCTTATCATGTTGTGCCAACAAGGGTGCAAGAGCATGAAGGGAAGCAACTGTGTATAAAAAAAAGGGCTTGGAAGGGTCAACAGGTTGAAGAATAGGAGGATTGGCCAAATATGTTTTTAAGTCTTCAAATGCTTGGCAACAATCGATTGAAAGATAATATTCTTTGTAAGCAATCGAATAAAAGGATAGGCATGATCTGCAAGTTGAGAAACAAACCTACGAATAAATTTAATCTTTCCTTGTAAACTTTTTAATTGGGAAATATTTTTAGGTGGCGTCATGTTAACAATGGCATCTATCTTCTTCGTATCCACCTCAATTCCACGATGTGAGACTATGAATCTTAACATTTTTTCACTATCAACACTAAAGACACACTTTCGAGGATTCAAGTACATGTTATATTTACAAATTCCTTCAAATATTTGATGACGGATCTTAACATGACCTATATGAAGAATGGATTTAGCTAAGATGTCATCAATGTAATCTTCTAAGATTTTATGCATGTAATCATGGAAGTTAGGTATCATAATACGTTGATAGGTAGCGCCTGCATTTTTAAATCCAAAAGGCATCATAACCCAACAAAACGTTCCCCAAGGGGTGGTGAAAGTAGTCTTGAATTGATCTTGAAGATTAATGAAGATTTGATTATATCATGAGAAACCATCCATGAAGGATAATAAAGCATGGCCTACTATGGAATCTACTATCATATCGATATTTGGGAGAGGGAAATCATCCTTCAAAGAATCTTTACTAAGATTTTGGAAATTCGTACACATCCTAATCTTGTTATCAGATTTAGCCACGACCACAATGTTTGAAATCCATGGGGAATGATTGATAGGACAGATGAATCCAACATCCAATAACTTTTCAATCTCACCCTTAACAAGCAATGATACTTTAGGGTTCATCTTTCAAATCTTTTGCTTCATAGGTTTAGCATCAAGAATTATGACAATGTTATGAGTGAAAATCTTAGGATAAATGCTCGACATGTCAGAATATATCTAAGAAGAGATTTTATGGAATTCATGTAGCAATTTAGAATTTTTTTTTTGTTCTTCTTCATCAAGACACTTTCCTATCTTAATGACTTTGTCTTCAATACAAGGATCCATCCTGATATCAATAATGTCAATTATGAGGAGATTACTTTGTTGAGGAGTGTCTTTCAGCTGAGGAAATTATTTAACTATCTCATCATTATTTCTTTCATTCCCAAAGTAAGCCTCTGTATTTAAACAATAGGAAAAGCCATGATTATGGTGATAACGAGGAAGGTTGTCATAGACTCCTAAGAATTTAGCCAAGGAGTCGTCAGTGGAAAAAATTCCAAAGAAAATGCACTAGAAGAATTGCAGTCAATATATTATGGATACATTATTGAGAGGGAAGTAAAGATGACATTAACACTAACACATGGTCTCATAGAAGCTTTAGTATGCTCAAAAGGATCATAGCCAAGCCCGAATTTTGTATCACGAAAGCTATTTTCTCAGGGAACTTTTATCTCTTGTTCTTGGGCACCGCAACCATTGCCATTATATCCACACTTAGCTAGGATGTGAAAACCAAGACCATAAAGGTTAGCCATTTCTGAAAGAGAATGAGGGTTTTCATAAAGTAAAGGATGAAATTCCTCTAAATCAGAAACCAAGGGAGATGAATTCTGAGAAGTCGCCACAAAGTTATTACTCAATGGCTCAGGTATAGTGGATTGCTTTTTAGGTTCTTCTTCTTATTTCTTATTTTTAACCTTGGGTTTTCTAGTGGGAATATTCCCCTATGAAAGTAGGATTAAAGTCAAGTGATCCCTAATCATCTTCTGCAAGAATATTTTCAAGAGAAAAGACATCTTTATTGGTGGAATCAGGCTGAGAAGGCTTTTCTTCAAGAACCTTAGGTTCATTTGAGGAATCATTAGGAGATGAAGTAGAGGTAGGAGATATATTTGAGGAAATAGACACACTAGTAGGAGTAGAAGTTTTGGAAGAATCATCTAAGATAGTTGGGAAAGAACCAGTTGAAGATGATTTGGATGTTGATGTTTCGAGACAAGCTTGGAGATTGGTATGACCTAGCAAAGTGTATGTTTTATTTTTCTAAATGAATTTAACTTGCCTATGCAATGTAGAGGGGACAACTTGCATGCTATGAATCCAAGGTCTCCCTAATAAAAAATTATATGTCACGATTCTAGGCATGACATGAATAGGTGTGGGCAAAGTAACAAGACCTACCTTAATAGGTAAGGTGATGATACCTAATGAATATTTAGCACCATTATCAAAGCCTCGTATAGTGAGAGAATTAGGATTAATGAGAGATGTATCGACATTGATTTTATGCAACAAGTTAGTGCTACAAACATTAAGGCCATAACCATTTTCCACTAGTGTTTGTCTTATCACGCTATCATTTATGATAACCACAATAATTAAAGGATCATATTGATATTGGATCTCACTACTGGGTAAATCATCTTGGGTAAACACAATTTGAGCCTTAGGAGATGTGATAGAATCAATCAAGGAAGAAATATATTGAATTTTTTTGTGGGTGGGATATTCAAAGTTTTCAAGGCATCTTGTAACATTCCATGATGGGTTGAAGAAGTTTGAATCAAATCCAAAAGGGATATCTTGGCAGGAGTAGCTTTGAGTTGTTCAATAAGATCATATTCCTTACCAAGAGTTCGTAAAATGCGAGGTGCTTGAGGAAGAATAGGTTGAGGACTAGGAAGAGAAGTGCGAATAACCAGAGGAGAATTAGGTTGCCTATTGTGTCTTGTGTTATAAGTGTGGGCAACTTCATGATGAATCTCCTTTGTTATTTGTTTAGCATAACTATAAGGACTATTAGTAGGATTTCTTCCTTGTATAGGAACTATAGGTTTGTTAGGAGTAGTAAAGGAATCATGACTATATCCACCTTGAATAGTGAAATGAGGTTGATTGGGAAGTTGTGAGGTTGAGGAAAGATAAGCACCTTGGACTACAAAAAGAGGCTTACTATGTTCATTCACATTTATCATGTTGATTAATCTTTTAGATTTACTATTCTTGTTTGAAGATTTGGAAAGAAACATAAAGTCATGAAGGGCATTATCAAACAAATCGTGGCCATATCAATTGAAAGGTTTATCTTTTGATTCAAAAGGAGACATATCCTCATATAGGGGAACTATTGTGGACAACCATGTTGCTAGATTTGGTGGAGGAGATGATAGGGATGTACCCATGAGAGGAATCATCCAGCTTATCTTTCTCATCACCATGAAATGGCATAGTAACAAGGTTGATTAGTTTAGTCCCACGTGGTAGGTGAATTGGCTTGGGCTATGAGTTTGCTCCCCATTGTTCTTAGGTTTGATTCCCTACCAGGTTAACCAGGCAGTTGGGGACTACGAGTGGACTCATACGCTTCTAGAGGACTAGTCTCGCCTCATCTTGCCTCTCCTATGACCCCAACTTGGCACCAATAAGTCCAAGGTAAGGCGGGGTTGGTCATTGGGATGAGACGTGAGGATACCTCTGGGTTACCAAAAAAACAAAACAAGGTTGATTAGTTTTTGGCAAAATGAAGCTTTAGAAGGCTTAGGGTTCAAAAACTCATATAGAGCTTCATCTAATTCATCCTTACTAAACTCATAATCAACATAATTTCATACATCATCAAAAGTATGAACATCTTGCAAATAAAAATATGACATTTTTGAAATGGAAATTGAATGAGATTTAAACACACAATGCAAGCAAATAAAGGGAAATCTTTTTTTTGTTGTTGAATTTTTCACTTTTTTTTTTTTGAATTTTATGTATATAAGGCAAACAAAAGAGGCTAAGTCTAGATCTAATAATGGAATGCAATGGAAATGAGATTGGATTCACATCAGGTTCACCAAAATGTGTAGGGGAAAAAGTGAGACTAAGTAAACAAACCCTAATCACACTCTCATGTACACACTCATGGAATAGAAAAGAGCTTAGGGAGATAACACACGTTGGCTACTTCTTGTGAGGAAGAGAGAGCCAAGGATTACCTCTTAGGGTTTCTATTTTGTTGTAAATGAGAGATATGAGAAATGTGAAGTGCAGATTTGAATGATTTAACCTATAATACAAGTATACACAAGTAACCCTAATCTATAAATGTAGAACTGAGAATAACTAATATACTACTAAAAATTATAGATTAGAAGGAAAATTCAGAGGTGCACCTATGCCAAAAATCCAAGCTAAAATGTTTAGGACAGGAGTGCTACGCCCCTGTCCTAATTCTGCAGACTAGAAATTATACCTGATAGACTAGAATATGAGGGTTTTGAACTATTGTCTTGTAAAATTATACCTGAATAATGGTAGGACCAAGGTACCATGCCCCTGTCCTAGGCAGGACCAGGGTGCCATGCCCCTATCCCAGGGTTTTTTACTGGAATCTAATTACTGGAAATATCTTTGTGTCCTATATGGGGTTTTGGGTGGCTATATGAGGTTTTTCCTCAGTCAACCCCCTATTTTGGTGATTTCCACCTCATTAAATAGCCGATTTGTATAGTAAAATAGTAATAATAGCAAGAACTATGTTAATGGAAGAAAATATAGCTCATGTGTACTAGAGAGAAGCAATGAATACAATAGTTTATACTTTTAACAGAGTTCACATCAAAAGTGGAACCGGTAAGACCCCTTATGAACTATGGTTTTGTCATATTCCCTCTCTTAAGTATTTCAAAATATTTGAAAGAAAATTCTATATTAGAAGAGATGAGTATATTGGCAAGTTTGATCCTACAAGTGATGAAGGAATATTTCTTGGCTTTTCATCTAAAAGAAAGGCATATAGATGTTATAATAAAAGATTACAGAAAATCATTGAGAGTACTAATGTGAAGATAGATGAACATTTTGGAGGAGATTCAAGACTTGTAGAACCAGCAATTGAAATGATTATAAATGAACCGACATAGATTATACCGGTATTGAATTTAGACCTAGTCACATCGACATCATCAGAAAACTCAACAATGAGTGAAGAACAACAACCTTTGAATGTTAATCAGAACAAACCCAGGTATGTAAGATTAAATCATTCAGAGAATCAGATAATTGGAAAAAAGAATCAAGGTGTTATGACTAGAGGAAGACTAGAAAATGAAGAGGTATGTTTAATTTATCAGGTTGAACCAGCATCTGTTATTGAAGCATGTGAAGATAAACATTGGATAAATGCAATGGAAGATTAATTAGAGCAGATTGAAAAGAACAATACTTGGACATTGGTTCCCCGACCCAAAGACAAAAATGTAATTGCAACTAAATGGGTATTTAGGAATAAACTTAATGAAGATGGTAAAGTAATAAAAAACAAAGCAAGATTAGTTTGTAAAGGTTATTCATAGAAAGAAGGAATAGATTATAATGAAACCTTTGCACTGGTAGCCAGAACTGAGGCAGTTAGACTATTTGTTGCTTTTGCAGCTCATAAGAACTATAAAGTTTATCAAATGGATGTAAAATGTATATTTTTTAATGGAGATATTGAGGAGGGAGTTTACATTGAACAACCTGATGGATTTTCTTTGACGGATAATAAGGATATGGTTTGAAGGCTAAGGAAAGCTTTATATGGATTGAAGCAAGCTCCCAGAGCTTGGTATGCTAGATTAGATAAATATCTTTTGAAACTTGGTTACATAAAAGGTAATGCTGACAATAATTTGTATTACAAAGTTACCAATGATGATATTTTGGTTATTGAAGTCTTTGTAGATGATATCATTTTTGGAGGTGAAGATGGATTATGTAAGGACTTTGTTAATCAGATGCAAAAAGAATTTGAAATGTCTATGATTGGACAGATAAAAAATTTCTAGGTTTGCAGATTTCACAAATAGATAAAGGTATATTTATATGTCAAACAAAGTACTTGAAGGAAATCTTGAAGAAATTTGGTATGGAGAATTCCAAACCGGTAAGTACTCCTATGACTACAACTGATAAATTGACATTGAAGGATGATTCGGCTCCTATTAATCCGACAAGATACAAATCTTTGATTGGAGGTTTACTGTATTTGACACAAACAAGACCTGATATAATGAATGTAGTATGTATTGTTTCGAGATTTCAAAGCAATCCTAAAGAAAATCATGAATCAACAGTTAAAAGGATTTTCCAGTACCTACAAGGCACAACAAATCTTGGTTTATGGTATCCTAAAGATGAAAATTTTGATTTATGTGCATACACCGATGCAAATTGGGCAGGAGATGTAGATGACAAAAAGAGTATCACTGGCGGTGCATTATTTCTTGGCAAAGGATTGATTTCATGGATAGGCAAGAATTAGACTTGTACATCATTATCAACAACAGAATTAGAATATGTTGCAGCAGCAACTGATTGTACTAAGGTATTATGGATTAAGAAAATGTTGAAGGATATAAAGGTAAAATGCAAAGAACCAATAATTATTTATTGTGATAATTCAACAGTAATTGATATATCAAAGAATCCGATATTTCACTCTAAGACAAAGCATATTTCTATTAAGTATAATTTTCTGAAAGAGAATGTTGAAGCAAATGAAGTGAAATTGGTTTATGTGAATACTAAAGAGCAAATTGTAGATATCTTTACAAACCCTTTTCCTAAGGAAACATTTGAATATCTCAGAGAGCAGCTTGGGGTAACTTCCCCACCGATGGAGACTTGAATGATTTAGATTGGCATCAAACTGGTAGGGACTAACATAAAAAATGTTTTTCCGGCTTGGGTGAAGGAGAGCTACTTCTCAGGGGGAGTAGTTGGCTGAATGTTATGTTTTTGAATTCTTAACTGCTTTGGCATTTGATGTCAAAGGGGGAGAGATATATATGGAAAAACTTTGTATTTGGGGAGAGATGATCATTCTACTTGGAAAGATGTACTTTGGTTTTGGTTTCTATTTCTGTTACAGAACTTTGTATTGATCTACCTTTGGGAGATTGTTGGTTTATTGGTTTTTGGTATTATGTTTTTGGCACTTAGATGTTTTTCCATCTAGTGTTTCCATCAATGCCAAAGGGGGAGATTTTTTGTATTATGGATGACTTTGTCATGTGTTGCATTGGTTTTGTCATTGATGTCAACACTTGTCTTCTTGAGAGGTTTACATTATGTTCACCGGTATGGTTAGTGGCTTATGCACAATCACCAATATGTGTTCACTAGTAGGTTATATTGTTCACCGGCAGCGATGATGACTTGTTATCATATGGAGATCATTTGGTTATGTTGAATAAATTGACCGGAAGTTTGGATTTGGTGTTTTGCTTATTGGTCTAATCGGGTTGACAGATTTGTCTTTATTGGAAGATAGGTCTAGGTTATGGACCGGTACTCCAAATCAGCACAACACGTTCTGGAGATTGTTTATTGATTGGATAATATGGTAAATATATTGAGCTGACATGTTGTATTGCATCAAGACTTATTTGTAATTGATTTAATTGTAATATTTTTAGTGAGCTGACCTATACATTTGGTCTTAGGTTTTGTATATATGATTGTAAGATCTTATTGAGGATCAAGATATGGTTATGGTATGAGTGTGTTGGAATATTGAAGAGCGAAAATAAGTAGATCCTTGTGCGAATCACACAAACATTATTTGAAGGTTGAAGGAAGGTTATGAAGGTGTTTGACACTCATGTTTAGAGCTGAAACCGATACTGAATCTAGCATTGTAGATGCTATTTTGAGCAGTACATTATCATTGGATTTAACCATCCAATTGTGTAGTCAGTGTGACTCCTATTTTGTGATTGAGTAGTGAGCTCTAGGCGGTTGGACTTTCTGCATGTGCAGACCCCATTTGTATACACATACTATTTGTAGACACCTAAAAATGTCCCATTGATCATGTACTAATTATTCCTCTAATTGATTAAATAATCTTTATTATTTAATTAATGTAATTAATCTATTTCTTCTAATTTCATATTTCCTCATCATCTTATTAATTATTCTATTTTCCTATTCTTTCATCATTTAATCATTTTAATAATTTTCTAAATGTTAATTAAATATTTATTATTTAATTAATTATGATTAATTCCCCAATTTAAATAATCTTTATTATCTAAATAAACTAATTATTCTATTTTCTTATTCTATCATCATTTAATCATTTTAATCATTTTCTAAATATTAATTAAATATTTATTATTTAATTAATTATGGTTAATTCCCCAATTTAAATAATCTTTATTATTTAAATAAACTAATTATTCTATTTCTTATTCTTTCATCATTTAATTGTTTTAATTATTTTCTAAATATTAATTAAATATTTTTTATTTAATTAATTATGGTTAATTCCCCAATTTAAATAATCTTTATTATTTAAATAAACTAATTATTCTATTTCTTATTCTTTCATCATTTAATCGTTTTATTTATTTTCTAAATATTAATTAAATATTTATTATTTAATTAATTTTGGTTAATTCCCCAATTTAAATAATCTTTATTATTTAAATAAATTAATTCTCAATTTCTATTTCCTATTCTATCATCATTTAATCATTTTAATCATTTTCTAAATATTAATTAAATATTTATTATTTAATTAATTATGATTAATTCCCCAATTTAAATAATCTTTATTATTTAAATAAATTAATTCTCAATTTCTATCTCTAATCAACTAATCATTCAACCCTCTTCTAAATATTAATTAAATATTTTTAATCTAATTAATTATGATTTAATCCTTTAAATTAAATAATCTTTATTATTTAATTAAATTCCATTTCTAAATAATTAAATAGTTTCTTTAAATTATTTAATTAACTAATTAATTCTTCCATTTCCAAATCCCCAAATTCTAATTTCATTTAATTTCATATTCTTCTAATTTCTTCCAAATTCAATTACATGTGCATGATTTCAAAAACCAAATTGAAAATCAAAGTCAAGTTCTAAATATATTCAAATGCTAAATTATTTGAATAATATCTCATGCAAAGATTAAATTAATAATATAAATCTAAATGCAAGCACATGCTAAATTAATTAATTCAATCAATCAATTAATTAAATCATTTATCTCTTCAACTTCTTTTTCCATCTTCCAGTTAGCTTTTTCTAAATTAAGCTCTCTGTGTCATCTTCTTTATTTCCTCCAATCATTCTTTTTCTTCCTTCAGTCAACTATTTCTCAATCAGTTGACTCTTTTAATCTATTCAATCTATTGAGTTTCACTCCTACAATCAGCAGTTCAACTATCAACTTGCATTTGAGCTCACCTCAGTTCACACCTCTTGATCATTTTGTTCCACCTTTCAATCAATCTTCTCCAATTTTCTATAAATTGAGCATCCAATCTCCATTTTCACTCCTCCTCAATCTTTACTCTGAATCACAAACTTTGAATCTTTGTGTCACTTGCAGGTTACTAGCACAATATCTGAGAGCCATCAAACCACGAAGAGGAGAAGAGTAGTGGAAGCAATGTGCAATCTTGGCATAGGGAGCTTTAATTGATTTCATTCTTAATTCCTATTTCTTGATATTGTATCTTTTCATTATCTAGTTTGTTAGATTTGTTGATTAGATAGGGATTCGTGATTTCCCTAGTGCTTCTAATTGATAGCTTTGTTTATTTGAAGAATGAATTCTAGCATGTGTTACACTATCTGTAGTAGTATCATCTGATTGTGGGTAAGGTTTCCCACCGTGGTTTTTCCCTTACCGGGTTTCCATGTAAAAATCTCTGTGTCATGTGTTGTGGATGTTGTTTCTCTTTCTGTTTCATGGATTAACTTATACCAGTACTGCTATAACTGTTAATCTATTTTACCAACATTTAAGTTTGGTTTACCGGCATTAAGTTTATGTTGGAATAATTTGCATTTGGATTACAATTTATTATAAACTTTACAACTAATTCACCCCCCCTCTCAGTTGTCCTTCCCGGGTCCTAACATGCATGAGTCATTAAAAAAAAACATTAGAGAAAGGCAAATCTATTAACCAATAGATTTTTGGTGACTCTATTGGGGAGTCAAACAACAAGATTGGTCGTCTGGTCATAGGTTATATAGGTATGTCTTGTGAGCTATTTAAACTTTGTCCAGTTTTACCAAAACTGTGAATTGTGAATAGATTGGAGCCAAGAAGATACACTAGGTCTCAGAGGCGTGAGGGTATATTTGACTCAGACTTCCACGAATTGCAAAATCTAAACTTCCAACCTTCTTTTACTCCCAAGAGACGAGCAAAATTATCAAGCCCTAACCTTGCATGGTGTTACCTTACCCAGTGTATTCAATCCAACACCCCTTAATATCATTCTTCTGATGGTAACCAACAATCCTTGGGGACTTGCAGTAGGTCCATTAAATCTTGGTCTAAATTTGAATGCTTTACCCAAAGGAGTGAGGGATCATTTTCCTAGGTTTAGTGGCAATGGGAAGGTCTCAGTCGATGAACATTTAAATTAATTTAATGTTGCATGTGGTGTAATAGTCATTTAACATGAAGATGTGGCAGTAAGGTTGTTTATGCAAACATTAACTGAGGCAGCTGTAGATTGGTTTTACTGTTTGTCGAATAGCGTAATAACAAATCGGCAAGATTTGAAAACTAGGTTTGAGGCTAGGTTCAAGGTTGCAGAAGATGAACATTCCCTCTTGGCCTAGTTAGCTTAATTAAAAAAAGAGATCCCTGAATCTATGAGAGATTTTATGGCCGAATTTGATAAAAATGTCCATAAAATTCATACAAATTAGAAACCTTTAGATGATAACTTGAAATGTTTCTTCATAAACTCTATGCCCTCAGAGATAAGTTTCTTAATTCGCAGACAAAGAGTTGCAACTCTGACAGATGTCAAAACACTTGTTGTTGAATTAGAAGATGACTTAATTACTACGGGAAAATGGAAAAGGGAAGTGCAAGTGGCTAATGTGCAACCGTCTACCTCCTCAGACCCTATAATTCAAAGGTTGATGAATGATGTCATAACACTCAAAAGACAGTTACCCAAGGCTAGTACATCTTACCCACAACCTTATCAAGATATTCCAAGGAGGATTACTAATCAGCCTATGGGATCTGGAAATGAAGCCTTACAATTGCCTCCAGCTCAACAAAGACTAGCAATTGAAGCTCCACCACCTAAGAGAATATGTGCATTTTCCATTTGACTAATGATCATGATGGTATCTCTTTCTTGTCTAGAGATGGTGCAACATGCATAAATGATAAATACAAGAGAATTTATAAGTGAACTTGGTTCGGAAGAAGAAGTCCATGGGCAACCTGGCAACTCTGGAATATACTTCCTCAAGAATGAATCAGATTCAGACAGAGGAGGTGATATATTGGTGATGCTTGAAGACCCTTCTTGTGCCATCCTCACTAGAAGTTAGCATCAATCCAAAAACACGGGTACCACCACTTTTCCCAGAACCGTAGCTAAAGGTAAAGAACTTGTGAACCAGAATTCAGAGAATGGTTCAAGAGTTCAAGAAGTTCAGATGTTGAAGCATTGACACTGATACTTCTTTTGATATTGTTGAATTTTGCAAGGCATCTAAAATTCAAATTTCTCCTGCTGAATACCTTAGGTTGAATCTTAAAGAGTTAGAATTTTTAATTAAATATGTACAGGGGGAAACTTCTCAGTTGCAATTCACCAAGATACCATTGATTAATCTTGAGTCCTCATAGGATGTAAAGGATACCAAATCTACAAAGTTGTCTAGTACTGCTCTAAAGGCATTATCTAATGAACCAATTGAACCACCATTAGTACCTGATCAAAGGCCTGAGCCATTTTATGTGTCTTTATTTATTAATGGATATAAACTTAATAATTGCATCATTGATTTGAGAGTCTCCGATAATATTATGCCTTCTGCAGTTGCTAAAGCATTAGGTATTTCACTCACTAAAACATTTAGTAAATGTTACTCAATGGAATCAAAGAAAATTCCTTTGCTAGGTCAAATCAAAGATGCACAAGTTGCTCTGGCAGTACATCCTAACAAAAGAGTGAAGTTGACTATTTTGGTTGTTGATATTCCCGCAAGTTATGAAATGCTGCTAAGAAGGAATTTTTGTAAGGATTTGGGAGGAGAGATTAAAATGGATTGGTCTGAGGCAATAATTCCCATTGGTAAGCAAAAAATTGCTTTTCAACCTGAACCAAAATCCAAATATACAGTTTTTCCCTCTGATGACCCAAAATCTTAAATATTGTATCAAGAATGTGATTTTGGCAATTATTTTCTCTTCTCTAATGATAAGAAAGGGATACGAGAAGATGTAGTAGATCCTGCTGCAGGCTTGTGGGTAATGGAGTTTGATGGGAGCTGTGCATTGGCTGGATCTGGTGCTGGAGTGGTGCTCATTTCTCCACAAGGTGAAAAAATTCCTTTCTCATTCAAATTAGAATTTAAAAATACTAATAACACTGCAGAATATGAGGCATTGTTGTTAGGAGTTGAGTAGGCTAGGAAAAGAGGAATCAAATTGTTGAGTACCAAAGGTGATGCAAAATTGATTGTTAATCAGGTACGAAATCTCTTCTCGGTAAATAATGAAAGGCTTAGACATCACACAAATAGAGTCTGGGATGAGATTGAATATTTTGATGCTTTCTCAATTGAAGCCATTCCTAGAGATCAAAATTCCCATGTAGATTCTTTGGTAGTGTCAGCGTCTTTATTACTTCCACATCTAGATTTTGGTGCAGATGTTTAAAGGATTGAAGTAGTATATCACCCTAATGTACCTGATAATTTAAAATTTCTGGCAAGTGTTTGGAAATGAAAAACACATCAATAAGTTCTTGCAAAATGCTGAAATGTTTGCCTCTTATTTCTTCGAAGAGTCTGAGAATGAATGTAATGAGTTTTGTCCAGATACAGGGGGAGGTTATAAAAAGGAAGTTTTTCAATTGAAGGAAAATTGAATTCCAAAAGGCCTGGTAACCTTAGAATGCCTCTTTGATCGCAATGATAGGTATGTCAAATAAAATACTTCTTAAAATGTTAATACATCAAGAGAGTATGAAAAGGTTAATATAGGTGATGAAGATAACCCAAAGATGGTCAATTTAGGCAGGTGTTGCACCAAAGATTACTTTAGTGGTGAATATTCACCAATGGCAAATTTTTCACATCGGCCATGTTGGAAATGGTGAATATTTTGTACCGACTGGGGGGGGCATGTCGCCAGAACATTATCAATTTCCATCAAAGTCACAGCCCGATCGCCATATATTTTATGCAATTAAATGTTTCTATGCGACGATTTTGCCAATACAATATATGGTGGACACATGATAAATTTAATTATTTTGCCTACACACTCCGAGGTTGCCTTAATAGATGGCCTTAATTCGCCTATAGGCATGTGAAGATTTGTTAGCCAGGGGGACCCAATTCGCCCGACATCATGTCAACGCGTGTCTCCATTCACCCCAACTTTCGCCAACTATATTGTATTCACCTATTATTTGGATGACCTATAATCACCTCAAAAATTACATAAGTCGTATTTGGACGACCTATAATCACCTCAAAAATTACATAAGTCTTGTTATAGTTACGCGGGATTCGCCAAATATTTTTATACCATATAAAATTCCCACGGAATTCGCCATATAAGGATTGGTATAAAATTTAAATACATGGAAAGATCAGATCTATCTCAACACAATCTAGTGGGTTCTAGGCTCTGAATTATGATCAATAGTGAAGTTTCAGACCAAGGAAAATCATTGTTGTTGACTGCATTGGCGACTGCTAGTGACCTAAGGCCTAAAGGTGAGCGATCATATTTTTGAAGTGGTATATTATACATTATAGTCTATTATTGCTTCTTCAACAAATTGATATTTTTTTGCCAACCTTTATTTCATTAGAGATGTCGAATAGGAAGAGGGGTAGGAAACTTGAATGTGGGGAAGGCCAGGAGAGGCCAAAAAAAAGCAGAACAATGTCTTCATACTTTGGGATTGGAAAAGATTGTGGTTAAAATCAGGAAGGTACATCATCACAAGTACAAGTACAAAATTCGCCACCTGCACCGCATGTTGAAGATGACGGCGAACCTGATATCTCAGATCAGGATGATCTTGAAGAAGATTATCTAGTAGATACCCAAGTTAGCCGGAATGATATAATCGACTTGGGTGATAATGCCATTGATGATAATGCACGGAAGGGGAAAAGAAAAGCCATATCAAAAAAGGGTGAACCATAATCAAAAAAGGATCGAGAGTGGGATATGCTAGTGAGGAATTTTCAAATTAATTAGGCATCAAAGTATCCATTCATTGAACCAATGGAGAATGTAATTGAAGGCGAGCCTCTAATAGAATGCAGGTGTAAGATTTGCACTTGGAAACATAACAAGGAAATTAGGTTGCAGCTAAAATTTGACACCATAGAAAAGCATATGGGTAAATTTTATGAAAAATAAATGATAGATGGGGTTGAAAAATTAGTGATAAGATGGAAAACAAAGGAGGAATGTAAGCATGTGAGGAATGCCGAAGAGTATTATTTTCATGAGAAATTATAGATGAAGCCTGCTGAAGTTAAAGGTTCTATTGAAGTTGTTTTTGGAAAAGCAATGCAAATAGGACATCTAGGAAAAGTTGTTCAGTTAAGCGTTGTTTTTCATATTTTGAGCACAGGGAATGCTATGATAGATTTCCCATCAATTAGTGGTTTTTTACACTTTTTGAAAGTTCCTAACTATCCTAATAGACACTGGTCTATAAACAGTGGATGGGAATGGGTAGGTTGTCTTGCTGAGGTTGAAAAAGATGTACAGGAAAAAATAAGAGAGTCAAACTTCATTGCATTTTCTTTAGACGAAGTTATGGCAGTAGACAATACTTCATGGGTATGCATGCATGTTTATATTGTAGAGAATCATACCCACCAACCTCATCTACTATCTGTTGCTAAAATGAAGGAGAGTGCGACAATAGAAAATTTATTTCAACTAGTAAAGAGAAGTTTAATTGAATATGGAGGTATGGATGACATGACGGTAGCCAAAAAATTGGTTTGTGTTGGAGTAGATGGAGCTTCAGTAATGCAAGGTCACAAGAACGGTCTTTGTACAAAGATTGAAACTTAATTTGCACTGTACATTACTACAATTCACTGCATGGCTCACATAATGAATCTAGCTTTTGGAATTGTGAGCAAGTTTGCTTCAGTTAAAAAAATTGAAATTTTAATCAGAGAGCTCTACTCACACTTCTGTCGAAGTCCCAAATGATTTATGGAATTTCAACACTTTGCTGATGGATTAACTGATGGGAACAAGCTTCTCAAGGATAATGATACTAGATGGATCTCTTTGGATGGTCTAGCGCATCGGGTGTTTTCAGAATATCCATCCTTGATTGGACTATTTCACACAACTCACGACGAATCAGATCAACCAAAATTTCCTAAACTTCTTGGTAGGTTAAGTAATTTAGAGACACTGTTAACTTTAGCAACTCTTCTGCCCATGCTAGAGGAAATGAGGAATATTATGAAGGCTACCCAAAAAAGAGCTCTATATATTGCAGAATATGCTACGCTACGTAAGATGACATGCATGACCCTCGACAATCTCTATCTAAATCAACCAACACTATCTGATGAAAAATTTGTTAAGTGGCAGACACTCACAGATTTGAACAATCCTGATAACTTTTTACAAATTGGTGCAGATGGGGAGGTATGTGCCAATGTATGGGGAATTGAGATACCAATGCACTTCTATGCCACGGTCGACCCCGAGGAACCATGAAAGCGACCCAGGAAGAAACTAGCAAGAGTTAAAAAAGAAGATTTTGACAAGATTGTTGAGACTGTAACTACTTCTATGAAGAAAATTGCATATGATCTTTCCTCACAAATTAGAAGCAGATTCCCTCCTGACAACCTACTTGAAGCCATGTCTATTGTGTTTCCTCATTATTAGAGCCTCAACAGTGCATCTGATTTTTGAAGTAAGCTATCAACTTTGATAAAACAATTTTACATATCCAAAGAATTGAATGGAGTAACTATAAATGGAATATTAGATGAAACTCATCTTCGAAAGCAATCATCTCATCTTGCATACACTATGAAAGAACAATATGCCAAAATGGAGAACCCCCACGAAGAGGGATCAATAACAAGGCTTTGGAAATATATAGCTGAGAACCCATCCTTTCATGATTCAATGCCAGAATATGTGAAGCTTGCTCATTTATGTCTTACCATGATATTGGGTTCGGTGGAAGATGAGAGAGTTTTTAGTGCTTTGGGGTTCCTAAAATCAAAGATAAGAAACAAACTAGACAAAAATTTGGAAAATTGCTTGAGGCTCTATACATCTAGGTATGATGTCCACACTTTTCCTTATGATAGGGCACTGCAAATCTAGAGGTCCAAATGTGAAAGAAGAGGTTTGGGAGACAATTCAAACCAAAGTTCCAGTGGGACTACTAGACCTACTATTAGCATTGAGATGCAGTTCGGCGAAGATATGCAGACTTAGACTCAGAGTGAAGAAACCACAGATGAGAATCAAGAAAGCACTGAATTTGATGAGGATGAATGGCAACTATAAGAGATTGGTATTTATTAATCTTATTACTATATCTCATCATTCATATTACAAAAGCATATTACTTTTTGCAATTAGAATTTAATATTGATTTGTAATTGTATTTTTCAACTTTCTATTTCCAGATTTAAAATAGCATAATAAAAAAAAAACCATAACGTGTTTATTGATACAAAGATGTTTATTTTTTATTTATACATGTTTGAGTCTCAAATCTATGTGATACATTTCAAAACCATATGATACACTTCATTCAATAGTAATACACATGTCAAGAACTTAGATTTTCATTAATTCTTTCAAAATATAGCCATATGATACAACTCATTCAGTAGTAATACACCAATCTGTGTGATTCTCCATGCCAATTGCAAGAGTGAATACAAAGTTTCAGAACCCTTTGCAAATGACCCTGAGTTCCCTTTTATAGAAACAAGAGAGCAACAACAACTCTTGTGTGATTCTCCAATGTCCATGCAAAAGTGAATACAAAGTTTCAGAACCCTTTGCAAAATTGCAAATGACCTTGAATTCCCTTTTATAGAAACAAGGGAGCAACAACAACTTCAGGTTGAATTGCAATTTTGCAACATGTGAACACTGAACATCAAAATCACAAACTCAACACAGATTTATATGGCCATCACAGGCTGTATTAGCAATTTAACATCTGCTACATGTTTGATGTCTCCTGTTCAAAAAACAGAGTTTGAAATTAAATATTAATTCACGCCATGACAAATTAAACATAGATAATAGCAGTGCCTAAAATCTACTAATCAAAAATAGAGAAATGCATAAATGTTAAAGCAAGGGAGAATTTGAGAATACAAATTTACTGGCTGAAGTTTTGCACTGTGCAATGTGTGCATCATAGATTCATAGGCCGGATTAGCAAAATAGCAATAGCGAGTGCTATTTTTTTCCTATTCATAAAATAGATTCATAGGATGGATTAGCAAAATAGCAATAGCAAGTGCATCATAGATTCATAGGCTGGATTAGCAAAGTAGCAAACATAAAACTTTGAAATTAAGAATAAAAGAAGAAAATTGTGCAATACATACTATGATTCTTAAGAATTTTGTGCCAGTTTTTGTAGGGTGCTCCACTCTTCGTCTGATGGAAGGTCAATATTTTGTAAACTATGGAAAGTCAACTCCAACTTCGTCAACATTCCATATTTAGAAGATTTACTTGGCATCACTATTTCATCTAATACTGAATTTAGAGTTGTAAATGGTTGGATGAATTTTAGAAAGCTTTCAGGAGTTGTGTCCTTTGGAAGCAAGTCTAAATCAGACTTCATTTTTATCTCCATGTTTTTTTTGTAAGCTTCTTCTCCAATGAATTTATTTGATGTGTCAACAGGCTTAGGCAAAGCAAGTTTAATCAAATTATTTTTCTTTTCTTGCAACTTCACTATCTTTTTTCCACAACTTTCCATAACTTCTGATGTTTCCCTTAGCTTCTGGCATTTTTGAATGATAGATGATGTCTTAACTATGGTATCAATGCAGCTCTTAATTCCCTTGGATGCCAAGTAGCTGTCACTGGAAATGTAGACTACTTTCAGAATCTTTTTTGCCATTTCCTCTTTTGAACAAACATGTATGCTCTTCTCATAGTGCCCTTTGATTTTTATAAAAATTAGACTCATACTTTCAGTCAATTGAAACCATTCACACAACTTCTCACTCCTTTGCATTATTTGTTGCCAAATGTTTTCTTGTATATACTTCATTGTATTTTTTATATTATGTTTCAATCTATCCTCCAAAGTTTTTATTTTATCATTTGCATTGTGCATTTGTGCACATTTTTTTCTTTCTTCCTCTACTTCATCTTGCAAATGTTTTTCTTTTTCCTTCCCATGATCCAATAGGTCCTGTAATTTTCTCATTTCGGAGGAACAGACTCATAACTTTTGTATAATTTTTGAAAACTGGCTTTTTCCTCAACAATTTTTTTACTGCTTTTAGCCAGTTTTTCTATCAGGTCCTTCAATTCTGCATCCTTCTTCTCTTGCTCTACAATTTCTACTGCAGAGCCCAAATTTTTTATCCTTTTCTGTAAATCATTGCACTTGCTATCTGCTGCATTCCTCCTTGATTTTTCATTTTCCAGGTCTGCTTGTAACTTTTCTATTTGTTTCTCCAGTTTATTTTTTTCTCTCTCTACCTTTAGCAGTGAAGTGTAGACCACTTCGTTAGTCCTTTTTGACACACTAATTTTGTCCACATTATGTACTCTGGAAAAATCCATTTGTAGGGTGCTAACTTGAAATTGAGAGGGATCTATCTGACTGTGTGGTGGATTTTTATCTTTAGATGGGGTCGGGGGCTTAACAACCATGAACTCCATCATATCTTTCTATGGGTCATATGTTGGAAATACCTTGTTCCTTGCAGGTTGTTCTTTTACAACTTCAGACACGGAAACCCTATGAAATGATTTCTTTTTTTCTTTATTTGCTTTTGTTGTGTGTTCATATTTTTCATAGTAATCACGAAATTAAAAATATAGGCTTGCTGAAGCAATTGAATGTTTGAAAGGTGACATAGGAATACCATAGGCTCTAGTTCCACTTATTCATGTGGTTTTAACTAATGCTTGACCAGGATTACCAACAATAGTTCCTAATGTTTTCCCACTCCCACTAACACTTTCATGTGTAGTTTTCATAGTCTTTTGAGGTGTGTGATTTGAAGCTGCAAATGCTTGATTTGTAGTGTCAGTGGCACTTGATATAGGATTCTCAATAGTATGAGATTGAGTATCTACCTCTAGTGGCCTCTTGCAAGAGATATTTTGTTCTTTCCCTTGTCCAACACCAAGATAACTAGTATTAGTAGTAGTACCCATGCCAACATCACCAATCACAACGGCACTTGACTAAACAATAACAGGAATACTATCCCCAGATTCCCCACCAGTGGTAGTGGCACTTGATCCACCACCAATGGGAATACCACGATATGGTGGTGGTTATGGATTTAAATCTAAAACAAATGTAGGTGGATTCTGAGGGTAATGAGTAGTACCTATCAGTGACGAATCTGAAAAATCAAGTCCAATGACTGGTTTATAAGGACCTTTTGATTTTGACCCTGATGAAATTTGTACCTGAAGTAGATACCAAATGCGACCTAGACCACCACCTTCAAATCCCATTTTTTCCACAATGCTTGCCCCTTTTCTATATTTGTCTTTCATTACCTCATGGACTGTACCTAATATTTTAGGGATTGTAGTAGTTGTTTGAGTGGGCTCAACCTCGGGCTCATACTGATCAACATCTTCACTCCTATCATATGATGTTGTGGGATGCTTCATATTCCAGAATTTGCAAAACTATGCATCCTCGTCGATGCTATCAAATTCTACACTTGTCTTTGGTTCACTAAGATTCCTCCTCATAGTCCAAAAATCATTTATTTTGGTTTGAGTCCAATAAATCTCTTTATATTCATGAAGAATTGATTTGGGAATGGTTTTCTTAGATGGATTAGCAAATTTTAGGTAGAAATTGTAGGAACTCCTATTTTGGATGCCCTGGCCCTCCTCTGTTGTCCTCTATGTGTGCAATGCCATAATTTGTGATGAAATTTCTTCTGTTGAAATGTTATTGTCAGCTGCAATTTTCTCCATCTCTTTTCTAACCTCATCCCAGGAGTCCTTGCTTCTAAGCTTTTCTAGTAATGGTTTACTTTCATGTTGACATAATGCTGAAGAGTTCCCATTTTTCTTAAGCCTTGCTTGAACTACACCGATTGGATCATACTGCCAGAGACCCTCATCACCAAAGTTAAAAACTGTCAAAAAATTATGTGCCACATTGAATGCTTTTCTCTCAAATGTTAACCCTCCACATGAGAAAGGCAAGGAAGGAAATATGCTCTTCTTTTGCTGACCATGGAAGTGCCTATTTTTGCTCTCCAATTGTCGTACATACTCTAATGCAAATACCCTCTCTGTCACATGTATTGGAAGTCTGTATGGTTTTACTGCCGATCCGTTAAACCTTAACACAGTGAATTCTTCCATGAAGAACCAGTCAGCCAATTCTATTTGAATTCTGAGTTGAATGCAATCTCTACAAGACATACGCAACCTAGGCATTGGAGTGCTTGTAATTTCATTATACATTGGTGCCAAAAAGAAGTCTACAAAATGGTTGTAGTTCTTTCTGTTATCATGCATCCTTATCATTAGGGTCCAATCATATATTGGACACTCTATTCTCTTCCCAGTTTTCTCATCAATCTTATAGCTCACAATTTGAAGGTTTTTGGTCTCGAATATTGCATGATACTTGGATAGAAGGAGATAGCACAAGTAGGATGAGAACCTAAATGTCTTACAGGAACCTTTTTTTATCATTAGTGATTGTTTTTGCATGGATTTTACAATGTGCTCAATAAAATTATATCTTACTGGCTGACATGCACAATGGATATTATAAATCATTTCAAGAAGGCTTGCACCCACTTCCCTATCATTTTCCAATCCCAGGCAAAATGACAGCAAGGAAATAGTATCCCCAACCCATGGAACAAAAATGTTAGAATCATAAGGAGGCTTATGATTCTTATCCAACACAATAACAGTACCAATCTTTATTAGAGCTTTGATAAATGAATCTCTGCGACTTGGATCGAGACTCTCATAATTCCCCGCCAGCTTTTCAAGGTCAATTTGGATGTTTGAGTTTTGGGCTTCAAATCCTAGGTTCAACAAACGAGAAAATTCTCCCTTGTTTATGGATAGAATTTCCTCTTTTGTATTTTTATTGACAATTTCTTTTTTATCTTCATTATAATTTTCGGCGCAAACCATGACAAAATTAGGGCAAGGGAATACTTCAGGTAACACCATGCTTCCCAATCCAACATCCCATGATGTGATTTTATTTGTTTTTTGTTTTAACATTAGTTGAAAATAGTAAATTTTTCCCTGGATGCATCTGCCGCCTTACTAGACAATGTATATCTAATATCTATGATACACTTTTCACCATGGATAGCAGGGTCATAAATATCATGGTATTCATCAGTGAAACCTAGTGTTTTAACCAGTTCGGTTAGGTACATTTTGTTTTTCACTTGGCTTCTTGTTGAACTACTGCTTCCCATTTTCCCCATCACTATTATTGTTAATAATTCAAAATAATGCTAGATAAAAACCTAAAAATGCTAACCCTCAAATTGGACCATGAGATTACCAAAAGCAAAAAAGGCGGGATGTAGGTGTTCTAGATTTTACCCGGAAATTGGAATTTCTATTTCACTAGATTGGCGCTGATAGTCTCTATTGGAACTTGCATTCCTCAATCTAGTAGTTGTTTCTGAATCGCCCTCGATTTACAGGTTTGTCCAAGAAATGAAAGATGATTATGATGTACGAGTCTCTTATTTTGAAAACTCTGAAAAAGTAGAAAAGTAAAACCTATAGGGCAAAATATCTAGAATCATGTTGTAATTTTATTAATTACTATTAATAACTATTCCATGCCGAAGGAAAAAACATTCATTACTTCAATATAAATTCCGAGGACATTAAGAATCATGTTGTAATTTTATTAATTATTATTAATAACTATTTGTTGCCGAAGGACAAAACATTCGCTACTTCAGTATAAATTTTGAGGACATTAAATGTAATACGTTCAATTCCGGGCAAAGTTCTCCCAAATGTGTTCACTTCCCACATTTGGGTCGAAATGCACCCTAAGTTGTTGATCTTTGCTCATCCAACGGACAAGGGACCAAGGTACCTGTTGTGACTTTACGGGTCTGTTTTTTAAGTCTGTTTAATAATTTTAAACTTTCGCCCAAAAAAGTGCTTTATAGACTTACTTATATTTAATTAAATTTAAAATGTTTCAATTTCAGGTGAAGTTCTCCCAAATGTGTTCACTTCACACATTCGGGCCGAAATCCACCCTAAGTCGTTGATCTTTGTTCATCCAACAGACGAGGGACCAAGGTACCTGTTTTGACTTTATGGGTCTTTTTTTTAAGTCTGTTTAATAGTTTTAAACTTCCGCCCCAAAAAGTGCTTTAATGACTTAATTATATTTAATTAAATTCAAAACGTTTTAATTCCGGGTGAAGTTCTCCCAAATGTGTTCACTTCCCACATTCGGGCCGAATTCCACCCTAAGCTGTTGATCTTTGCTCATCCAATGGATGATGGTACCTGTTGTTAGTTGTTGTGGGTCCCATGACTTCTGCCAGTTTTCAGGCACGTCACCATACTCATGTCACTTTTCCGAGCAAAGTTCTCAGAAATTTGTTCACTTCCCACATTCACCCTAAAATCCACCCTAAGTCATTGATCTCTGTTCATCCGATGGTCGATGGTACCTATTTTAAGATGTAGTGGGTCCCACGACTTCTGCCATTTTTCTGGCATGTCACCATACTCGTGTCACTTTTCGAGTTTGATTTTTAGTCTATTTAATCATTTTAAACCTTTGCCCGAAAAAAAGCTTTATAGACTTAATTATATTTAATTAAATTTAAAATGTCCAATTCCGGGCGAAGTTCTCAGAAAGGTGTTCACTTCCCACATTCGGGCTGAAATCCACCCTAGTCGTTGATCTTTGTTCATCCAATGGTTGAGACTTGATGGTACCTATTTTAATATGAAGTGGGTCCCATGACTTCTGCCATTTTTCTGGCACGTCACCATACTCATTTCACTTTTTGGGTATGTTTTTAAAGTCTATTTAATCATTTTAAAATTTCGCTCGAAAAAGAGATTTATAGTCTATAGACTATAGACTTAATTCTATTTAATTAAATTTAAAATGTTCAATTCCGAGCAATAGTTTGAGATAACTATTAAATATAATGTTAATATTATTTGTAATTAAAGATATGCAATAGTTTGAGATAACTATTAAATATAATGTTAATATTATTTATAAAAATTTGAAATTCAAAAATAGTATAAAACATGAAACTTAGTTTCTAAAATAAAACAAATAACTAAATAAAAATATAAATTTTGATATACAATTTGAAAGGTAAAAGTTTAATATTAAAAAGAAAACATTCAAATATTAAATCTAAAATATTAATTTAAAGTTTAACAAAATTCTTTGAAAATATGTTTACAATATATAATTTTAAAAAATAGTTTAAAAATATATATAAAAGTTCAACATAAATTTAGTGTATTAATTTAAAAAAATGTGCAACTGCAGTCCTCAACCTGTTAAGGCAAGCAAATTTGGAAAGTACAAATGCCAAGGTGGCGATTAATTGTTGTAGAAGGAGTTGTCTGCGACATGTCGCACGAACGGAGGAAGGGGAGGATGGCAGGAAATCTTTTTCCTGATCTCATGGCATTAATGCCTTATCGTGCACATTCATTACCTGGCCTATAAGGCAGAGGCATAATTTATTACCTTTTGATCTGTGTACCAGTTTTTGCTTTGAAGCAGGACAAATTTGTAGTTCGTAGAATTGTACCTTTTGTAAGACATTTTTTGCAGGAAGTGATTTTGAAATTGCAAGTGACCATGGAGGCCAATTTCACACTTCGAAAAGACAAGAAGTTGGTGCCCTTTTTGGGCAAAGTATCTGATAAACGGATGCAAGGATTGTTCAGGTTTAAGGAGGAGAAGTTGTGGGTGGCAGCTCGACTGATGCTTGCAGAGGAGGTGACACATATTAGTCACCGGTATCGAACTAACATGGAGGTTTACTCTTTGATTCTGGTGTGGGCCTGTGAATTCGAACCAGAGGTGGAAAAGCTAAAACTCACATTAGTCAAATTGATTGATGGGGAGTTTTTGATTAACCTAGATTCAATCATGGAGTGGGTGGTGTTGGGAGTTGGAATTCGAATTAAGGAAGGGGATGACCAAGAGGAATTGCTTCCTTTTATTCGTGGCCCAGAGGATGAAACCAAATACCAGTGCCGTGAACGAGCCCAAGTGGGGTGGGAAGCGATGAAACTCTTTATGAAATTAACGAGGGTGGATGAAGTCCTGAAGGCTTTGCATGTGGTGGCAAGGATGGAGGTTGGTAGGGAATTGAGAGATAGAGCTAAAGAAGGAAGGGCCATACAGCTACTGGCAAGCTTGGAGGGTGACCCTGACTTCGGGTGCCTAAACTGCATTCCAAAAATGAAAGCTGAAGCGGCAAAAGGGAAAGCCAAAGCATCGACCTCCGAGGAGGGAAGAGACTAGGAGGAGGTGACCCAGGGGGATAGTGAGACTAAGTGAACGGCTTATCAGTAATGAACTAGTTTTTTTGTCTGCTTGCTCTAAGCCATGGGCAATATGGTTTTCTCTCTATCTGTGTTTATGCATGAATGACTGCAAATTTTGTATCTTGAAACTTTTGAATTAATAGAATGAAAAAACCTTTACCGATAAACTTTTGTATCTTGAAACTTTTGAAATTTTGTATTTTGAATGACTATATAGTATATATTTTTAAAATTATAATCAACCATAATCAATGTACAAATAATTAATGGAACGAATTTTTTTTTTTTTTTTATAGCATTACATAAAAAAGATCATGGTATTAAATTTATTTCCATTGTTTAACAAATAATTGAAATAACGTAGCTCATGTACAAAAAGCATTTGAAAGAAATTAATTAATAAAAATGAAATAGAATTATAGAAAGCATTTTTATATCCATAAGACTGTAAGAGGCAAACTGAAACAAACTGGAATTTGAAAAATTACCATTAATATTTATGCTTTTGAAATTTACAATTTTTTCATCTGAGACTTGAGTCCCCCCAAAACTTAAAAGCCAAAATGAGTGAGCCACTGGCACTCAGCCTGTTAGGGTTCAAGGACATAGGAATAAAAAACTACAGGGGGGGCGGGGCTAGGGCACAAGTAGTGGAATTGTTTACAATTTTTCCCTAAGAATATGGCCCTCCTTCCATGTAGAATTCTTCAGACAACATAAGCTGAGAGAATTCTTCAAGCCACATGTAGTTTGGAAAGTCATCCAGGAGGAACCATTTTCGGAGGAAGTCCCTACCAATCTGCACCCATTTTCTGTGACACGTTAGCTGCTCCGCATTTAGGTTTACAAGAAACGGTTGCTTGGCCACTGGTAGTGTTTGGTCAGGGAGGAGAATCTTGGATAAATCACTCACCCAAGGGATCCCCACCCCTACTTCTACAAGAACGACAAGAGTAATGTCATCTCCAAGGAAGTCTTCCTTAAAAACCTTCCTCAACAACATCAGCATATCCACCTTGTCTCCTCCCAAGTCCAGAAGAGACGCTAAGAAGCGGGATGTAAGGTCTGTGTTAACACGGTACCTATTTTCGTTTCGCATAACACGGTACCGATTTGATGTACTGATGTGATGTGATGTGATGTGCCTTGTCTATTAATGGAAATGAATTCATGAAATCGCCAATGAATTATATATTTTACCATAAATAACAAAATATTCGCCAAAACAAATTAAATAATTTTCAAGTGGTGCATAAAAATCGCCAATACATTTAAATAATTTTCAAGTGATGGATAAAAATCGCCAATACATTTAAATAATTTTTCCTTCGGAGTAAAATTTTTCACTCATACAATTATATATTTTTTCCTTTTAACAAAAATTATTCGCCTCCCACAATAAATATTTTCCCCATAGAACAAGGTATTATTCGCCAGAAATTTATGGCATTTTCGTACCTTAGAAAAAAAATCACCAATACAAAATAATTTTTTCCTCATTTAAAAAACAAATTTCGCCATCGATATGAAAAATTCCCCCCGAAAATAATGTCTGATTCGGTAACATTTTACACAGTTGCTTGGAGGGGGGGGGGGGGGGGGGGGGGTTCTTAAAGTTATCCTTGGTGTTGCACCCCTAAGGAAAGACATTTGTTTATTAAACTGTTACAAAAGTTTTTGGATGTTTTTTCTTGGTCTTATGAAGATTTGAAAGACTTTAGAAATGGTCAGTTTCAACATCATATTCCTCTCAAGCCCAGAGTGGCTCCTTTTAGACAAAAAATGAGAAATTACAATCCCAAGATTGCAGATTTTATTTTCAAAGAAATAGACAAGATGCTTCAGGCAAGGATTATCTATCCTATTCACTATTCTACATGGGTGGCCAATATTGTTCCAGTTTGTAAGAAAAATGGAGAAATAAGGATTTGTGTGGATTTTTGAAACTTGAATCAGGTCAGTTTGAAAGATAACTACCCATTGCCAGTGATGGATCATATTCTCCAAACTGTTGTTGGATCATAAATGATGTTGATGTTTGATGGTTTCTCTAGTTATAACTAGATAAGTGTGGCAGAAGAGGACCAACACAAAATGACCTTTACAACACCTTGGGGAACTTTCGCCTGCAATCGTATGCCATTTGGCCTAATCAATGTGTGAGAAAATTTCCAAATGGCGATGAATCTCTCATTCGATCATCTCATTGGTGGGATCATAGTCATCTATCTAGATGAGTTGACAGTTTTCTCTAAAAGAAGGAAAAATCACCTAAGAGATTTGGAGACTGTGCTACAAAGATGCAGAGATCACGGTATTTCCCTCAACCTAAAGAAGTCAGTTTATTGTGTTACAAAGGGAAAGCTATTAGGGAATATAGTTTCACAAGATGGTATCAAAATTAACCCTAATCGGGTAAAAGCTATCCAATAGTTAAGTTTGACGTCAAACATAAGTGGTGTCAAATCATTCTTTGGGCAAGTAAGTTTTCTCGAGAGGTTTGTCCAAGAATTTGCTGAAATTACCAAACACATTGTAGGGATGATGAGTGAAAAGAAGATTTAAAAAATGGAAGGAAGAATCAAAAAGATCCTTTGAAGAGGTAAAGGAAGAAATTGCTCATGCTCCAACACTAATAAATCCCGATTTTAAGAGAGATTTTATCATGTATTGTTATGCTTCAGAACACACAATGTCTGACATTCTTCTACAAAAGAATGAATTGAATGAAGAAGTCCCTATTGTGTTCATGAGCATTCCGCTCAAAAAGAATGATTTGAATTACTCATTAGTTGAGAAACAGACCTTTGCGGTTGTTAAAGCTGTCAAATATTTAAGGTATTATATATTGCATTCCCATTCAATTGTCTTTGTGCCAAGCCCCACTGTGAAAAGTATCTTGACTTAGTAGGAGGTGGGAATGAATAATAGAGCGACCTAGGTTTTAAAGGTTCAAGAATTTGAGTTGGATATCAAACCTACCAAGTTAGTCTAGGGGTAAGGATTGTTTCGTTTAATAGCTAAAAAACAAGGATAAAGAAGACAAACTGCCACTAGCTTTATTTGTCAGCTTGCAACATGAATGGTTCACTGATGTGGCTCATTACCTGACATATGGAGAATGTCCTGAGCACTTAAGTACAAAAGAAAAGAGAAATTTGAGATTGAAAGCAACCAAATATGTCATTCTTAAGGTGTGTTGACAAGGAGCAGTAGGAGAAGCTTTTACAAGCTTTTCATAATGAGGCATGTGGAGAACACTATTCATCTATTGTAACAGCTTTCAAAATCCTCATGAGTTGTTACTATTGGCTAGGTATGTTTAAAGATGCATATAAGTGGGTTGCAGGCTGCGAGAAATGTAAGTTGTTCTCAGGAAGACCCCAATTAGCTGCATTACCATTAAGTCTAATGATCATAGATGAACCCTTTAAACAATGGGGTTTAGATTTTGTTGGTCCATTGAATCCCCCTTCAACTGTTAGTCATACTCATATCCTCATAGCGATAGATTATTTTACGAAGTGGGTAGAAGCAGTCCCCGTCAAGAAGACTACAAAAATTATTTGTAACTTCTTGAAAGAGAACATCTTGATTAGGTTTGGTGTACCCCAGAAGGTCACTCTTAAGGTGTGTTGACAAGGAGCAGCAGGAGAAGCTTTTACAAGCTTTTCATAATGAGACATGTGGAGAACACTATTCATCAACCATAACAACTTTCAAAATCCTCAAGAGTTGTTACTATTGGCTAGGTATGTCTAAAGATGCATATAAGTGGGTTGCAGGCTGCGAGAAATGTAAGTTGTTCTCAGGAAGACCCCAATTAGCTACATTACCATTAAGGTTGATGATCTTAGATGAACCCTTTAAACAATGGGGTTTAGATTTTGTTGGTCCATTGAATCCCCCTTCAACTGTTAGTCATACTCATATCCTCACAGCTATAGATTATTTTACAAAGTGGGTAGAAGCAGTCCACGTCAAGAAGACTACTTCAAAAATTGTTTGTAACTTCTTGAAAGAGAACATCTTGATTAGGTTTGGTGTACCCTGGAAGATCGTGACTGATAATTCCCTAAATTTCTCTTCCGAAGAAATCAACATTTTTTGTTATGATCATGGCATCCTCTTATCTCATTCTTTAGATTACTATCTACAAGGAAATGGCCAAGCAGAATCTAGCAATAAGAATTTGATCTCTATAATGCAAAGGATTGGCATAAAATACTATATGAAGCACTATGGGCAGATAAGACCTCGTCTAAAAGGGCCATACGTATGACACCATTTGAATTGGTATACGGAGTAGAAGCTCAATTGTCCTTACCCCTGGAGTTATCAACTGCTAGGTTGTAGAAAGTGATAGAAGATAAATTCTTCCAAAGTGCTCTGGAAAAAAGAATTATGTACCTTTCAAACATTGAGGAACAGAGGCAAGAGTTGGTGGATCACATCACTACACATTAGGCCAAGGTAAAGAAATTTTTTTATCGCAGAGCTAGACCATGTCAGTTTATGCTGGGAGATCAAGTCCTGCTCTAGGAAAAACACAAGGAACCAAAAGGAGCTCATGGGAAATTTGATTCTCTATGAAAAGGAACATTCATGATTAAACAGGTATTAGGCCCTAACTCATTTAAACTTAAATACCCTAATGGAACTTTATTGCCCTTGTCCTACAATGGGCAGGATTTAAAGTTGTATCAGTTATAAGTAAGTCTCCTCCTGCTTTGTACATAGGTTTTTGGTTTGTTTTTTGTTTTCTTGTTGTGTGGTTTGTTGTGGTCGGATCTTTGTCCTTATCATCTTGTGTGCATAACCAGAGATTCTAGGTTCCATTCCTGGTCCTTCTCAATCCCGGTCACCAGTCAGGGCCGATGTTACCCCATTATTTTGTTGATAGTTAAAGTCTTTGTCTTGAGCAAAATAAAGTATCATTAATGTTGCCTCCCCCATTCAGCTTGATCTATCCTTGGCTATGTACCTTTTTCTTTACGATTCACTTTTTCTATCCTAATGAACCTGTATGTTGAACTTGCATCTTGGTTCAAGGTTCAAGGTTCAACTGGTGCCTTTGTGTGTGTCACAGCTCTGTTTTGTTGTTAAGTGGGTGAGCATCAATGTGTAAAGTCGGCTTTGAATTTGAACATTTGAACCATTCTTAATGCGGTTCAAGGTTCAAAGTTCAAGGTCCTCCTTTATGTTTGTCTAAAGTCTTCGTTCATTCCTAGTTTAGTTGCGTTGAGCCACAAGGTGGCAATCCTTTTGTTCTCTCATGTTGAACTTCAACCATTAAACTTGTTAAATGGTTCACGGTTTAAAAGTTCATTTCAAGTTGGCTTCGAAGACATTAATAAAGCAAAGGTAGCATGACAAAAGGAATATTCTAAGCATATCGTGATTTAAAATTCTAATTATGAAAAGAAATCATGAAAACTCAAGCCATTTGTGTGGAGATGATATGTAATAAAGAAAGTTGTCAGAATCCCATCAAATCATGGGTTATCTCACACGCTTGAATGAATTGTTGTGAGGCGTGCATAGGTATTATTCAGTTTTTCTGCCTCTTATTATGTAAGCTCTCAAATTGTGAAATTAGTATTTGTTATTGTTAGGGAAGTGAAGGGTGCCGAAGGTAATTTTAGCTCCATACTTCCGAGGGTTACTTAGATTTGAAGGTGGCAACATGTGAATTTTGATAATTTCTTCTCCGCTGTGTTACTAGCTCAAAAAGCCAATATAGTAAAATTCTTTATTTTGGAATAGAATTTTGTCCTTTCTATAAATTGTTTGATGAATACAAAAGAGGCCATCATGAGGCCAACTCTTCCAAATCTTGGTCGCACATCATGCTTAGTTAGTGCACTTCTAGAATTGGGTGACACTTATTTAGCCCAAGCTAACTTAGGAATTTTTTTGGAAAGAGCTAGAAATCTTGAGGCTAACTCAATGATGGAAAGAATTGTTAAAAGTGGCTTGATTGAAGTTGTTACGTTCCCAACTTCTGCCCCTTGTCCAGAATTGGTGATAGCATGTATGAATAGGTACAATGTTGACAAAAGGTGCATTATGACCAGAAGTGGTGAATTGTTAGTAAAAACCAACAGGGAAACAATGATGGCTGCAATTGGAATTCCTCATAAAGAGCCGTATGAAGATTGGTCCATTGGTACTTCATATGTATTCTTCTCTAAGAAGAAAAGCACCTATAAGAGTGTCATTGCTAGGAATTGGCTCCTAAAAGTTCAGAAAGGGGGTTCCCAATTACCCAAACCTCTTACAAGAGAGCATTTCATAACGGAGGTGTGGGAAATTGTGATTTTGTTAAACAGACTCAAAGGGAATCCACATGCTCTCTACTGGGAGGACTAGATGTATTTTTACATTCAGGTATTGTTGGCTGGTGAAAAATATCTTGATTGGGCACATGTTATTGTTGAAAGGCTTCAAGAGGGTTTGAGTAATTTTGTTGGAATGTCTAGTTTTTACATGTCTTCATATCTATTTTATATTTTGGCTTGTACCAGAGAGTGGCAAGGGTTACATCATGAGCCTTGGGCAGATGACATGAAGGTTTACGATTATTATCCACACTTGCAACAACAAAGATATGCCAAAAATGTCACAAGATGGAATGATGTTTTCGCAAGCAGACTTGCCTCTGAATTGCAAGGAGACACAAACAAAAGAATGTCATCCAAAGCCATGGAGCTAGTCAACTTATATGGAAGCTATTTTATTCAATTTCCTAGATTTACCTACATCAGAGTAGGGGGATTTGAAGGTGAACCATTCAAATTGCCCAAGTATGCCTTCGATAGCTATATACTTATTGAAATTTGTAGACAACTTGCCCACATTGATAAAACGTTAGGGGTGAAGAGTAAATTTGGAGTACCCTTCCCAATTGAACTTGGATATTATAGTTGCAAATCTATTTTTGATGCTTTGAACCTAGAATTAGAGTTCAAGAAACTAAATTTATAGCCCTACATTGCCCAACGTAAGTTTGATAGTAGAGGCTATGTCATGGAACATTTAAATGTAGATGCAAATTTCTTTCATGAACCCCAATTAGAAGACTATTGGGAAAATTGTTGCGATGAATTTGAAGTTAGAAGGAGATTATGGTAAAGGTTCACTTTGCAGCAGATTATTACAATGAGACTGTTAATAAATATGGCAGGAATACAAGAAGAAGAGGGGGAAGATGTGTTAGACCCTAAATTTACTGTAAAGGTTCAAGGGAAACCCATCCAGACCAAGTCCTTCAATGTTATAAGGAGAATGAAGAAGTGGTTAAGGGACCACAAATTTAGAAAGGATCTAATCATTACTCCTAAGGAGATAACAGCTGGTCCACTACATGCTACAACACAAATTCCCACTTCCTCCTCTAATGTAATTGTTTATATTGCAGGTGCCAGAAGGCCGAAAGTTGGAAAAGCTCAAACCAAGAAGTCAAAGAAATCCCCATTGAGCTCCTCAACAGTTCGAGTCACCCGTTCTAGGAGCAAAAAGAGAAATAGGGTACCAAAAATGAACCAGATTGTTGTGGACCTAGATTCGAGTGAGGAAACCCAGGTGGCCATGGATGAGAAAGTGTCAAATAATCCTTCAGTTTAGGATGCGAATAGAGAGAAAGAATCTACAAAAAATCCAGACCCAATGAGCACCATGACTGTTGTTGATCTACCTCATTATCAAACACCTCTGCCCAAAGAATCTTCTAGTGTTTCTGGATGCCTTGGATCTTCTGTCTCAGATAAAGACCCAAAGAAAGCCACTAAAAAAGGTTTTTTTGTTGAGAAAATTGATCGAGGGTTGCTTCCACAGCTACGAATGCCAAACATTTGGAATCCTCCACCAAAAGAATGCTATCCAGAACCTAGAAGGATGAGAAGGATAATAGGAATTGAAATAGGTTGTTAAACAAATGGCATAATATATCAATGCCATACATCACCCGAGTTCTCAACCTCTATCCCAGATGTCATTGGCTTTTGATTCTAAATCACCAGTAAACCATAAGCTATTGGATCAGGTTCAAAGAAGCCGTATGATAGTTGAGATTTTTGATGAATGGCTTGACTTTATCGTACAACAAGGCACAATTTACATTTCTATCTTACTCAAGGTGTATGAGAATGCTATAGTCATGAGTAAAGAGCCGGAGTTAGAAGCTACAACATGGGACAAAGAAAGCAATAAATGGGTAGCGGTTTTAGCACAAATGAATGATGTACACAAATTTGGGATCATGAAATTTCTTGCTGAGAAGCCTGTGCATAACTTGAATGATAATGTATTGTATGTATCAAAGA